>NC_064927.1:167100774-167700774 GCF_023897955.1 Schistocerca gregaria | reverse complement strand
GGATGCTTTTGAGTGTTTCCCCTGTTCTGTGCATTGCTCTTCAGGAAACTTGGTTTCCAGCAATGCGGACCCCTGCCCTTCGCGGTTATCGGGGATACTATAAGAACCGCGCTGACTGTCAACGAGCTTCAGGTGGAGTTTGCCTCTTTGTTCACCACTCTGTCTGTAGCTCACCAGTACCCCTTCTGACGCCTTTAGAGGCAGTCGCTGTCAGGATTGAGCTCTCGCCGCCTATTACTGTTTGCTCTGTTTATGTTCCTCCGTATGGGCAACTCCCCCGACATGTCTTGGCTGCGCTGCTGGCTCAACTCCCGCCGCCATTGCTGCTTCTGGGCGATTTCAATGCCCACAACCCTCTATGGGGTGGGACTGTCTCCGATGACCGTGATCGCGCTGTGGAGCATGTGTTGGCTCAGCTCGACCTTAGCCTCTTGAACACCGGTGCTCCCACGCATTTCAGTGTGGCCCATGGCTCGTTCTCGGCCATCGATCTCTCTCTTTGCAGCCCCGGACTTGTCCCATCCCTTCACTGGAGAGTTCATCCTGATCTGTGTGGTAGTGACCATTTTCCCATCTATTTGTCACTGCCCCAGTGTCATTCTTCTGGGCGCCTGCCCCGCTGGGCTCTCAACAGGGCTGACTGGCCGGCTTTTACTTCCGCTGCCACCATTGCTTCTCTCCCACAGGGTGACATTGACGAGGTGGTCCGTGTCTTGACCTCGTCAATTATTTCTGCGGCTGAGACTGCCATCCCTCGCTCTTCTGGACTCCCTCGGAGTAAGTCTGTCCCCTGGTGGTCGCCGGAGATTGCTGAGGCTATTCGCGACCGTAGGCGGGCTCTCCAGCGTCATAAGCGGCACCCGTCTCTGGAGACCCTCATCGCCTTTAAGAAGCTCCGTGCCTTGGCCCGTCGTCTTATTGCACGGCGTAAGCAGGAATGCTGGGAGAGGTACATTTCATCCTTGGGCTCCCGTGTCTCCCCGTCGCTCGTGTGGTCCCGCATCCGGCGGATTTATGGATACCAGACCCTTATGGGTGTCCCTGGAATCTCCCTGGACGGCGTTGTCTGCACGGACGCCGCCACCATTGCTGACCACCTTGCCACGCACTTTGCTACGAGCTCTGCGACTGCAACTTACCCTCCTGCCTTTCGCTCTCTAAAGGAGCGCGCCGAGCGGACGCCGTTATCGTTCCACACACGTCGTTCTGAAAAATACAATGCTCCTTTCAGCGAGAGGGAATTCCTCGCTGCCCTCGCCAATTGTCCTGATACAGCGCCAGGACCGGACTGCATCCACGCGCAGATGCTGAAGCATCTCTCCAGGGACTGCCAGAGACACATCCTCACCATCTTTAACCGCATTTGGAGCGAGGGCGTGTTCCCGTCGCAATGGCGAGAGGGTGTTATCGTTCCCATCTTGAAGCCCGGTGCGGACCCTCTGGCGGTGGACGGCTATCGTCCCATTACACTAACCAACGTTTTGTGCAAATTGCTAGAACGTATGGTGAGGCGGCGTTTGTGTTGGGTCCTTGAGTCGCGCGGTCTCCTCGCTCCATCCCAGGGTGGCTTCCGTCAGGGCCGGTCTGCTGCGGACAATTTGGTGCGGCTGGAATCTGCTATCCGTACGGCCTTTTCCCGCCGTCAGCATCTCGTTGCTGTATTTTTTGATTTGCCGAAGGCATATGACACAACATGGAGGCATCACATCCTTGCTACGTTGCTTCCAGCTTTTCTTCAAAACTTTTTATTGCGCCGCTCTTTCCGGGTGTAAGTCGGTGCCGCCTCTAGTTCATCTTATATACAGGAAAATGGGGTCCCGCAGGGCTCGGTATTGAGCTTTTCCTTATTTCTAGTGGCCATTAATGGTCTGGCTGCAGCTGTGGGGTCGTCGGTGTCTCCTTCTTTGTATGCCGACGACTTCTGCATCTCATTTAGCTCAACGACTACGGGAGTCGCCGAACGCAGGCTGCAAGCAGCCGTTCGCAAGGCGGCATCATGGGCTCTGACTCATGGATTTCAGTTCTCTGCGGCCAAGACTCGAGTTATGCACTTCTGCAGGCGTCGGACGGTCACCCTCATCCGGAACTTTACCTCGACGGTCACCTACTTGAAGTGGTGGACACTAGCCGCTTCTTAGGACTCGTCTTTGATGCCCGGCTCACATGGGTTCCTCATATTACTCAGCTGAAGCAAAAGTGCTGGCAGCACCTCAACGCCCTCCGCTGCCTGAGCCATGCGTCTTGGGGTGCAGATCGCAGCACGCTGTTACGATTGTACAGAGCCATTGTGCAGTCCAGGCTTGATTATGGGAGCCTGGCCTATGGGTCTGCATTGCCCTCAGTGTTGACGTTGTTGGACCCCATACACCACTGTGGGGTTCGGCTTGCAACTGGTGCTTTCCGTACGAGCCCCTTGGATAGTCTGCTGGTGGAGGCCGGGGTTCCCCCGCTGCGGATTCGCCGCCACCGACTGCTCGCCGACTATGCTGTCAACGTGCATTGCTCACCGGGCCATCCCAACCATCGCCTGCTTTTCCCTGCCAGGGTCCTCCCTCTGCCCGACCGGCGACCTAGGTCTGGGCTTTCCATTGCTGTCCGTGTCCAGTCCCTGCTGTCGGAACTGGGGTCGTTCCCTCTTCTGCCGCCCTTCCGGGCCTGTGCACCCACGCCTCCCTGGTGTATGACCCGTCCGTCCGTCCGCCTGGACTTGGCACGGGAACCCAAGGACTCGGTTCCGCATGTGGCCCTCCGTCACCGTTTTCTTGCGCTCGTCGCCTCATTTTCAGGCTGTGAGCCTGTCTACACTGATGGTTCCCTGGTGGATGGTCGTCCTGCCTACGCTTTTGCTCACGCTGCCCATGTTGAACAGCGCTCCTTGCCGGCTGGCTGCAGTATTTTTACTGCAGAACTGGTGGCCATATTGCGCGCTCTTGAGCATATGCGTTCCTGCTCAGGTACGTCCATCGTCATCTGCAGTGACTCCCTGAGCAGCCTCCAGGCTATCGACCGCTGCTATACCTCTTCTCCTCTGGTATCCTTTATTCTGTTTTTGCCATTACCCGCTCTGGTCGTTCGGTGGTCTTTGTTTGGACGCCAGGTCACGTTGGCATCCCGGGGAATGAACGTGTCGACAGGCTGGCCAAAGGGGCGGTCGACGCCCCCACTTTGGCGATCGGCCTCCCAGCTCGTGATTTGCAGCTGGCGTTGCGCCGTAAGGTGCTGCAGATGTGGCGTGACGAGTGGCGTAGCCTGACTTCTCCGAATAAACTGCGGGCTGTCAAGGAGTGTGGCAGTCCTCCCTGCGGGCTTCTCGCAGGGACTCTGTCATCCTGTGTCGGCTCGGCATCGGCCATACCTACCTGACGCACGGACATCTTTTGCGTCAGGAGGATCCCCCCCTGTGTCAGTGTGGGTCCCGGTTGACGGTCGCCCACATTTTGTGGAGTGTCCCCGCCTGCGCATCCTCCGGCAGACTTTTAATCTCCCGGGCACGTTGCCTTTGGTTTTATGCGACGATGCCTCCATGGCTGACGACGTTTTAAATTTTATCCGTGGTAGTCCTTTTTATGGTTCCATTTAGGGGGGACCTGTCCCTTTCCCTTTCTGTGTATCTTGTCCTCGAGTGTCTCATTGGTTGCAGATTTTAATGTGTGTATTCGGATGGTTGACTCTTTCCCAATTTTTGTACCCATGGTCAGTCAACCAGTCTCCGACCCTCTTATTTTCTTCTGTTTCTTTCTGTCCAGTGTTCGTCTGTACTCTTCTTGTCTCTAGTGTTCACTGACACATTGGTGTTCTTTCACTGACTGGGGGGAGGGGCGTCTCCTCCCCCCTTGGGGTTTTACCTGTTCCATAAATTTTGTTTCGCCTGTTTTTTGGAATGGGGGACTGATGACCTTAGCTGTTTAGTCCCCCTTAAACATCCCAACAACAACAACAACAACATGATCACACTGACAGAACCACAGGCACATAGACACAGGCAACAGAGCACGCACAATGTCGGCACTAGTACAGTGTATATCCACCTATCGCAGCAATGCAGGCTGCTATTCTCCCATGGAGACGATCGTAGAGATGCTGGATGTAGTCCTGTGGAACGGCTTGCCATGCCATTTCCACCTGGCGCCTCAGTTGGACCAGCGTTCGTGCTGGACGTGCAGACTGTGTGAGACGACGCTTCATCCAGTCCCAAACATGCTCAATGGGGGACAGATCCGGAGATCTTGCTGGCCAGGGTAGTTGACTTACACCTTCTAGAGCACGTTGGGTGGCACGGGATACATGCGGACGTGCATTGTCCTGTTGGAACAGCAAGTTCCCTTGCCGGTCTAGGAATGGTAGAACGATGGGTTCGATGACGGTTTGGATGTACCGTGCACTATTCAGTGTCCCCTCGACCATCACCAGAGGTGTACGGCCAGTGTAGGAGATCGCTCCCCACACCATGATGCCGGGTGTTGGCCCTGTGTGCCTCGGTCGTATGCAGTCCTGATTGTGGCGCTCACCTGCACGGCGCCAAACACGCATATGACCATCATTGGCACCAAGGCAGAAGCGACTCTCATCGCTGAAGACGACACGTCTCCATTCGTCCCTCCATTCACGCCTGTCGCGACACCACTGGAGGCGGGCTGCACTATGTTGGGGCGTGAGCGGAAGACGGCGTAACGGTGTGCGGGACC
Source organism: Schistocerca gregaria (assembly GCF_023897955.1). Lineage (NCBI taxonomy): Eukaryota > Metazoa > Arthropoda > Insecta > Orthoptera > Acrididae > Schistocerca > Schistocerca gregaria. Next base: position 167,696,089 of record NC_064927.1, on the reverse strand, counting down.
GTAGCCCAGCTTCATGGAGACGGTTGCGAATGGTCCTCGCCGATACCCTAGGAGCAACAGTGTCCCTAATTTCCTGGGAAGTGGCGGTGCGGTCCCCTACGGCACTGCGTAGGATCCTACGGTCTTGGCGTGCATCCGTGCGTCGCTGCGGTCCGGTCCCAGGTCGACGGGCACGTGCACCTTCCGCCGACCACTGGCGACAACATCGATGTACTGTGGAGACCTCACGCCCCACGTGTTGAGCAATTCGGCGGTACGTCCACCCCGCCTCCCGCATGCCCACTATACGCCCTCGTTCAAAGTCCGTCAACTGCACATACGGTTCACGTCCACGCTGTCGCGGCATGCTACCAGTGTTAAAGACTGCGATGGAGCTCCGTATGCCACGGCAAACTGGCTGACACTGACGGCGGCGGTGCACAAATGATGCGCAGCTAGCGCCATTCGACGGCCAACACCGCGGTTCGTGGTGTGTCCGCTGTGCCGTGCGTGTGATCATTGCTTGTACAGCCCTCTCGCAGTGTCCGGAGCAAGTAAAGTGGGTCTGATACACCGGTGTCAATGTGTTCTTTTTTCCATTTCCAGGAGTGTATTTCAAATGGTAAATTGATCTTCTACCAAGTATTTATTCAGTGATGCCCGGTAAAATTATCATCTTTTTCTGCAGTTTTCATTTAACTCTGTGTATGTGACTTACTTCACTAATGCGCAACGTTTCACATTCTCAGACAATCATTATTAGCCACAAAATTCAAGATTCGTTCACACTTTCCATTTACTCTACATAGACTCGAGTAACATACCTACTCTTATTTGCTTTTAACTATTTGTACGCTTGTGCCTTAAGTAATTTACGAACTTCCAGCATGCTGGAGTAGCTTGGATCAGTAACTTCTGTTGATCAGTAAAATGAAAATTCTGTCCAAGTTGCAAATTTTTATTCTTTATTCTTTCTATGACTAGTTTAGAGCCGCAACCCATTATCAAATCATAGTAACAAAGTCGAATATCCCAAGATGTCAAAAACGTGCAATGAATATTTACAGTTGATACAGGTAACTGTATGCAGCGTAAACATTCATTGCGCGTTTTTGACATCTTCGGAAATGCCATTTTCGACTTTGTTATGATGATGGGCCTGAAACTAATCATCGGATGGAAAGAAAGTAAAAATTTGCAACTTGTAGTGGTTTCTCGTTCTACTTTAAAGAATTGTCTATATTTATAAAAGATGTTGTTGTTGTGGTCTTCAGTACTGAGACTGGTTTGATGCAGCTCTCCATGCTACTCTTTCCTGTGCAAGCTTCTTCATCTCCCAGTAACTACTGCAACCTACATCCTTCTGAATCTGTTTACTGTATTCATCTCTTGATCTCCCTCTACTATCTTTACCCTCCACGCTGCCCTCCAATACTAAATTGGTGATCCCTCGATGTCTCAGAACATGTCCTACCAACCGATCCCCTCTTCTAGTCAAGTTGTGCCACAAGCTCCTCTTCTCCCGAATTCTATTCAATACCTCCTCATTAGTTATGTAATCTACCCATCTAATCTTCAGCATTCTTCTGTAGCACCACATTTCGAAATCTTCTATTCTCTTCTTATCCAAATTATTTATCGTCCACGTTTCACTTCCATACATGGCTACACTCCATACAAATACTTTCAGAAATGACTTCCTGACACTTAAATCTATACTCGATGTTAACAAATTTCTCTTCTTCAGAAACGCTTTCCTTGCCATTGCCAGTCTACATTTTATGTCCCCTCTACTTCGACCGTCATCAGTTATAAAATATATTGACTTGAAATTTATGCGACGAATTCATATTTCAAGTAACGGCATGCAAGTTCCATTACTATTGGACCATGGAAAGGTATAAAAGTGTAATCACAATTTAGTGTATGATTAAGCATCTTTCTCTCTCTCAATGCATACATGTTGAAGCACCGCAGAATTTAATGTGTGGGAGTGTAAAATATAGGCGACTATGAAGGCATTTCATCAAAGTGCTCATAATGATTCTCAAGCAAAACGCACAGTTCTGGATGTTAACGAGGGAGGAGGAAACGAAATAATATAGAAAACTGATAAATGTCGGTCGCCCTGAGAGAATAGAGAGGAAGAGAAAAGTAAGAAAGGACTCTGAAACATAGAATATAAAAAGATGTTTTATTTACCATCAACCTGTAAGATATTCTTATATCACAGAATATATATGTCACAAAAATACAGAAGACAATAAGCATAAAGAGCAATAAGCTACCTCTGTTTTTTATTGCTTTATTTATTTTTTATTTCAAGGAAATAAACAACGCTTGAGGAAGCTACGTCATACTGTTCTTTCCACTCACTTGTGTTTCACGTCTCTATGTATTAGGAGGTACAGGTTGATTTATGGATCAATAATTTTATCCGAGATTACTAGAGTCTGCAATTACTGTAGAAATCTTTCTCATTACCATATTAATTTTATTTCATGATCTGATATGTTTCAGGTAGATGAATTAAATCGAACCTGGAGATCTATTTTACTACCTCCGAATTAGTATTTATTACCACTTTTCTCGAGGATGCCCATATGGTATGTTTATGATCAAAGAGCCTGCAAACAATGCTGTTTAGTAGCCACTAGTTCTGATACTTCAAAAGATCAAGAAGCGCGGAGGCATAGGTATTTGTGCGAAGCTAATTAAGTCTAGTAGAAATTTCCATTGTATAGATGTGTGCCGTATTACTAACCACATTGTGCCACCACAATCGTAGCGTGGCTGTCCCAGGGCAAATCTTTCTTCATACGCAGCATACCTTCATCATATTTCAAATATTTCTCTTTTATTTGGTGCAAAGGAAAAATACTTTCTGACACAAACACCATTCCTGAACACAGTGATGGAAACAGATAGCAAATCAGTAGAGGATACGATGACAGAACTAGGATATTCCAGGAAACTAAGTGGGGAAGATGAAAAGGAACTATGGAGATGACAGTAGGGAGATTCATCATGACAGGATATTGCGAAACTGATAAGAGAGGAAGCGTTAGGTGAGGTCCAGAGTAACTACTCAGTGAGTGATGCTATCTCGTACTGCACTCGTCATCTGGAGGACAGTGATTCATAAGTCCACACGGATATGCAGATTCAGGTTTTCCGTGATTTCTCATAACTATTTAATGCACTTGTCAGATTGTTTCCTGAGAAACGGCGCGGCCGACGTCTGTCCTTACAATTCCCCAAAGGTTGCCTGTACTCCGTCTCTAACGATCTTGTCATCGACAGGACGTTAACTCCGAATCATTCTCCTTTCCTTCGCTCAGCAATCGAACACTGAAGGCAATCGGTAGTTGTAATAAACTTACCTAAATCATATATTTCTAGAAAGCGTATTGATTAGTGTACAACTATGGAACCAATCCTGCAGAAGGAACTTTAAAGGGGGAATAAAGTTACGTGACACAAATTCTGAAGATCAATTACTCTTATTTATTATAATAGTACAAAATATTTTAATTTCGTAAGTGTTCCTGCTTTGTTGTCCTCTGCCTCCATGAGCGACTTGGCTTTCAGCCTTGTGGCGTGTTTTGTGGTTGCGACTGGAACAAAGAAACAACAAACTTACAAAGGAACAGAGCACAGGTAGGTCACACGGATCAAAACTTATTGAATCTTCAATCTGACGGCTTAGGTGGTGCAAAAGTCATCGAAATTGTAGCTGGATTATTTTTAATTTAGTTATTATGTAATACGCTTTGTTGTGTAATCAATCCGTTACCTTAAGGTATAAATTGTATAAATAAATCGGTATAATTAATTTCTCTTTATTAATAATGGAAAATAAGGATATAATAATATAACTTATAATAATAAAAATACATTATTCGAATATTAGATTTAAACTTTTTATTAACGATAATACAATTAAGGTTGTGGGCTCATGTGACATACGTTATATTCTTGTTTAAATTTATTTGTAATAGTCCATATTTTCTTCATTATACTGTTATTTTAAAAGGTTGGTTGGTTGGTTAACCAACCATCTTAAGTAATGTTTAACTATTATTGAAAATTTTTGTATTTTGTCAAAAGTTATATACATGCTCATGTATTCACCTTTTCCTTACCTCATACGTTATCCTATCTCCCCAGTTTCTCTGAAAGCTGCTGTTGCCTTATCATAGTCTCATCTTTGCGATTTAAAAATTACTCAATATTTTTTTAATGTTCTGTAAACTTTGCTTAAATAAAAGTCCTCGGTATTAAGTCCGTAAGTGGTATGGCGAGTGAGTACACGGTAGGTGAGTTAGTTAAGGCAATGAACGCTTACTATGGAGGAGCACGAATCATATCTCCGTCGGACCACCTAGAATTCCGTTTCACCTGTTTCCGTGAATGAAGGCACGCTAATAGAGAGGCGATTTCCTTGATTATTCTCCTGCCGTCTAGCTCAGTTTCGCCCTTCTCCCATTCCTTATCTGAGCTCTGTGTCTAATGTCTTCGTTGTCTCAATTGCTAGAGATTACGATACAAACAAAGAAAAGCGCTACCAAATGTATCAAAATCAGTGGTGAGAAATATATTGTTTTCGATTTGCTAATATGTTATACTTTTAGCAAATCCCGTAAACGAACATACAGGGTGTTTCAAAAATGACCGGTATATTTGAAACGGCAATAAAAACTAAACGAGTAGCGATAGAAATACACCGTTTGTTGCAATATGCTTGGGACAACAGTACATTTTCAGGCGGACAAACTTTCCAAATTACAGTAGTTACAATTTTCAACAACAGATGGCGCTGTAAGTGATGTGAAAGATATAGAAGACAACGCAGTCTGTGGGTGCGCCATTCTGTACGTCGTCTTTCTGCTGTAAGCGTGTGCTGTTCACAACGTGCAAGTGTGTTGTGGACAACATGGTTTATTCCTTAGAACAGAGGATTTTTCTGGTGTTGGAATTCCACCGCTTAGAACACAGTGTTGTTGCAACAAGACGAAGTTTTCAATGGATATTTAATGTAACCAAAGGACCGAAAAGCGATACAATAAAGGATTTTCGTCAATAAACAGAACTGGCGCATATGGGGAACCGAAAAGCCCCATGTTGCAGTCCCATCGTCCCTGCATCTTCAAAAAGTACTGGTCTGAGCCGCCATTTCTTCCAAAGGAATCATTGGCCCATTTTTCAGATCCGAAACGATTACTGCATCACGCTATCTGGACATTCCTCGTGTATTTGTGGCCGTACAAACTGCCTTAGACGACACTGCGAACACCTCGTGGTTTATGCAAGATGGTGTCCGGCCACATCGCACGGCCGACGTCTTTAATTTCCTGAATGAATATTTCGATGATCGTGTGATTGCTTTGGGCTATCCGAAACATACAGGAGGCGCCGTGGATTGGCCTCCCTATTCGCCAGACATGAACCCCTGTGACTTCTTTCTGTGGGGACACTTGAAAGACCAGGTGTACCGCCAGAATCCAGAAACAACTGAACAGCTGAAGCAGTACATCTCATCTGCATGTGAAGCCATTCCGACAGACACGTTGTCAAAGGTTCCGGGTAATTTCATTCAGAGACTACGCCATGTTATTGCTACGCATGGTGGATATGTGGAAAATATCGTACTATAGAGTTTCCCAGACCGCAGCGCCATCTGTTGTTGACAATTGTAACTACTGTAATTTCGAAAGTTTGTCTGCCTGAAAATGTACTGTTGTGCCAAGCATATTGCAACAAACGGTGTATTTCTATCGCTGGTCGTTTAGTTTGTATTGCAGTTTCAAATATACCGGTCATTTTTGAAACACCCTGTAATTTTTGTTAAAAGCTGTATCTAATGTCTTGGACAACTACAAACTGACCATAATGACAATAGTCTAAAATATGCTAATAGATAAATCGAACAAACGAGTAAAGCAAACGATGTAAGAAGTGCAAATGAATTTTCGTGCATGGGCACTGCTTCGAGGAAGAGTGTAAAGAATCTGGCGGATGATATCTCAGGCTCCACGTCGCTCTTCGCAGATTACACGGTTGTCTATAAGAATGTAGCAATAGCAGGAATCTGTGCGAACTGCAGGAGTAGCAGAGAAATAATCGACGGTACAACACTCGCAGTTGACCTTGAACGTAAATAAATGTAACGTACTGTGGATGAAGAGATGGAAAAAAACCTTTAATGTTCGATTACACTATCAGCAACAAATCGATAGAAACAGAAAGTACTGTAAAATACCTAGAAGTTAACATTTGGAGCGACCTATGGTGGAATTCATTTGCAAGAATCTTAAGGAAATCTATCTCATCCACGAAAGAAATACCTTACAAAGTACTCGTTCGACTGAATGTTGAATGTTGCTAATTAATCCGGGATCCTAACCAAGTAACGTTAACAAAAGCGATAAAGAAGATCCAACGAAGAGAGGGGTTTTTACGCACTAGATAGATCAGTCGGCGCAAGAACATTACAGAGATGCTCAACAAATAACAAGGTGGGGCGGGGGGGGGGGGGGGGGGGGGGAAATGGGAGAGTGGCTAGAGGCAATACAGTGCTATGAGAAATGCCCTCCGCCACACACCTTAAGGTGCCTCACGGACTACAGAAGTAGATATGGAAAATAACAGATGATCACAAGAGAATAATCTAGTTTAAAATTAGATTGCATTGCTTAAGCTAGCCTTAGAAATGAAAGTCACTTATCAACGGAAACCCACTTTCATACAGGAACAGCAAAGAAATTCATTGCGTAATGTTGTTAGAGCATTTTAAGTGTGATTGTGAAGTATGGACTCTGGTGAAACACAAAAGGAAAAATTAGAAGTGCAGTAACAGAGATTTAGATATGGAGAAGACACACAAAAGTATTTTAGACCGAAAAATTACTACAAAAAATACCAAAAGAAATTAAAGAGAGAAAGCACTTGAGATTATGGGTGGATGCTGCATAAACCATGAAGTATCCATTACAAAGCGACTCAAATCATCCTGTCATATGGAATCTTCATCTGATGATGGTTATCATAACCAAAACAAGTTACCTCCATAGGCCGAAAATAAATTGCGATTTGGATTGTTGCTTTACATTTTTTTATAAAATGTGCATAGATAAACATGACACAGAGAATGAAATCCAAAATCTCGACAAATCATTGTTCCACACAGTGCATTAATCAATTTGTTGCACAACAAGTTTCAGTCATCAAGAGACCATCTTCAGGTGTCTGTATACAACGAAAAATCAAAATAAGAAACAAAGTCATCACAAAAACAACAGTAAATGTAGTACTCAACATTTATAACCTACTGAGAAATTGGATTGTGAAATCTTATTCAGATATGTGACAACTCTTGTACTTAAACTTATGTGCTAATGTCACCATAGAATGATTGCAACACCTGTGCCTTCATATGTTGGGCTCACTTTTAGTACATGGCTACTCAGTTTCATTCTCCTCAGGCCTTGAAGTTTAATTTAGGTTACTTAAGATCGTAATTGACTTAGGGTTGATTGTATTTAACGTAAACCATGAAGTACGTGAGACGCATAATGCTTTGTATGTTGGTTACGTAAATTTGTTACTTGGTCGTCAATACGGTGTGTTCACATTCCTGACATTTTATGTTTGTTGTATTCTGCTATGACCATAGATCGTATGGAGAATATTTTTAAGGTTTTGACAACATGGGATTTTCAGCCATTATGTTGATGTAATACTGTCTTCATGTTTACGACTACCCTAATAAATATATTAATAATGGTTTAAGATTACATGAATGCTCGGAAAGTTATTTATAAAAGAATGTTAGATGATTGTCTGCAGAATGTGTTCATTCTTTCTAAACATTTTGTTTTGTACAAAGCTGTAATCCACAGTGACCGTTCGTCACTTGCCTTCATGTTTCCACTTACTCGTTCTTATTTTGCCATTGTGTCAACAATAATAAGGTACCATAGATCCAGTGACACCTTTAATCTATAATTACAAAGTACTCCAGTGACACCTTTAATCTATAATTACAAAGTACTCTTTGGATCCGTAGAGCAACTCTCCCTGCCAGTATGACACTTTTGACGAAGTACTCATTACTGAGAATTACATGTCACTTTTATAATGTCAAGTGACTCACGACAGTATTCCTGGACATTCTATGTGATCCAGATTTCCATTTCAATGGAGATGTTGGCTTAAGCCATGATGGCTTGTAGTTGGCTATGAGTTGCCGCATATCCGATGAAATTGTCATCAGTGGACGACTGCAACCAAATGGTAAAGACGCGAGGGACATAGAAAGATGGTTACATCATCAAGGCGTTGCTTTTAGTCTGATAATGAGCGGGTGATGAGTCTATAAAATAACGATTCGCTTAACTCGTTGTTGGGATCATACAAGTGTGTGAAATCAACACATTCGAACTGTATAGTGCTGTCGTCCATTGGTACACAACCTAAGTTACTCGCGTGTACTACTATGTAAGCTCAAACGCAGGCAAAGAGCACGTCCTGTCAGCGAGGAGAGAGCCTCGCTATCGTCAAGAAGTGCCGCATGTTCAACAGGTTTGTGTGATTTTAGTCTTGCAACCTGTCTACTCCAGTGTTTTAACACGTCGTGAATGGTGCAGACATATTACTGCAGTTAAAACCTGTTTTGCATCTAGATTTTCTTTACTGTGTCAGATGCCTAAATAACTGAAGGATGAAACCTGTTTTAAACGTTTGTTGTTTATAGTAAGTGTTCTTAGCTTCAAAAATATTTCACTCTAGACTTAGTTTTAGTATTTTCTGTAGTTGTGTTAATAATGTTTTTCTACGATTGGTTTCAGTCACTGATAGTGTATGCACTTCATTACAGGGTGTATCAAAAAGAAACGTCGGATTTAAGAAAAATTGTTATTTGAGATGTGCGTCAACAACATACTGTTGGAAAGAGCAAACTCTCGGATTTTACGTGTTCCCGCTAGGTAGTAACAGTGTGTGCCCACTTCAGTTCTAGTAAAAATTGTGTCGCTCAGCCACAAAGGCCGGCAAGGTCACTTGCAACAGTGACCGAAACATCGATAGTTTTATACGATGCGGACACAAACCTAGAAAAAAATTGTTGACAACAACAACCTGTGGAGTTCTGTAATTTCGTTCTTGGCAATATTGAGGATAATATTACTGGCCTCCAAAGTCGCCAAAACTCACTGTATGTGATTATTTCTTGATGAGGTTTATAAAATACTCTGTTTAACTCCTCCGTTACCAACAACAATGAATGAACTGAGACATCGCACGACAGCAGCTGTGGAAGTTGTAACCCAAGACATGTTCGCTGCAGTGTGGAAACAATTTGAATACCGCATTGACATATGCTATGCATCTCAAGGGTGAGGAGGGGGGGGGGGGGGGCATATGCAACACCTATGGAAAGGTATGAAAAAAAAACTTTCTGAGTTTCCCGCTCATTGTATATGTTTATTACACTCATGCTCAAAAATAAAGGATAATTGCAGGATGTGGTGCCACACAACGGGGCACAACACAACTGGCGCTAATAGAATAGAAATATCTGTAAGTCCACGGTATTGGTGACAAATTGAGAAAAGCATCCCGAAACACATGTGCTACAAAACACCACTGTTTCCTGCGCATGTATCCTGACATCATTATGGGATATGATCACCATGCACATGTACACAGGCCGCACAACGGGTTGGCGTACTCTGGATCAGGTGGTCCAGCACCTGCTGGGGTATAGCCTCCCATGCTTGCACCAGTGCATGTCGGAGCTCCTGAAGTGTCCTAGGGATTTGAAGACGTGCAGCGATACGTCGACCGAGAGCATCCGAGACGTGCTCGATGGGGTTAGGTCTGGAGAACAGGCAGGCCACTCCATTCGCCTGATATCTTCTGTTTCAAGGTACTCCTCCACGATGGCAGGTCGGTGCGGCCGTTCGTTATCATCCATCAGATGGAAGGTGGGAGCCACTGAACCCTTGAAAAGGCGGACTTACTGGTGAAAAATGACGTCCCGATATACCTAAACTGTTTCAGTTCCTCTGTCAAAGACATGCAGGGGTGCACGTGTACTAATTCTAATCCCACCCCACACCATCAAACCAGGACCTCCATATTGGTCCCTTTCAAGGATATTAAGGGGTTGGTATCTGGTTCCTGGTTCACGCCAGATGAAAACCCGGCGAGAATCACTGTTCAGACTGTACCTGGACTCGTCCGTGAACATAACCTGGGACCACTGTTCCAATGACCATGTACTGTGTTCTTGACACCAGGCTTTATGGGCTCTTGTGACCAGGCGTCAGTGGAATGCACCTTGCAGGTCTCCAGGTGAATAAACCATGTCTGTTCAGTCGTCTGTAGACTGTGTGTATGGAGACAACTGTTCCAGTGGCAGCGGGAAGGTCCCGAGCAAGGCTACCTGCACTACGTTGTGGCGGTCTGCAGGTACTGATTGTGAGGTATCGGTCCTCTTGTGGTGTTGTACACTGTGGACGTCCCGTACTGTAGCGCCTGAACACGTTTCCTGTCTGCTGCAATCGTTGCCATAATCTTGCGATCACACTTTGTGGCACACAGGGGGCCCGTGCTACGACCTGCTGTGTTTCACCAGCCTCCAGTTGCCCTAGTATTCTACCCCTCATAACGCCATGAAATCCGAGGCATTTCCAACACACAGTCACCATCAGCACGTCTGAAAACGTCTGCACAGTTACTCGCTGCACTGTACTCTGACATGCACCAACACACCTCTGCGTATGTGGACTGCTGCCGGCGCCATCATGCGACGACCACAGGTCAAATGCACCGGATGTTCGTACCGCGAGGTGATTTAAACCCGCAAACCGCCCATCAGCGCGTTGTTTCACCATGTATCAGCATTATCCTTAATTTATGACCATGAGTGTAGTTTCAGAAATATAGATGTGCCTATGCGAATGATTCTTTTTGACTCCGCGCTCTACTGTTACCGGTTTCCAAGTTAAACATCCTCAGATCTGTTATAGAAAACATAAAAGAACTGCGTTTAATGACCGCATCACAACAAATGTAATGGACTACAATTCACATTTGTATAGCTTCCATGAGTAATGCAGGCATAATGTGCAGAACTACCAATTTATCCCGCCACTCAACAGAAAATGTATCCTGTTGTAAGTTTTTCTGTACATCACGCACACAACACGATCTGAAAGTACTGTGGGTGGTGCTACCACCTTTATATAGGATATTTCGCAAAGCCTATTACAGGCTTCCTCGGGGTGTAGACAGAACTTTGCAGATAAATTTTTCACAAGCAAATATTGCGTTTGGATATAAAATCAGTTTGAAGATCTGATTACTTTCTGATCTTCCTCATCTCTGTAAGACCAATAACTAATAAGAGAGTGCCGTCGTCAGTACCTGTTGCATTTAAGACGTCACATATTATTTCTGTCCGAGTAAAGCAGTGACTACTAGAAACCGGTGACTCCGCAACTAGAACGGCAGACTGTTGTGATCCGCGGACTCATCACTCTCCCGTCTTTGATGAGGAAGTCCTCCGTCACGTAGAAGAGAACCCGACTACGATTACTCGGAACACTGCACAATGGCACAGACTCCTGTGGTCAGAGCTCGTTGTCTCGCAGTGGGCACCCCGTGAAGCGGCAGATTTGGAGGCGATACGATGTTCAAACATGCTTTACATCCAAAAAGTGAATTTCCCGTCATGGGCTCTGTTTCAAAACTTTGTCTACTAAATCGCTCTATAACCCCTTGGAGCCTGCAACAAGAACTGTGAAACACCCTGTGTAATCACGCACAAACAAGATAGGTCGCACGCTTCATCATGTCTGATATAATGAATTATACACCACGAAATAACAAATGTAAAAAATCACGTAAGTTTTCATCAAAAACTGTCCTGTATTCATTGAAATTTTACGACTATAAATGTAATAAGAATGAAAGGAAAATAAAATAATGACAAGTAATGCATACTGATTTTCTCTTATTAAAATAAATAGTAGAACTAAAATCACTCTATTTCTTTTATTTCTTTTATTTCTTTTTTCATTGAACAGTAACGCGAGTGCCTTCTTGTGGTACTTGGGAAGCTTATTTTCTTCATCTGATAATGGCCAACGACGAAATCGGTGATTATAATGAAGGGAATTTGCGACGAATGAAATTAATCGTAGTAAAACTTCCACAATGATGGCATGCTCTCAACGTGGCGTTATATCTATCTTAGTAAAAAATTGGTATTTTGAAAACTCAAAGAGCTGAAGGATAGTACTTATTCTAAAATCAGATTATGCACAATGACTTTACTCCAGACTGCATTTTAGCTTCATAGCACTGTCACTTTAACCTAAGGTTTCGTAATTTAAGCTCTTGTAGTAAGTTATATTCTTTTTGTTGTAGTTTTATAAGACGGTCTGGAAAAAATGGTAATATAGTAATCTTTTTTGATATCTTTCTGTTATAATATTCATATCTGTCCGAAATTACACAGTCACATAATCACTTCCAAAAAACACTTTTTCAAAATAGCCGTAGTCCACAAGCCATGAATGGCGAACACAGTAGATTCATTTCTGAGGAAAACGTGTTTCATATCTCTTCTCTGAACCCTATTCAGCTTTACTTTGTTTTCCTAAGCACTGTGAACAAATACTGAAATATGTGTTGGTACGAAATGAGAATTGCGTGGATCTGGTCGCTTACTGCTGTGAATGCATTCCTATAAGTCGAAGACGATTCATGAAAATTAGGACCAGGTATAGAAGCAATCCAGGATTTTTCGCTTCTCGTGCACAGTTTCCATAAGAGTATTTTTACGCCGTTTTAAGTGTGTCTCAATGTGGCCTCTGCAGTAAATGGTGAGATGCACGAAATTCTTATTTCGTGGTCACTGTCGTGACTCAGAACAACTGCCAGCGTTCACGATGTACAAACCGATGGGCGAAACCACAGAGCGTTAGTTGTAACAAACGGGCCTACCTTAACGTACGACGCCCTGTTGAGGACCTCGAGGTACCCGGTAACACCTGCGTACCATCGCTACCGTGAGCACAGACGTGTTGATAGATTTGATTCTCGTACGAATTCATAGCACATCACTCTTTTGTGCCTAGGGACGAACAGCAAAACGGGCGATCCCACTTTTCACCAAGCTCCGTACATACGCAAATGTTGCTGTTGTTTACACCTCAAAACGGCAAGCGACATTCCCTTGGAAAGAGATCCGAACGAGACATCGTTCGTTGTTTTTAATTTGTACAAACTACACTCCTGGATACTGAAATAAGAACACCGTGAATTCATTGTTCCAGGAAGGGGAAACTTTATTGACACATTCCTGGGGTCAGATACATCACATGAAACTTCCTGGCAGCTTAAAACTGTGTGCCCGACCGAGACTCGAACTCGGGACCTTAGCCTTTCGCGGGAAAGTGCTCTACCATCTGAGCTACCGAAGCACAACTCACGCCCAGTACTCACAGCTTTACTTCTGCCAGTACAGATGGTAGAGCACTTGCCCGCGAAAGGCAAAGGTCCCGAGTTCGAGTCTCGGTCGGGCACACAGTTTTAATCTGCCAGGAAGTTTCATATCAGCGCACACTCCGCTGCAGAGTGAAAATCTCATTCTAGATACATCACATGATCACACTGACAGAACTACAGGCACATAGACACAGGCAACAGAGCATGCACAATGTCGGCACTAGTACAGTGTATATCCACCTTTCGCAGCAATGCAGGCTGCTATTCTCCCATGGAGACGATCGTAGAGATGCTGGATGTAGTCCTGTGGAACTGCTTGCCATGCCATTTCCACCTGGCGCCTCAGTTGGACCAGCGTTCGTGCTGGACGTGCAGACCGCGTGAGACGACGCTTCATCCAGTCCCAAACATGCTCAATGGGGGACAGATCCGGAGATCTTGCTGGCCAGGGCCAGGGTAGTTGACTTACACCTTCTAGAGCACGTTGGGTGGCACGGGATACATGCGGACGTGCATTGTCCTGTTGGAACAGCAAGTTCCCTTGCCGGTCTAGGAATGGTAGAACGATGGGTTCGATGACGGTTTGGATGTACGCCCTCGCTCAGAGTCCGTCAACTGCACATACGGTTCACGTCCACGCTGTCGCGGCATGCTACCAGTGTTAAAGACTGCGATGGAGCTAAGTATGCCACGGCAAACTGGCTGACACTGACGGCGGCGGTGCACAAATGCTGCGAAGATAGCGCCATTCGACGGCCAACACCGCGGTTCCTGGTGTGTCTGCTGTGCCGTGCTTGTGATCATTGCTTGTACAGCCCTCTCGCAGTGTCCGGAGCAAGTATGGTGGGTCTGACACACCGGTGTCAATGTGTTCTTTTTTCCATTTCCAGGAGTATATTTAGGAGACAATCTGAGCAACCCTCTTAGATTATTTTCAGATAGGGCTGTCTTTACCTTATTATAATATCAACACTAATTACATAATGATTTGGTTAAGGTAACCGCATGATGCAAATACTGGCAGTTGAGTCATGACGAAAAGTCTGAGTTAATCCAAGCGAGTACTAGAAAAATCTATTAAATGTAGTTTACACGATAAGTCTCAAAGTTTGTCAGTTCAATTCAATTTCTAGTGTTACACTAACGAAGAAATTACATTGACAAATTCGTTTAGTATAACTTATGGGGAAGGTGAACCAAAGATGGCGTTGTACCGGCAGAACGCTCAAAAGAGTCAACGTATCTCCTGAACAGACTACTCGTATAACACTTGTCAGTCCTATTTAGAGTATTGGTGCGTGGTGTGGGAAGTTTACTTGACTGAGTGCAGAAGAGTGTTGTGCCATGGAACACTTCTTGAATTTTACTTCTAGTCAGGGCTGTAATAGAACTTAAGTATATTTTCGTATTCCATTTTTGATGGTGTTCGCTTCATGTGGGATGCAGTCTATTTCATAAATTACCAAACTTACTCGGAAAAATTAAGGTTTTCCCAAATGTGAAGCACTGTTCCAAATATAACATGGCCATGTACCTACAAATAAAAACCCTATTTAAATCTGAAAGTGTTATAATCGAGAAAATCTTGTCACTATTGTATTTAATAGTCTATAAGTTATTGTTGTATTTAACAGTCTATAAGTTATTGTTGTATTTAACAGTCTATAAGTTATTGTTGTATTTAACAGTCTATGAATTGCATTATTACTCTGCTACACACTATTAATCAGAAAGTGAGTCCAAAAACAAATATTATCAAAACCCATTTAAAAGTTAAAACACTTGGAAATATAAGCTACTGAAAATTCACACATATTTCCATTCTCAATAGAGGGAACATTGTAGAAACGCTAAAGAAACTCCATTCATTATGAAATGTCACGTGTTCCACGGTAGAAGACCTACCTCTGTTTCGAGGCACAAGATGGTGCACGACGCACGGAATATGTCTGCAGCGTCCGCATGTTATGTATATACACTGAAACGCCAAAGAAACTGGTCTAGGCATGTACATTCAAATACAGAGGTATGTAAACAGGCAGAGTACGGCACTGAAGTCGGCAACGCCTATATAAGACAAGTGTCTGGCCCAGTTGTTAGGCCGGCCGTGGTGGCCGAGCGGTTCTAGGCGCTACAGTCTCGAACCGCGCGACCGCTACGGTCGCAGGTTCGAATCCTGCCTCGGGCATGGATATGCGTGATGTCCTTAGGTTAGTTAGGTTTAAGTAGTTATGTTCTAGGGGACTGATGACCTCAGAAGTTGAGTCCCATAGTGCTCTGAGCCAGTTGTTAGATCGGTTACCCCTGCTACAATGGCAGGTTATCAAGAGTTATATTTAACATGGCGTTATAGTCGGCGCACGAGCGATGGGACACAGCATCTCCGAGGTAGCGGTGAAGTGGGGATTTTCCCGTACGACCATTTCCATCCGGTAAACCACCAAATCTCCGACATCGATGCGGCCGGAAAAAGATCCTGCAACAACGGGACCAAAGACGACTGAAGTGAATCGTTCGCCATGACAGAAGTGCAACCTTTCCACAGATTGATGCAAATTTTAATGCTGGGCCATCAACAACTATCAGCATGCGAATCATTCAACGAAACATCATTGAAATGGGCTTTTAGACCTGAAGGCTGATTTGTGTACCATAGATGACTGCAAGACACAAAGCTTTACGCCTCGCTAGGTGCCGTCAACTGTTGATGACTGGAAACAGGTTGCCTGATCGGATGGGTCTCGTTTCAAGTTGCAGCGAGGGGATGGACGTGTATGGAGACAACCTCATGAACCCATGGACCCTGCATATCAGCAGGAACTGTTCAAGCTGTTGGTGCCTCTGTAACGCTGCGGGGCGTGCGCAATTAGACATCCTGTCTAATCACCTGCATCGATTCATGTCCATTGTGCATTCCAACGGACTCGGGCAATTACAGTAGGACAATGCGGGACCCCACTCGTCCAGAATTGCTAAAGAGTGGCTCCAGGAACACTCTTCTGAGTTTAAACTCTTTCTCTCGCCACTAACCTCCCTAGACGTGAACATTATTGAGCATATCTGAGATGTCATGGAACGTGCTGTTCAAAAGATATCCTCAACCCCTCGTACTCTTACGGATTTATGGACAGCCCTGCAGGATTGATGGCGTCAGTTCCACCCAGCACTACTTCAGACATTAGGCGAGTCCATGCCACTTCCTGTTGCGACACCTCCGCGTGCTCGTCGGGGCGCTACACGATATTAGGCAGATGTACCAGTTTCTTTGGCTCTTCAGTGTATGAAAAAGATTGATAAGGGAATTAAAGTTTAGGGAGTAGGAATGAAAACTTCGAGGTTGAGCAATGGCAAATAGTTTAGTCAAGACGGCATAGGACTTGGATGAACAGTTGAACGGAGTGGTGGTGGTGGTTAGTGTTTAACGTCCCGTCGACAACGAGGTCATTAGAGACGGAGCGCAAGCGCGAGGTAGGGAAGGATTGGGAAGGAAATCGGCCGTGCCCTTTCAAAGGAACCATCCCAGCATTTGACTGAAACGATTTAGGGAAATCACGGAAAATCTAAATCAGGATGGCCGGAGACGGGATTGAACCGTCGTCCTCCCGAATGCGAGTCCAGTGTGCTAATCACTGCGCCACCTCGCTCGGTTTGAATGGAGTGTCTTGAAAGAAGATTGTAGCATGAACATTAACAAAAGTAAAACAAAGGTCATGTAGTATAGCCGAAGAAAGTCAGGTGATGCTGAGGGAATTAGATTAGGAGATATGGCATTAAAAGTGGTATGTGAGTTTAGTGACGAGGGGCATGTAAGAAGTAATCCAACAAATTTTTTCTCGGCCAGTCCCGGTTGAAAAACTGCATAGTTTGTGGTGGGACATCGTG
Source organism: Schistocerca gregaria (assembly GCF_023897955.1). Lineage (NCBI taxonomy): Eukaryota > Metazoa > Arthropoda > Insecta > Orthoptera > Acrididae > Schistocerca > Schistocerca gregaria. The sequence continues at coordinate 167,678,710 of NC_064927.1, read as the reverse complement.
GAATATTCCGTCTCCAGCCCCTATAGTTTCATGAGGTTCCGGTCGGAGGTGGCGCTACAGGTAACCATCAGATTACTGTCTATAACGGAGAAGCGTTCTAAGCAGAGAGCTGTCATGAGTTTCTTTTAGAGGAGAACCAGAGCATCTCAGCTACTCATAGGCTTTTGCAGAGTGTCTACGGACACAGAGAACAAAAGCACGGTGAGTCATTCGGCGAGTAGTCTATCATCGCAACAAGGAGGCGCAAATTGTCTGATCTCCCGCATACCAACAATCTTGTAATTTGTGGACTCTCTCATTCGAGGTGATCGACGCATCACAATTAAACACTTTCCTGCACAAGTGTCTGTATTTGTTGCTAGTGCATACACAGCCAGTTCATAAGTTGCGGTACTGAAAGGTGTGGCCATTGGGTTCCCCGCCGCCTAAGTACCTTCCATCTGTTTGGCCCAATGAATTTTGCACTCTGTAGCTCGCAGTAGGTGGATGATGGGGGGAGGTTATTCATGCAGCAAGACGTTGGCTCCGAAGTACAATAGAGTGGTACCATGCACGCCTACAGCCCTCCCTGTAAGGTGGTATAAGGCTGTCGCACTGAAGGGATAGTATGTTGAAAAATAGGGTTTTGCAGCCAAAAGAGTGGGAAATAATCCTGCACAAAATCAACCTGCTTTCCAGAAAAAATGTTGCATTATTCATTGAATGACCTTCGTATGTGGGCAACGTAACAACTATGTCCGAAGTAGAGAAGAAGTGCAGGTTTGCCGTACCAAGTCAAGAATTTTGAAAAAGAGGAACTCACTGACATCTATGGATTTTTAAGTTCTTCTGGGATATTTATATAGTTTGTAGCTTTGTACATACGTGGAATGTGGACACTAAGCAGTTCAGGCAAAAAGAGATTAAAGGTTCGAATAACTAATGAGGGCCAGCCGGGATGGCCGAGCGGTTCTAGGCGCTTCAGTCCGGAGACGCGCGACCGCTACTATCGGAGGTACGAATCCTGCCTCGGGCATGGATATGTGTGATGTCCTTAGGTTAGTTAGGTTTAAGTAGTTCTTAGTTCTAGAAGACTGATGACCTCAGAAGTTAAGTCCCATAGTCCTCCGAGCCATTTTTGAACTAATGAGGAGTCATTGAATCGAAACGGGAAGAAAAGAAATTTATGGCAGAACTTGAGTAAAAGAATGGATCGGTTGAAATGACACATCCTGAGGCATCAAAGAACTGTCAGAGTAATTGTGAGAAGTGTGGGGGGAAAGGTGGGTGGGGGGGAGAGGGGGGGGAGGTTTGGGACCTAGGCATGAATATAGTAATTAGGTTAAAAAGGATGTAGATTGCAGTAGCTTTCACTGATGAGGAGGCTCGCACATGATAGACTAGCATAGACAGCTCCATCAAACCAGTCGTTGGACTGAAGTGTACAACAAAAAACAGCTCCCAAAGTAAGTAAAATATATCTCAACGAAAGTTCACATTCTTCCTCGGTGCAGTCATTCAAAAACAATCTTTTATTCAGTCATTTCGCTGATAATCTATTACGAGACTTTGATAACGCGTTACCTGTCTTTGAAAAGAAATGCTGGAAGGGATGTGGCTTCAGTTATCAGACACCAGTTCGCTAGCTTCCACGACTAAGTGTAATAAAACTGTCACTCCTCCCAACGCTCTAAAAAATTGTACCACACATTTAGGTGACTGTTTCACCATTCTCCTTTTGACTAATGTGTACTAGAGTCTAATAATAACTGCTAAATATATGTGCCACTTGAAGAAAAAATTCACTATCTGCATCGCATCTGCTGGTGCCAACTGTAGCAGCAAGATTACTTGATGATAAACGCCTTATAGTAGATATTGTCATAGCACAACTTTGGGATCCTGGAAATCTATAGTTTTGAATCTTGGGTAAAGCAAGCATGTTATTCCAGCCAAATAATTATGTTGACTTTGTCCGAATCTGTGTTCTGTTTGCTTGTGTAGCTCATCTTTTGTTGCCTCTACTGCACTGCTGTTATGAATTATGTGGATGAAAGTTTGTGGTAAGTACCAAGAATGTAATAAATCATTACTAGGTACTAATATGAGTAAAAGTATCAACTGGATGTGAGCGAATAATAATGTACATTAGTTGAAAGTACCCCCCATGAATCATAGACCTTCTGGTTGGTGGGGAGGCGTGGGGCGTGCCTGAGCGATACACATAGCCGATCGTGGATGCAACCACGACGGAGGGGTATCTGTTGAGAGGCCAGAAAACGTGTGCTTCCAGAAGAGGGGCAGCAGCCTTTTCAGTTGTGGCAGGGGCAATAGTCTGGATTATTGACTAATCTGGCCTTGTAACACTAACCAAAACGGCCTTCCTGTGTTGCTACTGTGAATGGCTGAAGGCGGGAGGAAACTACAGCCGTAATTTTTTCCGACGGCGTTTAGCTTAAATTAAGGTTAAATGATGATTTCGTCATCTTGGGTAAAATATTCTGGAAATAAAATAGTCCCCCATTCGGATCTCCGAAGGGGCGGGGGGACTGCTCAGGAGGACGTCATTATCAGGAGAAAGGAAACCGGAATTCTACAATCGGAGCATGGAATGTCAGATCCCTTAATCGGGCAAGTAGGTTAGAAAATTTAAAAAGGGAAATGGATAGGTTAAAGTTAGATATAGTGGGAATTAGTGAAGTTCGGTGGCAGGAGGAACGAAACTTCTGATCAGGTGAATACAGAGTTATAAATACAAAATCAAATAGGGGTAATGCAGGAGTAGGTTTAACAATGAATTAAAAGAATAGAAGCGCGGGAAAGCTACTACGAACAGCATAGTGTACGCATTATTGCAGCTAAGATAGACACGAAGCCCAAGCCTACCATTATAGTACAAGTTTGAATACCAACTAGCTCCGCCGATGAAAAACAGGTTGATGAAATGTATGATGAGCAAACGAAATTATTCAGATAGTGAAGGGAGACGAAAATAGTGATGGGGGACTGGAATTCGATAGTAGTAGGGAAGGAAGGGAAGGAAAAGTAGTAGGTGAATATGGACTGGGGGTAAGGGATGAAAGAGGAAGCAGCCTGGTAGAATTTTGCACACACCATAACTTAATCATAGCTAACACCTGGTTCAAGAATTATGAAAGAAGGTCGTATACGTGGAAGAGGCCTGGAGACACTGGAAGGTTTCAGACAGGTTACATAGTGGTAAGACAGATATTTAGGAACGAGATTTTAAATTGTAAGACATTTCCAGGGGCAGGTGTGGACTCTGATCACAATCGATTGGTTATGAACTGTTGATTAAAACTGAAGAAATTGCGAAAAGGTGGGAATTTAAGGAGATGGGACCACGATAAACTGAAAGAACCAGAGGTTGTACAGCGTTTCAGAGAGAGCATTAGGATACGATTGACAAGAACGAGGGAAAGAAATATAGTGGAAGAAGAATGGGTAGCTATGAGAGATGAAATAGTGATGGCAGCAGAGGATCAAATAGGTAAAAAAATGAGAACTAGTAGAAATCCATGGGTAACAGAAGAGGTATTGAATTTAATTAATGAAAGGCGAAAATATAAAAATGCTGTAAATGAAGCAGGCAGAAAGGAGTACAAACGTCTCAAAAATGAGATCGATAGGAAGTGCAAAATGGCTAAGCAGGGATGACTAGAGGACAAATGTAAGTATGTACAGGCATATATCACTAGGGGTTAACTAGATCCTTCCTACGGGAAAATTAAATATACCTTTGCAGAAAAGAGAACCACTTGCATGAATATCAGGAGCTCAGATGGATACCCAGTTCTAAGCAAAGAAGGGAAAGCAGAAAGGTGGAAGGAGTATATAGAAGGTCTATACAACGGCGATGTACTTGAGGACAATTTATGGAAAGGGAAGAGAACGTAGATGAAGATGAAATGGGAGATATGATACTGCATGAAGAGTTTGACAGAGCACTGAAAGATGTAAGCCGAAACAAGGCCCCGGAAGTAGACAACATTCCATTGGAATTATTGATAGCCTAGAGAGAGCCAGCCCTGGCAAACCTCTACCGTCTGGTGAGCAAGATGTATGAGACAGGTGAAATACCCTCAGACTTAAAGATCGATATAATTGCTAATCCCAAAGAAATCTGGTGTTGACAGGTATGAAAATTACAGGACTATCAGTTTAATAAGTCACGGCTGAAAAATACTAACACTGATTCTATACATACGAATGGAAAAGTTGGCAGAAGCCGACTTAGGGGAAGATCAGTTTGAATTCCGTAGAAATGTTGGAACACGTGAGGCAACACTTTCCCTAAGACTTACCTTAAAAGATAACTCAAGGGAAGGCAACCCTACGTTCCTAGTATTTCTAGACTTAGAAAGCTTTTGACAATGTTGACTGGAATACTCTTTCAAATTCAAAGGCTATTTACAATTTGTACAGAAACCAAATGTCGAGGGCATGAAAGAGAAGCAGTGGTTGGGAAGGGAATGAGACAGGGTTGTAGCTTATCACCGATGTTTTTCAATCTGCATATTAATCAAGCAGTAAAACAAACAAAAGAAAAATTCGGAGTAGAAATTAAAATCTAGTGAGAAGAAATAAAAACCTTTAGGTTTGCCGATGAAATTGTAATTCTGTCAAAGACAGCAAAGGTCTTGGAACAGCAGTTGAACGGTATGGACAGTGTCTTGTAAGGGGGAATAAGATGAACATCAACAAAAGCAAAACGAAGATGGTGAAGTGTAGTCGACTTAAATCGGGTGACGCTGAGAGAATTAGATTAGGAAATGAGACACTTAAAGTAGTGTATGAATTTTGCCATTTGGGGACCAAAATTACTGATGTATGGAAGTGAAACATGGACGATAAATAGTTTAGGCAAGAAAAGAACAGAATATTTCGAAATGTGGAGCTACAGAATAAGGCTGAAGATTAGAGAGGTAGATCACGTAACTGATGAGGAGGTACTGAATAGTATTGGGGAGAAGAGAAATTTGTGGCATAACTTGACTATAAGAAGGGATCGATTGGTAGGTCACGTTCTGAGGCATCACGTGGTCACCAGTTTAGCATTGGAGGGCAGCGTGGAGGGTAAAAATCGTAGAGGGACACCATGAGGTGAATACACTCAGCAGATTCAGAAGGATGTAGGGTGCAGTAGATACTGGGAGATGGAGAAGCTTGCACAGGATAGAGTAGCATGGTGGGCTGCATCGAAACAGTCTCTGGACTGAAGACCACAACAACAACAACAGTTGAAAGTACTCGTTACCAATAAGCATCTATAGTATTACCGTGTCCTTACTGCCAACGTTCCTCTGCAGTGAGGGTGCTCCGCGATGGGACAATTTTTCCCACAATATTTCAGAAGTTAGTAAAGAACCCTAGAATGCCCAATGAGTATTGATGTCAACAAAGGAGGAGTGTTTCAGGAGCCAAATGGGTATGGCGACTGGTTACGGAAAGCATGACATCCCGATTCGATTCACAAACTGGATAAGAGTTTAGAGGATGATGCAGAAACGGTTTCTTCAAAATGGCGGTGTGCTTCCACAGTGTGTCACCAATGAAGGTGCTGTTTGACGTGAGAACTCAGAGAGAACGAAAATAAAAGCATAAAACTTACCGGATAGCCAGAAGCAGCGTCGGGGAAACTGCAGTCGTAAGTGACGTCACTCTGCAACAGGAGCTGAAAGTGTGCCGTCCCATGGGACGTGTCATGGCGGGAGCATACGACACGCAGGCGAGTGCCATCCTCGCGAGTGGGAAGTCCGCTAATCAGAGACCGGCACATCCGTTCCTCTGTTTGCGTGACCGCTAGAGGCAACTCCGAATACACGCGGAACGCGCATTTGAGTGGGTCATCAGCGATACCCGGCAGGTTAAAATGATAACGCCTATCAAATTGGTAACTGTTTTCTTCAGTTGCAACTTGGCAATAGATGGTCGGGTATCCTGGAAATCTGAGGTAGAGCATTCCAGTGTCGTGCTGGAGAAGACATTTCATTGGATGGTCCTCATGAGGGCGCTGTATTCTCACACGGAAATATTCGTCTGGTAGTGGTGAATCAGTAGTGCAGCACATTCTGTACGCCCTAAACTTTACGCGATGTCTCGCATTGAAATCGAAAAGAAGCGGCGCGCTCTTTTCGACTAGCTTTAAATTACTGTCTGTCGTTGCGTTTCCTTCGAACGAGCATTTGTAGGGAGAGTACCCTCGTGGCAGACTGAGACAAAACCCGGCCTCTAAGGGGCCTATCGAGGCGCATTCGTGATCCTTGTCGGGCTCACAAATGAAGGGAGGGATATTGGCTATGAAAAAGACGAGGGCGTCTTCGGGTCTAGAAGGAGAATACTGGAACTGTTGCTCCTGGAAGTAATCTCCAGCGTTGCGGCCGCTGGAGACGGCGGCCATTGTCAGCAGCAGAAGGCTGCAAGCCACGGCCGAGCTCTTCATGGCGCACTGCTTTCTGGCACTGCCGGCTTCTCAGACGGGGGGCCTGGTACTGTGACATAAATATATCATCCCTAATTCGTGGCGAAACGTCACTGTGCTAGTTTTTGTTTCTGAGTTTGGCCGCTGCCGCAATGTCTTGTAAGCAAGTCTCGTGGCTGACGTCACCACAGCTGCTGCAGCTGCTGTGACCCGTCTGGATGTCGTCTCCGGTTCCCAGTGCCAACTGTCGCCAGTGACCTTCTTGGCCTTACTGTTTGTGTCTGACATGTGAGCGCGCGTAGCTGCTCGCTGAAAATATAGCATAACACTGTTTCAGGGTGAAGTCAATGGTATCACTATCCAAGGATCCCCACTAAACGTCCGAAGGCCAGCTTTGGCTGATGTCGCACAGTTCACTGGGAGCTACAATAACTAAGCCAATCACAAAGCACGTTTCACCTGTCTTCAAAGTTACATGTATTAAGTGTTGAATAAATGTTGTCCGCAACTTCAGGCTACGCTATGGATAACTCTGTTATCACACGTTTTGTAGAGTGTTCACTTACCTCCATTGCTACCTCACAACCTGACGTCGTGCTATGCTGTCAGCTAGAATTTCTGATTTTGACTTCATTCTCCTTGAAATGTATATTGGAATTTTGACACGAATTCTTCCGCAACACACATTATCTCCTTGATTTTCTGTTGCTGGTAATCTCTCTGGGGGGGTCTTGCTATGACTAAGATTTTGATATTTTCTATTTCTTGTATTTATCCAACTTCAGAATGCTTACATAAGATACGATCGAACTTGACAACTTCGTAAAACAAATTTCTGTAGTAGTCGTCTGATGAGTGTAAGTCTGGAATTTACGGCTAGTTTTATGTTGGCATTCTACGTAAAAGAGCAACACACTTCTGTCCTGCGGTTATAATCAACCTTTCTGTAATAAAACGGTAATTAAGATTCTTTTCTTTTTCAGCTGATGTGTCCCGTTTACACAATACCGGTTCCTAAGTTAGATGTATCTGCAAGCACATAACTAAGATTCATCAATCAGCTGAGATTCACATATTTGTGCTGTCTCATAAAACCCATGCACTCCTGATTTGCTCGTAACGACCTTAATTATTGAGAACGATGGAATTACGAAACTATAGTGAAATCACCAGACAAATAGCGTTAGTGGTATCACGTCTCCGCATTATACACGCTTTGTCTAAACACTGTCCAAGAATTTTATAATTTTCAATGTAATAGGATCCGCAGCTGCGATGAATTTTTTGAATGATTTCTTCAAGCCTTCAGATGCCATTTTGTTTACTTCCTGTGCGATTGCACAATTTCGGTCTTACGCCATTTTCTAGTATCTAAAACGGAAGTTTCAACATTGGATACATTAGTGACACTTGTGATTTTGATATAAGAACAAGTCATATATATAGATATACTAGGCGCATTGTAACTTACTTTACGGATGATTTTTTGCTGACAGATCATGTCATGTATTTCATTGCTCCTATGACATCATATTATGCTCATAAATTAGTTCGAGGTGTTCATGCTATATAAGAAGCACGTTACTTTCGAGCAGTTGTTGCAAAGCTCTCATATATAACGCACTTAAGACTAGGAAAATTATAATTACTTTACAGAATTTTGCTACTTAACCTTCATATGCTTTTGTTCTCAGTTATATTTAATTATTGCCCATCATTGGTGTAAATATGACTGTATGTAATTTCTTTAAAATAACTTGTAAATATTTGTTCTGTTATTGTAGGAGCACGTAATTTTTGAATAGTTGGTAAAAAGATCTTATGTATCACATTTATCAGTTTTCTAACGAAATTGTACTGACAACCACGAGAGTCTAGTAAAAACTGCTTTATGGTTGCTTAATATTTCGCATTACAGTCATATTTATTGATGAATGTAGCGATAATTTTACATTCTATGCTTCTGTAACGTAAATGGCTACATACTAGAACTCAGGTAGACAGAGAAAGTTATGTTGAAGAAAGAAACAAAGCCAAACAGATAATTACAGCATCCCAGAAGAAATTTTAGGAAGACTTTGGAAACAGGTTGGAGACTATGGGTCAAGCTGCTGGAAAACCATTCTGGAGTATAATTAGCAATCTTCGAAAGGGAGGTAAGAAGGAAATGACAAGTATTTTGGATAGGACAGGAAAACTGCTGGTGAATCCTGTGGATGCCTTGGGCAGATGGAGGGAATATTTTGAAGAGTTGCTCAATATAGGTGAAAATACGATCAGTAATGTTTCAGATTTCGAGGCAGAATGGGATAGGAATGATGGTGGAAATACGATCACATTTGAGGAAGTGGAGAAAATGGTCAATAGATTGCAGTGCAATAAAGCAGCTGGGGTGGATGAAATTAAGTCGGAACTCATCAAATACAGTGGAATGTCAGGTCTTAAATGGTTACACAGGATAATTGAAATGGCCTGGGAGTCGGGACAGGTTCCATCAGACTGGACAAGAGCAGTAATCACACCAATCCTTAAACATGGAAAGAGAAAAGATTGTAACAACTACAGAGGTATCTCTTTAATCCGCTTTGTGGGTAAAATCTGCTCAGGTATTGTTGAAAGGAAAGTGCGAATATTAGTTGAGGACCAATTGGATGAAAATCAGTGTGGGTTTAGGCCTCTTAGAGGTTGTCAGAACCAGATCTTTAGCTTACGGCAAATAATGAGTGGAACAGGGAATTGTATCTATACTTTATAGATCTAGAAAAGGCATATGACCGGGTTCCTAGGAGGAAGTTATTGTCTGTTATACGAGATTATGGAATAGGAGGCAAACTTTTGCAAGCAATTAAAGGTCTTTCCATGGATAGTCAGGCAGCAGTTAGAGTTGACGGTAAATTGAGTTCATGGTTCAGAGTAGTTTCAGGGGTAAGACAAGGCTGCAACCTGTCTCCACTGTTGTACATATTATTTATGGATCATATGTTGAAAACAATAGACTGGCTGGGTGAGATTAAGATATGTGATCACAAAATAAGCAGTCTCGCATATGCAGATGACTTAGTTGTGATGGCAGATTCGATTGAAAGTTTGCAAAGTAATATTTCAGAGATAGATCAGAAATGTAAGTACTATGGTATGAAGATTAGCATCTCCAAAACGAAATTAATGTCAGTGGGAAAGAGATATAAACGGACTGAGTGCCAAATAGGAGGAACAAAGTTAGAACAGGTGGACGGTTTTAAGTACTTAGTGTGCATATTCTCACAGGATGGCAACATAGTGAAAGAACTGGAAGCGAGGTGTAGCAAAGCTAATGCAGTGAGCGCTCAGCTACGATCTAGTCTCTTCTGCAAGAAGAAAGTCAGTACCAAGACTAAGTTATCTGTGCATCGTTCAATCTTTCGACCAACTTTGTTCTATGGGAGCGAAAGCTGGGTGAATTCAGGTTACCTTATCAACAAGGTTGAGGTTACGGATATGAAAGTAGCTAGGATGATTGCAGGTACTAGTAGATGGGAAAAATGGCAGGAGGGTGTCCACAATGAGGAAATCAAAGAAAAACTGGGAATGAACTCTATACATCTAGCAGTCAGGGCGAACAGGCTTAGATGGTGGGGTCATGTTACACGCATGGGAGAAGCAAGGTTACCCAAGAGACTCATGGGTTCAGCAGTAGAGGGTAGGAGGAGTCGGGGCAGACCAAGGAGAAGGTACCTGGATTCGGTTAAGAATGATTTCGAAGTAATAGGTTTAACATCAGAAGAGGCACCAATGTTAGCACTGAATAGGGGATCATGGAGGAATTTTATAAGGGGGACTATGCTCTACACTGAACGCTGAAAGGCATAATCAGTCTTAAATGATGATGATGATGATGACTGCTTCCCGTGACTGTCTAAACATTCATGGTGGTGTCCGTTTGTTCTATATCGTGTCTCCCTACCACTTTCGCGCAACGACGCTCTGAGCGTGTTTTTTAGGGAATTAACTAGTTTGAACCTGGGACCTGTTGCTGGTAAGGAGACGCCAGACCACACATGACATGTAGAATTCAGAAGAGTTCAGTGAGACTAGCGATGATATAACCAAATACTAAATGATCTCAGCGTCAGCTCCACTGCACTCCTTGTAAAAGAATCTTAATACTAACTAAATATAGTGTAAAGGGTTCAAGGCTTTCCTATTTTTAGTTAGCTGGTAAAATAACGAAGAAAAAGCAGTTAAGTCTACCATTGATAATTTTATTCTACGCACAAAACATCGTTTATAAATTGCAATATAGATAAAAGGAAATGTTTCAATACAGGATGGTAAAAACCAACTGCGTTCAACAAAAATGTGAACGAATATTCCCTGAGTGGTTTTCCAAGTCCTACAATGGATCGAAGGATGACCTATGCCATATGCCATCTATAATCTATGTTTAAATTAAGTTTCACAAAAGAGAAAATTTATAAAAATGGTCTACAGTGACCCTCAGTTACCTTTAATTACTAATCTAACCTGTCGTAAATTACAGTGGCTGATGTGGCTTCTCAATAACTATAAAATAGAAAAATCATCGCGTTTCAGATCTTTACTTCAAGTGGCAAATGTGAACACCATGAGTTTTAATTAACGATCGACACTAGTATTACGCAAAAAGGGGTGTAACAGATGAGTCTTCTGCAGTTCTGAGTGAAGCCTTATGCGCTCAAAAATGCGGCATCGCGTGCGTTCATTACCTTGTCGGTGTTTAGGCAGCGTCAGGGCAGCGGCTCCGCTCACCTCGCCATCTCGGAACTCACCCTCCTAACTTCTCCTTACTACAATTTACCAAAGTTGGTTTAAAAAAAACTATCTGGCTGTGGTTTCATCTGACCAATCAGGGTCTCAATGTTAACCTTAAGCTCCGCCTACAAAAATTCTGTCTATCCAATGAGAAACGTTATACTTTTCGTGGTGGGGCAATGTTTTTAAAGTTTGCAACGTAACAGAGACGCTAAAAAGTCTCACGCTAAAACTTGCTGGTGGTAGTGGCCCTTTTAGCGTTATCGTAAGATCTATACTGTTCTTCTGGAGGGCTCTATCTTTTAACATGGGCTGGGGGGTGGTCCTTGACGTACCTGAGACACGAAAAAGTCTCACGCTAAAACTTGCGGGTGGTAGTGGCCCTTTTTGTGTTATCGTAAGATCTATACTGTTTTCCTGGAGGGCTCTAGCTTTTAACATGGGCTGGGGGGTGGTCCTTGACGTAACAGAGACGCGAAAAAGCCTCACGCTAAAACGTGCGGGTGGTAGACTTAGCGGTAGGCTAGCGACGTGGGTGTCCACTCCCTCCGTTATCGCAGGGCCTTCTAGGTTAACATGGTTCTGCTCTCGGCTTCTGTCCTCGTTTCTCCCCTCGGAACTGCGTCTGCCTCACGGTGGAAAGGTACGACATGCATTTAGGCATTCTTGTGTTAGTCTGTGGTATTCCATTTGCTCACTCGTTACTCGTATTACTTTGGTTAACTTAATGTCACGATTTATTCGGAGCTATGTGACATACTACTGGATTTGCTTATCATGTCAGGGTTTTCATGGAAGGTGTTGGATTTGCCTGACACCTTACAACTGTTCTGCAATGGCTTAGTCATACAGTTAAGGTAATTTCTGTCTATGAATTCGCAATACGTTGCATTTGTTTATGTTTAGAGTTAATCGCCACTCTTCCGCATATCTTCCAGGATTTTCCTACGATTTTCTATCGTAAATACTTCCCTGTATACAACAGCAGTATAGTATCTGCCGCAGGCGGTCAAAAAAAAAAACGAAGACCCATAGCAACCGGGATACCAACATACAAAATAAAAAGAACATGAACTTACGCATCAACCTAATATTAACGATTTACCGCCGTAAAATAACTTCCTAATAGACTTCAGCTTGGGATTAAACAACCAACCGGTTGCACATGAACTGTAGGTACATTAGCGTAGGTTTCGGCACCTACTAGGGATGTCTTCATCAGAATAAATGTTGCTAAATCCTGTTAAATAACACGTAGGAAATGAGGTATGACCAAAAACACATTAATCAAGATGACAGTTTTCATAGCGCACAAAGGTTACTTACATGAAATTACATTGCTGAAAATCAATAGCTATGCTCCTGTCAAAAGCAAAATATTACGTTGTAGCCTTTGCCACGTGTTCTCAGCTGAGAGCAACATCAGACTGATCGGGCCAGTGACTTACATTGCTGCTACGAAAACAATACGAGCAAAGACGCCTATCAGGCGCAGGCAGTAACACGTGCCCATTCGAAACATTATAGCAGAAATACTTGAAAAAAAAAGACAGTTAATTTTAAAAACAATATATAAAGAGACCTTAAAGTCTTTTTGAAAATACACAGTAGTCAAGCAGATTAAGTATAACAGAGCCATCTGTTAGGCTTTACAGGAATTACTGTAACGTAAAGGACAGAATCAGAAAATGTTTTAGAAACAATTGTACATTCCAGAAAATATCTGAATGAAGGTAACTTCAGCAGCATATATCTACGATATTTGAAGAAAATAATGCTTCGAAACCAGAAGCAGAAAAGATATAGTAAACATAGAGGAATCAAAATTCCGCGAGCAGTGGACTGAAATCATTAAAAAAAAATTTGTTACGTTGTTGTAACTGTTCATTGACGATGAGCCCATCGTTTCTAGAAATATGCTTGAAAATCTCTGCCTCCTCGAGTCCACTATTCTCTGATACACAATTCAGGAATGTATAAAATCACTTGTGATACGTGTCACGTTTATTATATAGGAAAAACTGGAAGTTCTTTTAGTGTCAGGTACAAGGAACAGTTTTTGGAAAAAAGAGGTACTGATGTACACAATTCCACTTTTGCTGATCATCCGCTAAATTCCTTCTGTCCTTTACGTAATAGTAGTTTTTGTAAAGCCTAACAGGTGGCTCTGTTATACTTAATTCTATGCTGGAAACAGTAGACACTTGCTGAATAACAGCCATGTTCAAAACTATAAAATTGCTACATCCCTCTACAACTACGATACCGATGATAAGGGACGCAACAAACTTCACTTAATATGTCGTATGCTGTACCAACTGCCGGCCGCGGTGGTCTCGCGGTTCTAGGCGCGCAGTCCGGAACCGTGCGACTGCTACGGTCGCAGGTTCGAATCCTGCCTGGGGCATGGATGTGTGTGATGTCCTTAGGTTAGTTAGGTTTAAGTAGTTCTAAGTTCTAGGGGACTGATGACCACAGCAGTTGAGTCCCATAGTGCTCAGAGCCATTTTTTTTTTTTTTTGTACCAACTACGTAGGTACTGCAGTACAAATTTATGATTAATCCTACAAAAACAGAAGCATTTTTCTCTGACAAGAAACGCCCACTGCTGAACACAGTATTGACAATATCCAGTGTCGGACACCTTGGAAGGTGCAGACAAAATAACCTTGCTGTCTGGTTATAAATATGACTTACTTTTACAACCCACATCAAGATAACGATACAATGATTCGGGTGTAGATGGCATTGTTCTTCAGAAGAGACCTCCAACTGTCAAAAAAACTTAGTCTTTAGAAAGAGACAATTCAACACAGCATAGTGTACGGTAGTGTGACACGGGCACGAAGTATAGTACCAGTATCCGAGAACTCCAAACGCTACAAATGGAGTTTAAGAGACCATGGTGGACGAGTACGAGAGATATCCATGGGAAATACCTAATCGAGAAAATCACCACGCCGCTGTGGTTTTTATCGGGAGAGACGACCTAAGGCACGACGTCAGACATATGAACAAGTCGGAACACGATCCTAGACCATGGCATCAGTGCCAAGTCCCTCGACAGCTGGTTGCCCAGCCGACGCAGCAGTCGACGTCTGACACGTTCCACCAAGGCAAGTTAACAGTTAGCCCTCCGACTACATCGTCGTGATCCCGGAGGTGACAGGGACCCATCCGTGTATCTATCCTCTGAAAGTGCCAAATAAAGAGAAAGTTTTGCTCAACTCCATGCCCTAGAAGCACAGATGGTTAACGGTTATAACCCTTCAGAACAAATACAAACATCAAGAGGGTATTCCTGCTAGGGTTCCAACGAAATCCAGCCGCTCTTGCCACTACCTTTTCAGTTTGTCACAGTTCATCTGTTCGAAGGTGGATACGTAGGAAGCCTCCACGGCCGTGCCTACGTTGGACTTAGCTTTAGGGTAGGACTGTCACTGGGTAGGAATATTCTACAATGTCTTCTTGTAGTGTATTTGATTGAGGAAATGTATGTTTTCTAAGCAGAATTGTTGCCATATCAGCAGTCATGGTTATAGGTACGCGCGCCTGAAGTTTGGTTGGGAGTAGCCCCCTTGTTCACAATGAAATTAGCGGTAACCTGGTGTTTGTTTTTAACGTATTTGTTTTGACGGTGTCTGTAGCTATGTCCCTTACCATATATCAAACAAATGGATATCTGTCCGCATTTATGCCTAATTTCCAGGAAATTGATGGCATCTTAATAATATCTCTAGCGCTCCTTTAATGTATCTAATAAAGCATGGACATGACTGGTAGTTTATTCTCAATACTGGCAACACATTGTACTCGTACCAATACCAGTTCTTTGCATATTACGTTAAACGTTCAGATTTAAGGAATTAGTTTATAAATCTGTCCGAATAGATTCCTGACAAGAGTGGGGACAGTAAGTTGGTAACCGCCAGCTAGTTGCAGCTTAACTTTGTGTTTTCTTGTGTAATAATTACGATGCCTCTCTGAGAACTGATGGTCATAACATTTAAAAATCACTGGCATTCCTTTTTCGAAACGCATTGAATAGGTAATCATTAACGAGGACAACAAACTCTCGTTGCTTTGTTGAAAAATATCTTATAATGTAGGGTGTTCCTCAGAAGCATAATCGTGGTTGGTATAATAGTAGATTCCGTAAAGTGTATTTGTCGTTAGATTATGATAAATAATAATTTACTGTGTACAAAATTAACAGCAAACAGAATAACGTGACATACACTCATGGTTCACTTGAAAATAGCCTCTGCAACGACCCTCACCAATGTTGGTCTGGTGCCTGCTTCGTGCAGCATGATCAGTCCCAATTGAACCTCTCTGTCAGGAGAGTAAATATGGATTTGGATCAGTTGCGTAGCACGGTCACTGTCAGACATTGGATTGGTTCATTTCAAGGCTATTGATAGGGGGGATTTCACAAGGCATGACCTACACCTCTATAGGAAGGGGAAGGGTAAACTGGCAGGGTTGTTAGCGAAATCCATAGCGGGGGGAGGGGTGGAAACACTAGTACTCATGGATATACCTCTTTTTTAGACTAATATCAGTGTCTAATGAGAAGTTCAGCCAGGCAGGTGCTAAACAGGTCCAAAACTCACAAGATTCTCACAACAGTAAAGTAAATAATAATGTTACCATATTTAGCCAAAATGTTGGTGGATTAAAGAAAAAAGTAGATTCTCACAAAAGTAAAGTAAAAAATAATGTTGCCATTTTTCACCAAAATATTCCGGGATTGAAGAATAAAGTAGATGATCTCCTGCTTTGTTTAGATGACATTGAATCTGATAATGTAATAGATATACTACGCCTGTCTGACACCAAAAAGGTAAGTATCAGTGGTTATGAACTAGCTGCACATATGAGTAGAGAGAATAAGGTGAGAGGAGGAGTACCCATGTATGTCAAAATTTATCACTGTGTAAAAAGCTTGGATACAAAAATGTTTTGTCTAGAGCGACATATAGAAGCATGTATGTAGGTCCCCTTCAGGAAACTTTCATTTATTCCTGGAAAACTTGGATGCCTTGTTGTGCTATCTGTCAGACAGGGGAAAGCAAATTATTATTTGTAGGGACTTCAATGTTGATTCAGTGAAAGAGTGTAATAGGAATAATGACCTGGAAGTCTTGCTCGGTTCTTTCAATTAGACATCTGTCATTGTTTTTCCTACTCGGGTAGTAAAGGACAGTAGCACATTGATAGATAACACTTTTCTAGACCAAGATAAGTTTAAAAACATAAATTTTTGTCCTGTTGAGAAGGGTCTTTCTGATCATGGTGTTCAGCTAGTTACAGTATATGACATAGCTCCATTCAGTAATTCAAAACTACCCTCCAAAGTTGTGCATTCAATTAATTACTCAACAATTAGAAATTTCAGGGAAAATCTTCAGCAGTTAAACTGGGATGAGGTGTACAAAGAACCCGATGCTAATATAAAATACAACTTATTTCGTGATACACTTGTAAGAGAATTTGAAAACTGTTTCCCCAATACCGTAGTTAAATCTAATTATAAGAAACCATGCAAAAATCCTTGGCTTACTAAAGGAATAAAAATATCTTGTAACCACAAAAGGGAACAAGGGAACTGTATCTAACAACAAGAAAGAGTTATGACCCAGAAACAGCCAAATATTATAAACACTACTGTGCTACCTTAAGAAAGGTTATTAAAAGTCCAGAAGAATGTGCATCATGTCTGAGATTAATACCTTTGATAAAAAAATCAAAACAATTTGGAATATTGTTACAAGGAAGAAAGGACAACCAAGAATACAGGATGACGGCATTACCACGAAAGCGAATGGAAACTGTTAGGGTCATTGCAAATTTTGGCAATATAAATCTCAGTAAATTAGCTTACCACGCCTATTTTTATTCTCTGCTTTCGTATGGCATCATATTCTGGGGTAACTCATCATTGCGTAGAAGAGTGTTTATTGTACAAAAGCGTATAACCAGTAGCCTCACAATATATATATTCACATATGAAATTTGTTATTAACAATCCAAACAAATTCAAAATTAATAGCAGTGTGTATGGCTACAACACTAGGAGAAAGGTTGATCTTCACTACTCAAGGTTAAATCTAACTTTAGTTCAGAAGAGGGTAAATTATGCTGGCACAAAAGTCTTTGCTCACTTACCCAAAAAAATTATTAAGTGACATGTAAATATTAAGTGTCATGTATATTTTGTGTAATGTAATATCTTGTATAGACAACTTTTATTAACCTGACACGTTCCACGTCATTAGGAAGTGTCATATTCCTGATCTATGGAACAAGTACTAATGTAATCTAATCTAATCTATCTACATTGAGCCATTTTTTCGTTCGCTCAGCATTAGAATACTAAAGGCAATCGACAGTTATAATGAACATTTTTTGTCTGATGGATGCTGACAGTCGGAATTGTGTACTTCACATTTTCGTTTGCAAGTACTGTGCAGTACTGTTATTTAAATCATACAAAAGACTAATCGGTATGTATCTGGGAAGTGCAGTCATACCCAATCAATATACCGTTGTGGAAATGTGCTCTGCAGTAGGAACTTTAGAGAAGCATCGTTATAGTTGCAATAAAGTAATATAGCAGAAATGTTGAAGATTAAACTTCCTTATTTGTTGTATTACTATAAAATATTTTTCCGATTGTTTTCGTTTGTATTCCTGCTTCGTTGCCATAACAAGTCTTCTTCCTCGGTGGGGGTGCTGGCCTTTAGTTTTGAGGTGTGTTTTCTGGCTGTGGCTAGAACAGAGAGAACAACATGCAAACTTAGTTAAGCCACACTCCATCACAGGCTATCCATCTAAATTAAAAGTTACTGAAAAAGCAGACATCCTAAAACAGTTTTTGGGCTTGCTATCCATTTCAAGGTGATATACAATTTTTAAGTATATTAAGTTAAATATACTCATAACATAATATAATAAGGTACTTGTTTGACAATCTTCCTTCATTAGTAATAAAAACAGGAAGATTACATAACACAATATATATTATAATAATAAAAATATATTCAACAGAAAATTAGAAGGTAGAAAGGTTTTTTGCAGGCCTTAGCTAACATATTCCCAACACAGTGGTTCAAAATATTGATCAATATTTACTTAGTTTCCTGTCACTCTGTAAAATGATTGTATGTATTTCTAGATTTCATGCCAGTCATTTTACAGTTAATCTCTCTCTAAACTCTTCACAACGCTATCTTGAGGTTGGAAAAGAGCAAGAGAGAGAGAGAGAGAGAGAGAGAGAGAGAGAGAGAGAGAGAGAGAGAGAGAGAGAGAGACTCCGAAATTTAGTTTCTAAAACAGCTCATCCACAGTTCTAGAGGGAACTGCCCTTCGACCTGTGAGGGATGTTTTGACCGTCTTGTAGCGGCACCACCGTTTAGGACAGGGAAAGTTAGTTTTTTTGCAATTCTTTGCACGAGCTACAGCCAGGTGCAAGCCGGATTGCAGTGAGTTACCCATACCAACAGTTGCAAAGTAGAATAGAGGCCACAGGGCCATCAAATTGCTGAAAGAGTATACGTAGCGGTTTCGCATGTCACAAATCACAGGCAGAAGGGACACACTGCGCAACCTAGAGTGTTATGAGTACATGACACGAAGTGGCTCATTTGGCAAAACGGAGGCGCACAGCTGCGTGTGGGTTTCCAACGAGATTCATTAAAGTGCGGCAGGACATGTCACACCACCAGCTACACATAGCAGCAGATGGGGCGCCAGTGTTCCAGTCCAAGGCAGGTCGCTAGTTCGACCCCTGAGGCCGACGCGGTGTCCGTACCCACACAGCGGTGGGCCATTCCATGGCTCGCTACCGTGGGCAGTCGTCCTGGCTTCCAACACACGCTGGAGGCATCCCGAGGCGAGAGCTGCAGGTTCGGACTGCGGATCATGGGCACTTGTTGTCGCCGCGATGTCAGCCACACCGGTGAGAAGCATGCAGCTGGCCGTCTGCGGCTCCCACTAAGCAGCGCTGAGTCGGCACGGATGCAGACCACTGAGTCAACTGCCGGCGTCCTGATGATACTGCAACTCCACTGGCATACAAGGCCAACACACACAGTGCGTGCACGGGTGGCTGAGGCAGCCATTCCGCGCCAAGCCGTTTCGCAGGCAGTGAAGTGGTGTCCTCAGTATTACGGGACCCAGTGACACAGACCGAGGGGAACACGGCACTTGGATAGCTTGGAAGAGTCTTAATACGGTGCCTACTACCTCTTCCCGCTACATTTGGTCATCCTGTTACATTCGGTGGCAGAAGTTGCCACTACATTCGGTGTCAGAATAGCGGACGTCATCTATCCAGTACGACGTTCGAGCCTACCGCTTGCATTTTTCTTTTGAGTATTGGACGTTTTCTTGCCTGTTTGTGTTTTTGAGTATGGCTCGTGGCAGGCTATTTTTCATGTTTTGCTTAGGCATTTTTTGTGTTAGAATAAGTGTTAGTGTATTTGCGGCAGTAACATTTACTTTTTTTTTCGTGGCATTTAATAACTTTTGTACTGACTTCAGTATGATGTTACCGAGTATGATGATACTGAGGTGTAGGGAGTTGGGTTATTCTTGTACTTAAATGTTTTGTTTCGGACTAACTGGGGACGTAAGAAACACAATGGCAGAGTCAGGGACGCGAGGTGTGTGAGAACCGGAAGTGGTGCGGATTTTGTTAGAAAAGTGGCACAATTGACAGTAAACAATACGCAGTTGAGAAATGAATTAATATCTTGAAGTAAACGGGAAACCGCATCTCATCAGTCGTAGCCTAGGGTGCAGGAGAGAGATCCAGCTGCCACGAGTTTGTTTATTCCGGTTGCTGGCAAGGCATCTGAGAATGTGCGTTCGTTTCTGGAAGACTTTGAGACTTCAGCGGTGATGAATGGTTGGTTTGATGAGCAGTTGTTAGATATAGCCAAGATTAGATTAACAGGTGAAGCGAAAACATATGTACGGTATTCTGAGGCCTTAAGGAAGGCAGGGCAGTTTAAGTAGTTAAAGAAAGGTCTTTTACAAATATACAAAAATCAGAATAGCGCTCGTTATTTTAGCGAGAGGTTAAGTACAACGTCAAAGAGACAGGGGGAGAGGATGGAGAACTTCGCGGACAGGATAAAGGAAATTAAAGAGTATACGTACGAGTTGGGTCAGAGCGATGAAGTGAATAGTGTTCTGTTGCAGGAGGCCAAGCAAAGGGCACTTGATGTATTTTTGAGAGGGTTACCAGCGCATATGCCACGGAAGGTGCGTGAAGGGACTCCGAAAGATTTGTATTTGGTCGTTCAGCGGCAATTCAATGTGAGGAAATATACGTGGCAACAGGGGTATGCAAGAGGCAAACAGTGTTTACAGTGGGTGTGAAATGATCTAAGTGTGATCGTATTGGACAGGTGCAGAGGCAATGTACCCAGTCACCAAGGAATAAAGGAAAGGGGTGGAAATCGGCAGTGGGGAGGATCCTGCCTCGGACATGGATGTGTGTATGTCCTTAGGTTAGTTAGGTTTAAGTAGTAAGTAGTTCTAAGTTCTAGGGAAATGATGACCAAAGAAGTTAAGTACCATAGTGCTCAGACCCATTAGAACCATTTTTGAGAACCACCACGTTATGGGTTGCGTGGAGTGGGGGATAAGGAGGTCACGCCTTTGGAGCTCGTAACAGTTAACTTTCGAACAGAGAGTGTCCGATTTCATGCATGCATGGAGGTAGTACCATGGGTAAGCGAGGGCTACGACATGATCCTAGGAGTATATTGAAACTTCCCGGCAGATTAAAAGTGTGTGCCCGACCGAGACTCGGACTCGGGACCTTTGCCTTTCGCGGGCAAGTGCTCTACCATCTTAGCTACGGAAGCACGACTCACGCCCGGTACTCACAGCTTTACTTCTGCCAGTATCTCGTCTCCTACTTTCCAAACTTTACACAAGCTCTCCTGCGAACCTTGCAGAACTAGCACTCCCGAAAGAAAGGATATTGCTGAGACATGGCTTATCCACAGCCTGTGGGATGCTTCGGTAGCTCAGATGGTAGAGCACTTGCCCGCGAAAGGCAAAGGTCCCGAGTTCGAGTCTCGGTCGGGCACACAGTTTTAATCTGCCAGGAAGTTTCATATCAGCGCACACTCCGCTGCAGAGTGAAAATCTCATTCTGGCTAGGAGCATATTACTTGCATCATCATCATGCCAAAATTGACCCTGGACAGCAAACTGTGGAACTTGGTGGAATGTTATTTCCGATAGGGGAAACTGTTGTCAATGCAGAGCTGTCGCAACTTAATAAACAAACCAATTTAACCACAAACATTAGCATTAAGGCTTAATTCTCATGATTGTGTGTCTAGTTGCACTGGGAAGTCGCTCTGGGTAAGTGTGGAGTCAGATCTACCTGTGGGTACAGTATGTGTTATTGTACCCGTACAGGAGGGTAACGACGGGCGAGTAGTTCCCGTGAACGAGAATAATTTTAGCGCTGTAGAAGCGAATTTGAGGGAAAGAGCTTTGCTAACAAATTTGGATGTGCCAGATGACGAAGACTGATGTTCGAGAGGTACGCGAAGCGATCAACCACTAACTGCCGATATACCTGTATTGCGTGAAAAAACTAAGCATTTGAAAGGAGGAGAAAGAGAACATATGGAAGAATTATTGTGGGAATTTAAGGATTTATTTTTTCCGCAAGGGCCGGGCCGCTGTCAGCAACTCCATTAGTTCAACATAGGACTCTTGTCATCAGTGAAGCTTATATACTTTTCATGTGTTGCAGAATGGCATTTAATAAGAGAAACAGCGTCCAGCTCGGTAGTATACACCGCTGTTTCACCCTATAACGGGCGGAACGCATGTCCGGTCAACTTGGAATTTTCGTAATACTGTTTGCTGTTTTGATTTCTCTAGCAAAAGCTTATTCATTTGACAAATTTGTTCATTTTGTAAAAAAAAACGAAATTTATAGTTATATATTGTTAAATAAACAGGTTGTGTGAAAAGAAAGTTACACTACTGGCCATTAAAACTGCTACACCAAGAAGAAATGCAAATGATAAACGGGTATTCATTCGACAAATATATAATGCTAGAACTCACATGTGATTACATTTTCACGCAATTTGGGTGCATAGATCCTGAACAATCAGTACCCAGAATAACCACTTCTGGCCGTAATAACGGCCTTGATACGTCTGGGCATTGATTAAAACAGAGCTTGGGTGGAGTGTACAGGTACAGCTGCCCATGCAGCTTCAACACGATACCACAGTTAATCAAGAGTAGTAACTGGCGTATTGCGACGAGCCAGTTGCTCGGCCACCATTGACCAGACGTTTTCATTTGGTGAGAGATCTGGAGAATGTGCTGGCCAGGGCAGCAGTCGAACATTTTCTGTTTCCAGAAAGGCCCGTACAGGAGCTGCAACATGCGGTCGTGCATTATCCTGCTGAAATGTACGGTTTCGCATGGATCGAATGAAGGGTAGAGCCACGGGTCGTAACACATCTGAAGTGTAACGTCTACTGTTCAAAGTGCCATCAATGCCAACAAAAGGTGAGCGAGACGTGTAACCAATGGCACTCCATACCATCCCGCCAGGTGATACGCCAGTATAGCTTTCAATGTGCATTCACCACGATGTCGCAAACACGGATGCGACCATCATGATGCTGTAAACAGAACTTGGATTCATTCGAGAAAATAACGTTTTCCCATTCGTGCACCCAGGTTCGTCGTTGAGTACACCATCGCAGGCGCTCCTGTCTGTGATGCAGCGTTAAGGGTAACGGCAGCCATGGTCTCCGAGCTGATAGTCCATGATGCTGCAAACGTCGTCGAACTGTTCCTGCAGATGGTGGTTGTCTTGCAAACGTCCCCATCTGTTGACTGAGGGATCGAGACGTGGCTGCACGATCCGTTACAGCCATGCGGATAAGATGCCTGTCATGTAGACTGCTAGAGATACGAGGCCGTTGGGACCAAGCACGGCGTTCCGTATTACCCTCCTGAACCCAACGAGTCTATATTCTGCCAACAGTCATTGGATATCGACCAACGTGAGCAGCAATGTCGCGATACAATAAACCGCAATCGCGATAGGCTACAATCCGATCTTTATCAAAATCGGAATCGTGATGGTACGCATTTCTCCTCCTTACACGAGGCATCACAACATCGTTTCACCAGGCAACGCCGTCCAACTGCTGTTTGTGCATGAGAAATCGGCTGGAAACTTTCCTCATGTCAGCACGTTGTAGGTGTCGCCACCGGCGCCAACCTTGTGTGAATGTTCTGAAAAGCTAATCATTTGCATATCAGAGCATCTTCTTCCTGTCTGTTAAATTTCACGTCTGTAGCACGTGATCTTCGTGGTGTAGCAGTTTTAATGGCCAGTAGTGTATATTGGTGGCTCCTCCCTTCCACGTTTTCCCTAATTCCTGTATGTACCACGTATCACTGAGATTAGTTACAGCGAGGACATCGCCATTTAGGCAGTGCGTATCTCCCGCGCTCGATACGCAAAATGAAACTGAAGAAACCCGCATATGTCGCACATGAGCTTCATAGCAGTTTTCAGAGTATGCACTAAATGTATGCATCGTTAGTGTAATAACAACCAGTAGCTTATGGACTGTCTAATGAAAAACATGGGAAACGCAAAGAAATTCTTTGTTCTAAAACATTTAGTGATGGAACTGACCGTAACACCTCCGAATTTCTGCAGCATAGTTACGATAAAACTTTCGCTGCTGACGGAAAACGTTTCACCGAATGGGTACGCAAGTTTATAGGAATGACGTTCAGATTGTGCGCTGCAGGATTTACTTTGTCAGAGGTGACAGCGCGATGACTTGCCGTTAGGTGCCGCTTCTGTTTCAGCAACGTAGGGTCGAAACACACACTCAATACGCACTACAGTTGCAGACGGTCAACATGGATCTCGACAAGGTGAACAGGACTTTACTCGTAAAGCTGTGTTACCAAAACAACACCAATGTGCTACTACTTCTAACGAGTATAGACGCATTAAAGGAATACGGAGAAGTCCTTTTGGTTGTCAGCCGCTGTGACCGAGCGGTTCTAGGCGCTTCATTCTGGAACCACGCAACCACTACGGTCGCGGGTTCGAATCCTGCTCGGGCATGTATGTCCTAAGGTTAGTTAGGTTTAATTAGTTCTAGGGGACTGATGACCTCAGATGTTAAGTCACATAGTGCTCAGAACCATTTGAACCATTTGAAGGTGCTCTTTCTGCGTAAGGGATGAAGAACGTGATTCAGAATTCAAGATTTTCCAAAATTCATGGCCACCAAGATCAACAGATGTGAATACGTATGATTTCTTGCTGTGGGTTTACCGGAAGGATATGTAAGTAGGCTGTTTAGGTTTTTTTATTTGTAACACCACCTCTGTATGAAAATCACTGGCTGTGCTGTGTGCAGTCTGTGGCTGGTTGGCATTGTTGTAATACTCGCCATTGTAGCGTTGGGCAGTTGGCTGTTAGCGGCGCATAGCGTTGCACAGTTGGAGGTGAGCCGCCAGCAGTGGTGGATGTGGGGAGAGAGATGGCGGAATTTTGAAATTTTTAAGACTGGATGGCATGAAGTGCTATATATATTATGACTTTTGAACACTAGTAAGGTAAATACATTGTTTGTTCTCTATCAAAATCTTTCATTTGCGAACTATGCCTATCAGTAGTTAGTGCCGTAGTTTGAATCTTTTATTTAGCTGGCAGTAGTGGTGTTAGCTGTATTGCAGTAGTTCGAGTAACGAAGATTTTTGTGACGTAAGTGATTTGTGAAACGTATAGGTTAATTTAGTCAGGGCCATCCTCTTGTAGGGATTACTGAAAGTCAGATTGCGTTGCGCTAAAAAAGGAAAAAAAAAAATTGTGTGTCAGTATAAGCACAGTCATGCATAAATTGTTCAAAGGGGACGTTTCATATGTCGACCCTTAGCCGAGGATACCTCACTGGAATCTTCTGATTTTTTCTTGTAGTTTGTGTAATTAATGTAGATTTTGTTTATTGCTAGCGCGTAATTGTAGAGAGAATCTCCTTTGTAGTTGTTGTCTTTCATTGTTGTACAGTAAAACAGTTATGGCATGCATGTAGATTTGCACCAAGTATTTCGCAGCTCCGCTTGCAATTAACTATTGCAATTTGTGAGCATTTTTAACCTATTTTTTCGCGGCATGAAAATGCATTACAGAATCACGAAGCAGCCATAAAAGAACTGCAAACTATTGTTCGTGAAAATCACCTCACCTTGCGAGCTAAAATTGACTCAGTTGCATCCACCGATTCGGTTACGCAACTTGCAAGAACTCAGGAAAACTTAAAGGACACAGTAGATTCGATTTCAACACAAATGGGCACTCTGAAATTTGGTTCAGAAAAACACACTGAGGAAATAAGTACACCATCGGACAAAGTAGCCGAACTTTCGGATTTTTTCACTAACTTATCTACAAATGTAGATGATGATCTGACTGACACAAGACCCGTATCCTTCACTGACACAGAAGAGTATGAACAAATTAGAAAATTCAAACAAAATCAAAATCAAATCAATACACAGTACAAAAGAGAAATCCGGGAAGTACAAGATCAGTTGACGCAGGTAATACAAAAATTACATACACTCCTGGAAATGGAAGAAAGAACACATTGACACCGGTGTGTCAGACCCACCATACTTGCTCCGGACACTGCGAGAGGGCTGTACAAGCAATGATCACACGCACGGCACAGCGGACACACCAGGAACCGCGGTGTTGGCCGTCGAATGGCGCTAGCTGCGCAGCATTTGTGCACCGCCGCCGTCAGTGTCAGCCAGTTCGCCGTGGTATACGGAGCTCCATCGCAGTCTTTAACACTGGTAGCATGCCGCGACAGCGTGGACGTGAACCGTATGTGCAGTTGACGAACTTTGAGCGAGGGTTTATAGTGGGCATGCGGGAGGCCGGGTGGACGTACCGCCGAATTGCTCAACACGTGAGGCGTGAGGTCTCCACAGTACATCGATGTTGTCGCCAGTGGTCGGCGGAAGGTGCACGTGCCCGTCGACTTGGGACCGGACCGCAGCGACGCACGGATGCACGCCAAGACCGTATGATCCTACGCAGTGCCGTAGGTGACCGCACCGCCACTTCCCAGCAAATTAGGGACACTGTTGCCCCTGGGGTATCGGCGAGGACCGTTCGCAACCGTCTGCATGAAGCTGGGCTACGGTCCCGCACACCGTTACGCCGTCTTCCGCTCACGCCCCAACATCGTGCAGCCCGCCTCCAGTGGTGTCGCGACAGGCGTTAATGGAGGGACGAATGGAGACGTGTCGTCTTCAGCGATGAGAGTCGCTTCTGCCTTGGTGCCAATGATGGTCGTATGCGTGTTTGGCGCCGTGCAGGTGAGCGCCACAATCAGGACTGCATACGACAGAGGCACACAGGGCCCACACCCGGCATCATGGTGTGGGGTGATGGTCCAGGGGACACTGAATAGTGCACGGTACATCCAAACCGTCATCGAACCCATCGTTCTACCATTCCCAGACCGGCAAGGGAACTTGCTGTTCCAACAGGACAATGCACGTCCGCATGTATCCCGTGCCACCCAACGTGCTCTAGAAGGTGTAAGTCAACTACCCTGACCAGCAAGATCTCCGGATCTGTCCCCCATTGAGCATGTTTGGGACTGGAAGAAGCGTCGTCTCACGCGGTCTGCACGTCCAGCACGAACGCTGGTCCAACTGAGGCGCCAGGTGGAAATGGCATGGCAAGCCGTTCCACAGGACTACATCCAGCATCTCTACGATCGTCTCCATGGGAGAATAGCAGCCTGCATTGTTGCGAAAGGTGGATGTACACTGTACTAGTGCCGACATTGTGCATGCTCTGTTGCCTGTGTCTATGTGCCTGTGGTTCTGTCAGTGTGATCATGTGATGTATCTGACCCCAGGAATGTGTCAATAAAGTTTCCACTTCCTGGGACAATGAATTCACGGTGTTCTTATTTCAATTTCCAGGAGTGTATTTCAGAGGACACTCGCGCTCCAACACGGGAAGAGGGACTTAGAAATACAGAAAAGCCACAAAATAATAACACAGGGCATTTCGGAAATTATGAAAGAAATTGGCAAGGTACACCGAATTTTGAAATGGAACCGCATAAACGACGTAACAATGACCGACATGCGACTCGCCGACATGATGATTTTGACTATACGCTGTTCATGAATACACGTAAATTCAAAACATTTAAGAACTCTGGCAACGACATTCATCCAGAAGAGTGGCTTCATCAATTCTCTCATTCTTTTCCTCCCAACTGGTCATTAGAACACAGATTAGAATTTATGTGTGGGTACTTGGAGAATGAACCAGCTGTAAGAATGCGATCGGTCATTCACGATTGTCACAGTGAAGGAGAATTTTATCATGCCTTCCTCTCAGCATACTGGTCTCAAGCCACACAAGAGCGAGTAAAACATGGCATCATAATGATGAAACATTTCGAACAAGCTGAATTTTTCAGTCTTGTGAAATATTTTGAAGACATGTTCCACAAGAATCACTACCTGTCAAACCCATACAGCCCCTCAGAACTCATCCGCATTTGCTTAATCAAATTACCTGAACATTTACGGCATATTATTTTGGCAGGATGTTGCAAAGACGACATTGAAGCTTTTCAGAGACTCTTACATTGACAATCGCGGAATGCGAAAACAGGAGCACAACAATTACAGGTCACATCTGTCACAATTCCGCGATGACAGAAATAATACACGACAAGGCTATTCTTACAACGTAAATCGTGACCAAAACAGACACCAACCGTATGTCAACCGTTGGCAGAGTAGTAATAATTACAGGGAAAGGTCGCCTCTCGGCGGTAATGATCATCACAGAGACAATCAGAGAAACAGACAATATTGAAACCAAAATAATTATTATCAAGGGAGACAGAATACCTTCAGACGCAAGGGTCCAGCGCGCAGTTACGATTCAGGGAGAAATTCTCCACCACGTGACCGACAAGAAAGAAAATATGGAACCTACCGACATGACGACAGACGATATGATCGTAACGACAGACCTGAATTGCATCAGAACTGGCGGGATTCAAACAGAGCAGGGCCCTCTCGACAAGGTGAATTTGTAGAAGTTAGGTCTCTAGATCCCAATAACGACGCGTGCCAGCAAAGACACTATAGGCAATGACTCATACCGCTGGCAGGCACAAAACTGACAACACAGCTGCCGTAGCTAGTAATTACGTAACAATGGAAGACAGTAGGGGCATCTTACTCCAGGAACACGACGTAAAACATAACAACATTGCATATCCTGTGATTCACATTACTGTAAATGACGTAAAATTTACTGCAGTACTAGACTCTGGCAGTCGCATTTCAGTAATTAGTGAAACAGCCTTTAGCAAATGCGACAAATCGAACGATTGCCCCACACTTCCGTTACGTAAGATTAAATTACAAGGTGCAATCGTTGGAAAAAGTGTAGATGTACACCAACAAACCAACTTAGAATTCTTTTGTCAAAGCCACATGAACTTTCTCATTGCTCCATTATTGTCGGCGGCAATTATATTGGGAGTAGACTTTTTGAATGTATACAAAGCAATCTTAAACTTTCACGATGCTGAAATAAGTTTAGAGGAAGAAGGTAAGTCAATAGCTTTGAAATTTGAAGATTGGCTCTCAAACCAAGACGAGGAAATTAATCGGCTTTACCTTCTGTTAGACAACAGCTCGGAATTTTCTACAGAACTAGACACTAACAATCACTCTGCAAGTACTGACAGGGATGATATCGACGACATATTTGATACTAATGAGTTAATTCAGAATAAAATTCGAACAATTGCGAATTGTAATGACACTGATAGGCAAGACCTTTTTGAGATTTTACAAGCACATTCCACAGTTTTTACTCACAAAACAGGAACAATCAAGGAATTTAAATACCAATTTCGTGTTCGTGAGCATACTAAATTTTGTGTTAGACCATACGTAATTCCGGCTCATTATAGGGACCGTGTTAGAACAGAAATACAATCTATGCTTAACGAGGGCGTTATTGAGCCTGCAGTAAGCTCATACAACAATCCATTACATGTTGTTGAGAATAAAAATGGATTGATCAGGCTTGTCTTAGATTCGAGACAAATCAATACTATCATCATTCCTGAAACAGACAGGCTGCAAACGTTGGAAGAACTTCTTCAAACTTTTAATGGTGTAAAAGTGTTGCCTTCTATTGATCTCAGATCCAGCTTTTATCAGATCGAACTTCATCCAGAATGTAGAAAATACACAGCTTTTCTTTGTTTCGGCGTTTGTTATCAGTTTCGGAAACTTCCTTTTGGCTTTAACATTTCTTCGGCAGCATTCATTCGCGGGCTAAATTCCATATTACCTGATTTCTTAAAACGTCACATCACCTTATATGTGGACGATATTCTGATAGTAGAAGCCTCATGGGAACAACATAATCGCATCCTCAATGGCGTGTTACATATTTTTGCACAATCTGGAATTACAGTTCACTTGGAAAAGTCTGAATTCGGTAGGACAAAAGTGAAGTTTTTGGGACATATTATTTCTTCTGAAGGCATTCAGCCGGAGCCTGAAAATTTAGGATCAATCAGAGCCATTCCAGTTCCATCCACAATAAGACAAGTCCGCAGTTTTCTAGGTCTAGTAAATTTTTACCGTCGTTTTTTGAATATGCAAATTCTAGTTACACCAAAACTTTGTTCTCTCACTGGCAAAAATTCTATTTGGAACTGGGACGAACAAGCACAGTTGGAATTCAGTTCTTTGAAAGAATCGCTACTTTACGCGCCAATACTAGCTCATCCCGATCTCTCACAAGACTTTTGCCTTTGCACGGATTCCTCTAAACTCGGCCTTCGTGCCCATTTATTTCAAGAAGCCATAGAAAATGACACTACTGTTCAGAAAACCATTGCTTTTGCTAGCCGAGTGCTAAAAAAATCTGAAAAAAATTATTCCGTTACTGAATTAGAAGCTTTAGCTATCGTTTGGGCATTTAACAAATTCCGTTTCTTTCTTTCTGGTAAGCACGTGAAAGTATACAGTGATCATCGTGCATTACAATTTCTTATGTCTTCAAAATTAAATCATGACAGGTTAAAACGTTGGGCATTGTTTCTGCAAGAATTCCGCTTCACAATAGTCTACATTCGCGGCAAGGAGAACATTGTTGCGGACGCACTGTCACTCGCACCAGCTGGGCTTGAGAAAAGTAACACAGAAGGCAACCTCGAGAAAAATTTCAGTATTCCTTACATTCAGAAAGTCGCCTTTGAAAACTTCATCACCACATCTTTAAAAGACATTGCTCACGAACAATATAAAGATCCGATTTGGAAAGACATCAAAAGTAAATGGCATGAAAAGCCGCACACTCAGATTCGGCATTATTATCTGGTTAGAAACAACATACTCTTCAAACGCTGCGCTGTTGATGACAAACTATAGGTACTTTGCATACCAGACGATTTTGTTAATAAGCTCATTTGGTACATTCATTTCAGCTACGCACATTTTAGTCCACGAAAATGTTATATTCTTCGAACGACTTATTATTTTAACAATATGGAAAAGAAAATTCGAAGAGTCTTGTCTATTTGTAAACTCTGTCAAAAGGCGAAACCATCTACTGTCTCATATCGTGCTCCGTTGTTTCCTATCATTCCTTCTAAATTAAAAGAATTTGCTGCTGTTGGTCTCTTCGGACCCCTTGTCAGAACATCGAATGGATTTTCGTACGTTCTAGTCGCTGTTGAACTTACTTCAAATTTGTTTCTTTCACTCTGTTACGTAAAGCCACTGGACGGTCTGTATCCAACGCCTTTGTTAAAAATTTCTTACGTGAAGTTGGACACGTTAGTAAAGTCATTTCAGATAACGGACCGCAATTCAGATCTGCTGTTTGGTCACGCATGCTTCGTAACCATAAAATCAAATCTGTTTTTATTTCATTGTACTCACCACATTGTAACCCGTCTTAAACTTTATTGTCACAGAAAGCATGAGCATTGGGACAGATATTTACACTTATTTCAAAACGTGCTGAATGAAATGCCTCATGACTCCACTGCTTTACCACCTATTCTTGTACGGAAGAATAAAGAACCACCGAACAGAATCAGAGAGCTTGTACCTTTTCCGAATATACGTAAACTTCGACTCAAAGACGTAATTGATTTGGCTATTAAAAATATAAATTCTGCTGCAGACAAAAGGAGAAAATTACACGGTAAAGCAAATGCAAAGAAATTATATATTGGACAGAAAGTTCTC
Source organism: Schistocerca gregaria (assembly GCF_023897955.1). NCBI lineage: Eukaryota > Metazoa > Arthropoda > Insecta > Orthoptera > Acrididae > Schistocerca > Schistocerca gregaria. Next base: position 167,647,152 of record NC_064927.1, on the reverse strand, counting down.
ATTAAAGTTCATGCATTGTTACATAAGAACAAACACTTGAGTCACAAATTCTTTCTAGTTTACAATGGACCTTACAGAATCCGTCGTATACCACATGATAATTGTTGAAGTTGAAACTCTGCGTACTAGGAAGAGTAAAGGTTTACACCATATTTCACATGTAAAACCGTTTATTGAAAGATAATCTGCTTTTTAACTTTGTCTTTGCCATAAAACATTTCACTTCACATTTCTAGTATGCTTTGTCAGACTTGAGAAATTATTAACATGCAACAATGTTTGAAGTTAAATATCCAATCAAGAACCAAGAGAACTTATTTAAACAGAAATTACGAATGCATTGTTATAGTGAACAGACGACACAGTGTTATTGTGTGTGTGCATTCTTGCTTGTTAGTGGCACAATTACGTAACGACCATAAGGCTCACATACTTAGAACATTTACCAGTACTGCTAATGAGATTTTAATGCAACATTTTGGATTACTTGAAAATACATTCTGGATTTAAAGTACTTTCTGTGAGATACCAGATGATACAGTGGTTAGTATATGTAACAGCTACACGATTATATCACGACGCTACTAATGAGTGACAATTTACAATGTTGCTTTTGCGGTGTATCTGTTCTATATCTGCACAGTTTTTCTGAATTATTCTGGAAAGTAAAACATGTTTTACTAGTAACTTTTGTGGTATAGCTACAATGAGACAGCCTTTTCCGTAGCACAACAATACGTTACATTATAGTAATTTCTTGATAAGGTACGTAATAACTACGATACCTATACGCATAGCATTTCACTTTTGTTTATCATGAGGTAAGTACATTGACTTCTGCAGAACTTAGCTTTCGGAGGACGATAACTATGACACTTCCACAGAGATTATCTTACAACACGACGCACAGTTTAGTGCTACAGTACACGTATTTGAGTGATTAATTTTGTACTTAATAAAATTATTTTTAAAGATATTTGAAGTACAGTGATACAAAGGTTTTCAGTGATACATTTCATTCCATTGCTGTAATCTGCAACACCTGAGGATATAATTACATTAACCCTCATGGGGTACACGCTTACTTTGTGTACTAAGTGTTTGGTAAGCACAAGGAGCCATAGCTAATATGATATTTGCTTATACAACTTTACACATTGGTACCATATTTCTCTAACACATAAATTACACAGCTATCTGATCATTTAACTGAGAGAAACATTTATTATACTACATCAGTGACAGATGTTTACGTATTTACACCGTTGGATAACTTCACACTTATGAAATTGTATTTTGTCTGTACTTTGCGAACAGTTCATATTTTTTCGGAACCATTGTTGTACTATGAGAGCTTTGAATGGTGTATTTGGTATGGGATCACGAATTTTAAAGTACGTTTGAGGTAGATGACACTATTGAAATGAGCAGAGAATATTTTTTAGGTTTTGAAATTATTGCAGAAAGCTACGATGATTGAGATTTGGCTGAGGTTTTATGATGTTATGATGACGATATGTATTATGCTGTTCGGTATGTTTATGATCAATATACTGATGCTATATGAGTTATTTGATTATGCTACGTATCTGTTATGATGAAATATTGAAGAAGTGTCTATGAATAAGGTAAGGAATAATGAGTAGTGGTTAGAGACTCTGGTTTGTGAAAAAGGTTGTTGGAAACCAAGAATCGTACTTTAAGAGTTATGAAATGTATGTAGATGCGTGAATGTACTACAATGCCGACGAAATTTTTTTGGACACTGTTATATCAATAGGATTTTGTTTCTACAGATGTGTAACGCAAATTCTTGACCTATGAAATTTTTTATATGAGACTGCCACTGTAGCGGAAACTGGTGTAAACATTTCGGTAAGACAGTTAAGTGACCACCTGCACGTAATGCGTCTTGGGCACCCAGTTGCGCGACAGCCACCTGACAAAAGAAAGTCATTAGGTGGAAAAAAAAGAGGCCATTATCCTCGCTATTGACATTCCTTTGTAGAAAGCATCGCAAAAAACGACACGCTCATTACTTGGAAAGATACTTACATCTGCACACCTGATAATGACAAGCGTCTTTCTACCAGAGTTGAGAGAATTTGTACTAACTTATAAAATATCACATGACTATTGAATGATATTTTTATGCTTTGCCTTTCATAGTTGCTTATTTCATTTGATATCTAGTTTCCAGCTGTGTTGCAGCATTGGTTTTATAAAATAAAATTAAATGCATTTGCTAATGTGAACACTTTCTGTCAATAGATCTATTAAATAATCATTTTATGATCCACGTTCTTCGAAAAAGGAGCACTTGGAAAGGAAAGGAAAATAAGAAGGGATTAATAACAGTTACTGAATACTTAATTTTCTTTTCAACTACTTGGTAATATCTTTTGTAGAATTAGTTTTGTGGTGCACCACTTTAATGACATAGATATTAATATGTGAATAAACATTTCCCTTTTCTGCATTGTTGTCTTTACTGTAATATTTCTTCTGCTTGAGCTTTTTCATATTTAGATATAAGTTATTGCATTTGCTGCTGCTGTTTGCCAGGCATAGTGTTACTTTCACTTTGTATTACTCTCTTAAGCCAGTCTTACTACTGATTTATTTTTCTTGTTGCTGTTCATTGCTTCATATTAGTTGTAATGTTGCATTTGCTTTGCTAAGTCCTATATTGCTGCTTTTTTTGCCAATTTGCATTTTTTGTCACTGCTGTTTGTGTTAATTGTTTTGTACTGCTGCATGCCTCGTCCCTTATTTTAGCATCTGAGCTCAGTAGGTTTAAGTTAGCTTAAGAGGGGGTAGACTATATAAGAAAGTAACTATGAAGAAATCATTGAGAAGCTATAAGAAAATGATTTGGCCAAAAAAGTACTGTACAGTGGAGAAAAACTATTTTTGAAAATGTGAACAGAATACAGAAAGCATGCTTGGATAGGATTTTTTTTATTTATTTATTTATTTTTTTTTTTTTTTTTTGGCTGGAGCAAATGTTGAAATAAAAGGGACGATCTATGGAATGAAGTTTTGGGTTGGACTGCAGCACCAAATGTTACACTGAAAACAAACCCTGTCCTTTCCTTTTGTGTTATTCCACTATGTGTTTGTGTACCTTTGTGTATTTGTCTTCTTCCTGTGTCTGTGTACTGTTTCATAGAATTTTTTCTCTTCTAATACTAAGCTACATTCACTATGATGAGGAATACTGTTATCCTCAAATATAATTTGCAATAATAACATGTTATTTACTTCGTAAAGAAGTTTACACATTATTTATTCTGTTTTGTTCTAATGCTCATGTGTGAAGTTGATGTTTCAAAAGTTATTCTGATCTTTTATGTATGTACTTTGTCATAATTCCTGTAACACTGATGTATATGTTATTTTGATTCTTTTGTAAAGCCTGTATTACTGCAAATGTTATCTGTACTATTACGTTCTTTAATGATATATTTTGTACCTTTGTTATTGTATGCTCATGTTATAAAATTGTAATTGACACCAGTTCATCGAATTAAGTAACTTGTAAACTACATTTCACTGCACACGTTTCTGTTGGTCATAGTATATGGACAACATGTGAGAAGTAGGGACTGATAGTGTTTGCACGTGTGTTAATAATTCAGCAAGGGACTGGATAACAGCATTGCTGGTACTAAGGACATTTCAAACAAATTTTTTGTCAGTGGACAAGTGGTGGTTTATGGACTTGCTATGTTCTCCACAAGACTCTTCGATGTTGATTGTGCACCTGCACAGTCGCAACAGATGGCTGCTGGCCGTATCTACATGGACTACAGTGGGTTTACACCGTTGATAGCCCACGAATAGCATTATTTCTACAAGGACTACAGTGGGTGTGCACCTCTGGTGGCCCACCAATCCCGTAATCTCTACCAGGACTACAGTGGGTCTGCTCTGTGACGACCTACCTACCAATATTCTTCAAAACTTTGACTGACCCTGCCGTGCGTTTGCTCTGTTGTGGCCCATTACCTGTCAGCATGTCAAGAGTCAGCACTGTCTTTCCGTTGGAAGAACAACACTACTTCTTCAAGACTGCATGGAAATCCACTTCTTCCGTGTGCACTTTCTTTTGCTGCTCAGACTTTGAGAAAAAAAAACACTGCAATTTTACTGTGATGAATGATCAGGACTGTCTTTATGGACTGTGAGAAAATTTTAGCTTTTGACCAACATTGTATCATTAAGTGTGTGCATTTGATTTCTTTGTTATTGTAATCGTAATTAAGAAAAAAAATTTCAAATCTATATTGGCCAGTGCGCAAAACAATTTTTAAAAATTTTTGTGGGGAGCATGGGGGCTATGTAAGTAGGCTGTTTAGGTTTTTTTTTTTTTTTTTTTTTTGTAACACCACCTCTGTAGGAAAATCACTGGCTGTGCTGTGTGCAGTCTGTGGCTGGATGGCATTGTTGTAATACTCGTCATTGTAGCGTTGGGCAGTTGGCTGTTAGCGGCGCATAGCGTTGCGCAGTTGGAGGTGAGCCGCCAACAGTGGTGGGTGTGGGGAGAGAGAGATGGCGGAGTTTTGAGATTTGAACGCCTGGATGTCATGAAGTGCTATATATATTATGACTTTTGAACACTAGTAAGGTAAATACATTGTTTGTTCTCTATCAAAATCTTTCTTTTGCTAACTATGCCTATCAGTAGTTAGTGCCTTCCGTAGTTTGAATCTTTTATTTAGCGGGCAGTAGTGGCGTTCGCTGTATAGCAGTAGTTCTAGAACGAAGATTTTTGTGAGGTAAGAGATTTGTGAAACGTATAGGTTAATTTAGTTACGGCCATTCTCTTGTAAGGATTACTGAAAGTCAGATTGCATTGCGCTATATATATATATATATATATATATATATATATATATATATATATATATATATATATATATATATATATATATTTTGTGTGGCAGTTTAAGCACAGTCATGTATAATTGTTATAAGGGCACGTTTCAGATAGGGTTTATCAGTGAGACACTAACACAGGTTGGAGGTTGAAGACGAGCATAGCAAGGGAGGTAACCAACATCCTATCTGAGTTATTTCGGGCATTGCGATTCCAAATTGTCGTGGATGTCGATGGTCGTCTCACAGAATAATGTTTGTAACCTAGAACGTAAACATGGTACACGTATCAGTAGAAACAATCACTGCCGTGAAACACCTAAAAGCGAGAAACCTAAGAGACCTAAAATGAAATAGCCACACAAAACAAATTGTAGAAAAGGCTGGCTCCGGCTGAAGTGCACTGGAAGGATCTTAAAGAACTGTAAATCAGCCCCGTAAGAAGTGGTTTGCGAAATACTTGCTCGACCGACTCTCGAGTGTTATTTATGATTCTTGAACCTCTTAACAAGTAGGATTAACAGAAATGATAGAAACGACCCAACGAAGAGCAGCGCGTAGCGTCATAGGATCATTTTTCTAGTCGGCAGGCAAACATTACGGAAGTGTCCAATGGCCGAAATAAGTGTGACAACAGGGAGGGGGGAGGTAAAAGTGTGAGTACCCTCCGCCTCTCATATTAAGGTGGGTCCCTAATGTAGGTGTAGCTGTAGACGGTAACAGAAACAACGAAAGTACAATACTTATTAAAATAAAATAATGAAAGCAATTACCAAACGAGACTTCAGAAGAAAGAGCGATTTATTAGCAAGAAAACAACCTAATATGGAAACAAGAAATAAATTATTCATGTCGTATATTTAGGTAGTTTTCAGATAAGAACATCACTGGCTGAAAGAAGACACAATAACAAAATATAAAATGAAATTAAAGAGGAAATGATGTTTACATTTTGGTAACATGTTGAAGCATAAGCTATTGTACATAATATAAAAATAAAATGCAACAGTCCCAAATTCATTTTATTTCCGTCCTACTTGAGGTAACCGGTTTCGGTTGTAAATTATAGTCGGAACAAAGTACCACACACCAAGAAGAGCTGGTGATCCGAGCTGATACGCATAGTAACTCCGAGCACCGACTCTTCGTGCTCCCTGAGGATGGTTATTACAACAAAACCCGGTTACATGCTGCATGACTGAAATAAATTGCGACCGTTACTTTTTACTTTCATAAGAAGAACATTGATTAATATACTACAGAGAAATTTTACTTTTATTAGAAGGATATTGATTAACATGCTACAGAGAATAAAGATGAAATGCCTTCACAAAAGACGACGACGTAAATATTCCAGAATTCGAATCGAGAACAGCTGTCAACGTGAGTAACGTAGAAGTAAATATCCTCTACATCTACATCTACATGACTACTCTGCAATTCACATTTAAGTGCTTGGCAGAGGGTTCATCGAACCACAATCATACTATCTCTCTATTATTCCACTGCCGAACAGCGAGCGGGAAAAACGAACACCTGAACCTTTCTGTTCGAGCTCTGATTTCTCTTATTGTATTTTGATGATCCTTCCTACCTATGTAGGTTGGGCTCAGCAAAATATTTTCGCATTCGGAAGAGAAAGTTTGTGACTGAAATTTCGTAAAAAGGTTTCGCCGCGACGAAAAACGTCTATGCTGTAATGACTTCCATCCCAACTCGTGTATCATATCTGCCACACTCTCTCCCCTATAACGTGATAATACAAAACGAGCTGCCCTTTTTTGCACCCTTTCGATGTCCTCCGTCAATCCCACCTGGTAAGGATCCCACACCGCGCTGCAATATTCTAACAGAGGACGAACGAGTGTAGTGCAAGCTGTCTCTTTAGTGGACTTGTTGCATCTTCTAAGTGTCCTGCCAATGAAACACAACCTTTGGCTCGCCTTCCCGACAATATTATCTATGTGGTCCTTCCAACTGAAGTTGTTCGTAATTTTAACACCCAGGTACTTAGTTGAATTGACAGCCTTGAGAATTTACTATTTATCGAGGAATCGAATTCCAACGGATTTCTTTTGGAACTCATGTGGATCATCTCACACTTTTCGTTATTTAGCGTCAACTGCCACCTGACACACCATACAGCAATCTTTTCTAAATCGCTTTGCAACTAATACAGGTCTTCGGATGACCTTACTAGACGGTAAATTACAGCATCATCTGCGAACAATCTAAGAGAACTGCTCAGATTGTCACCTAGGTCATTTATATAGATCAGGAACAGCAGAGGTCCCAGGACGCTTCCCTGGGGAACACCTGATATCACTTCAGTTTTACTCGATGATTTGCCGTCTATTACTACGAACTGCGACCTTCCTGACAGGAAATCACGAATCCAGTCGCACAACTGAGACAATACCCCATAGCTCCGCAGCTTGATTAGAAGTCGCTTGTGAGGAACGGTGTCAAAAGCTTTCCGGAAATCTAGAAATACGGAATCAACTCTTAGTAGTGAAGCAACATAAATCAATTAATAAAAGCAAGTCTTCTGGTCCAGACTGTATACGAACTAGGTTCCTTTGGAATCATGCTGATGCATTATCTCCATACTTAACAATCATATACAGCCGTTCGCTCAACGAAAGATCCGCACCCAAAGACTGGAAAGTTGCACAGGTCACACCAATATTCAAGAAAGATAGTAGGAGTAATCCACTAAATAACAGGCCAGTATCGTTAACGTCGATATGCAGCAGGATTTTAGAACATATATTGTGCTCGAACATTATGAATTACCTCGACGAAAACGGTCTATTGACACAGTGTCAACATGGGTTTAGAAAACATCGTTCCTGTGAAACACAACTAGCTCTTTATTCTCATGAAGTGTTGAGTGCTATTGACAAAGGATTTCAGATCGATTCCGTATTTCTGGATTTCCCGAAGGCTTTTGGCAAGTAGCTCGTAGTGAAATTGCTTGCTTATGGAATATCGCCTCAGTTATGAAACGGGATTTGTCATTTCCTGTCAGAGAGGTCACCGTTCGTAGTAACTGCCAGAGAGTCGTGATGTAAAACAGTAGTGATTTCTGGTGTTCCCCATGGTGGTGTTATAGGTCCTTTGCTGTTCCTTATCTATATAAACGATTTTGGAGACAATTAGAGCAATCGTCTTCGGTTGTTTGCAGATGACGCTGTCGTTTATCGACTAATAAAGTCATCAGAAGATCAAAACAAACTGCAAAACGAATAAGAAAATATATCTGAATGGTGCTAAAAGTGGCATTTGACCCTAAATAACGAAAAGTGTGAGGTCATCCACATGAGTGCTAAAAGGGACTCAAACTTCGGTTACACGATGAATCAGTCTAATCTAAAAGCCTTAAACTCAACTAAATACCTAGGTATTACAATCACGAACAAATTAAATTGGAAGAAAATGTTGTGGGGAAGGCTAACCAAAGACTGCCTTTTATTGGCAGGACACAGAAAATGTAACAGACCTAAGGAGACTGCCTACACTACGCTTGTCCGTCCTCTTTCAGAATACTGCTGTGCGCTGTGGGATCCTTACGAGACAGGTCTGACGGAGTACATGGGAAAAGTTCAAAGAAAGGCAGCAGGTTTTGTATTATCGCGAAATATGAGAGAGAGCGTCACAGAAATGATGCAGGATGTGGGCTGGAAATCATTAAAATAAAGACGTTTTTCTCCTCACAATGCGAAAATATTTTGTTGACAGCGACCTACATAGGGAGAAACGATCACCACGATAAAATAAGGGAAATCAGAGTTCGTACTGAAAGATATAGATGTTCATTCTTTCCGGGCGCTGTACGAGACTGGAAGGTGGTTCGATGAATCCTCTGCCAGGCACTTTAATGTGGTTTGCAGAGTATCCATGTAGATGTAGATATAGATGTAGAACTGAATACTTAATTCCACACGGCAATTTCATAAGAACATCTTGCAAGGCAAAATGTTCGGGGGAATTCAGCGGGCAATGCCAGAACTTCCACATCACACAATGCTACTAATGGAATTAACCAAGTGTAACCAAACGGCAAAACTGGTGAGCGAACGAGAAGTGTCGCTACATTGACAAGGTGGTGCCTTCAGTGTTTAACGATTAACGGCTGGTTAAGACGCTTCGCTTAGCTTGTGAATGGGACGACATATCAACGAAAGAGGCGAAGGAAATCAAGGCATAGGAAATGTTCAACATTGAGGTCAGCTGGTAGACCCGTTGAGTTACTACTAGTCTATACTAGTGATTACGTAAGCCAAAAAATGAGGCGAAGGGCACGTTCTTGCAACCAGCAGAGAGCATCCCTAGAGACAAGTAGTGCTGCTTCTTGTAACGCATCTACTTTTATTGTTTAACGAATTGTGTGTGGTGCAAATAGTATTCCAAATATAAACAAATTTTCATGTACATGTTTATTGGTGTGTACGGTGTTTAAAACTTTAAGTAAAATTTTACAAAAGCATGTTGTTAAAAATAACCGTAACTCAAAATGGAATTTAGCTCCAAAAATATAACTTGTAGTTTTAATGTTTTCTAGAGCATGGCGACCAATATTTTTATTTTCAATATAGATACCTTTTGTTTTAAGTTTGTAACTTGAGATATAAAATTACATAACAAAGTATCAGCAAAACTGCCGAATAGTACCCAAGCGAGTGAGATGGGGCTGTAGCCAGCCCCATTGTTATTCAATCTGTTAATTCAGTAAACAGTACATGAACCAAGGAAAAACTGAGAAAGGGAGTTAATGTTGTGGTTGGCAGGAGAGCCAACACCGTGTTACTAAAGGAGACCGAAATGCACGCGTTTTAGCTCACGCAGGCTGGCGTGAGATCTGGAACATGACAAGCGAATTAGAATTGAGAAAAACGGACGTAGCTGGTCGAATACTTAACTTTAATCCATTAATGACGAACGTCGGTCTTGACGGTACATGATTCAATATCAATAATAACTGATAATGGCGCCTTGCTAGGTCGTAGCAAATATCGTAGCTGAAGGCTATGCTAACTATCGTCCCGGAAAATGAGAGCGTAGAAGTCAGGGAACCATCGCTAGCAAAGTCGGCTGTACAACTGGGGCGAGTGCTAGGAAGTCTCTCTAGACCTGCCGTGTGGCGGCGCTCGGTCTGCAATCAGTGGCGACACGCGGGTCCAACGTATACTACCGGACCGCGGCCGATTTAAAGGCTACCACCTAGCAAGTGTGGTGTCTGGCGGTAACACCACATTCCTCCCCCGCAAATCGGCGTACGGTTGTAGCATAAGGCTTCCGCCCGCAGTGGGGAGGACCCCATGTTTACGTATGCGACGAGGTGGGGAGCCTAACAACAGGCGAGGCTTTACCACCCGCACCCTGCCATTCGGACCGCTGGGAGCCAGGAAACGCCTGAAAACCTGCTCCAGGGTGCACGCCAACATGCGGTGTATGAGCCCGTAGAGAGACAGGAGGGCCGAAGGGTCGACCTCCATCGGGCCGGGGTACCCGACAGGCGAAGACGACATTTGGTCCGGAGCAGGAAAGAGTTCCCCGTCGGAGGACAACTGGTCACGGAATGCGATCGGCGGCGCGTGACCCAGGGAGGCGCCCGGCGGTTGCAGCGGCGCGTCCACTGCGGGCGTCGCCGGCGGGAGAACAGGCGGCGGCGGCGGCGGTGGCGGCGGCGGCGGCGCGTCGCCATGGGTCAAAATGGAAGGCAGCGTCGGTAACACCTGGGGCTGAGGCGAGCCAGTAGATGGGTCCCCAGGGCGCTGACCGGAGGGCACCGTCGCTGAAAGCAGACGGCGAGCGGCAGATCCCGTGCGACGACAGAGGCGCAGCTTATTGAGTTGCCGACGCACCTCACAAGAGGCCCCCAAAACCAGATACATAGCGCAGCCGAGGCAGCGAAGAATGCGCCCTTCTAGGCAACGCCGTGAACCTCGATAGTGGCGATAGTATACAACGTCGCCTAGAGCAAAAGCACGTGTCTGCCTCTGCACAGGGACCTGATGCGGCGGATGTAGCGAAGACATCAAAGTTCGATGATGACGACCGTGGAGCAACTGAATTGTGGGCCATTGTGGGAAACAATTGTCTGTGGAAGACCTTCAATGCAAAAGATAGAAGACAACGCTTGGATGGTGGCAAACGATGTCGTGGAAGACATCCGGACAACAAAAGGAAAATTACTGAATGAATCTATCACTACCAACCACTACCATCGAGCATTCCAGAATGGACCAGCAAAATCGATGTGTAAGCGTTGCAAAGGGGAAGTGGCTTTTGGCCATGCAAAGAATTTCCGCGGTGGTGCTGATTGTTGTTCGGCACACACCCGGTACTGCAAGAGGAAAATAGACCAGGGAATGAATTCCTGCGCTGTTCGTGGAGGTACAGGCTTGGTCGGATGAAAAAGCGATGTCAAAGGTTTGTGGTCCGTGATTATGGTAAAGTGACGACCATACAAGAAATCATGAAACTTTGTAACACCAAATACGAGAGCCAATGCTTCTTTCTTGATCTGTGAATGATTTCTTTGAGCAGACGAGAGCAATTTGGACGCAAAAGCAATAGGGCGATCGTGCGATCCATCTTTGCGCCCAAGCACAGCACCGATCCCGAAATCCGATGCATCCACCATCAACAAGAGTTGCTTCTGGGGATGGAATGGCGTAAGGCAAGTATTGGAAAGCAACGCCGATTTCAACTGGCGAATGGCGCATTCGCATTCCGTCGTCCAGACGAACGGATCACCTTTACGGCGTAAGCGATGAAGCGGAGCTGAAATGGAAGAGGCATGCGGAACATAGCGGTTATAATACGTAATTTTCCCCAGCACACTCTGTAGCTGCTTCAAATTCTGCGGCGACAGTAACTCTTGTATGGCACGAAGGTGCGTAGGACTGGGATGTATGCCTTGGGCATTGAGTACATGTCCCAAGTATGGCAAGTCCCCGAGCAAAAAACACATTTGTCCTACCGCAAGCGAAGACCATTTTGTCGCAGGACCTGAAATAACGGCCTGAGATTGGCCAAATGTTCTTCTTCCGTCTTTCCAGAGATCACAATATCGTCCAGATAATTCGCTGCAGTAGGGACCGACGCACAAACAGTTTGTAGATATTGCTGAAACAATGCAGGGGCGGATGCACACCCGAATGGCAGACGTTTGAATCGATACAAACCAAGATGCGTGTTAACCACCAAAACGCGCTGGGATTCTTCGTTCACCGGTATTTGCAAGTACGCATCTGCGAGGTCCAACTTCGAAAAATATTTACCCGGGCACAGTTTGTAAAAAGATCTTCCAGGCGGGGTAAAGGAAAAGTTGCAATCACTAGTTGTGGATTCACTGTTGCCTTGAAGTCCACACAAAGTCTCAATTTTCCGGAAGGTTTTGGCAAAATTACTAAGGGTGATGCCCAGAGAGAAGCCTCCACTTGTTCAATTACACCTTGTGATTCCAAATCGTGTAATGTTTTTGCGACCTCATCACGCAATGCGTGGGGAACATTTGCGCGCTCTGAAAAATTTCGGTTGCGCGTATACTTTCAGTTCCAAATGTGCTTTATAGTTCGTAGCGCAACCGAGGGCCGGTGCAAAAATGTCTGCAAATTCTTCACATAGACTAGAAACACTGTCTGAAGGCACCGTCTGGTTCACTGATAGGACCTGTTTTACTATAGACAAGTTAAACAACTGAAATAAATCGAAACCAAATAAGTTCACTGCAGAAGAAGAACGAAGGACGTAAAATGACACAAGTTTTGTTTGTCCTTTTTATGTTGCAAGAAGGCTGCACTGTCCTAACACAGGGATGTTTTGTCCTGAATAGCTATTTAACTTAACATTTACGGCACGCAACTGAGGTGTGCCCAGCAGTTTGTAAGTGTCTCGATTGATCAGTGAAACTGCAGCTCCGGTATCGAGCTGGAATGGTATCACTTTGCCGTTAATGTCCAAGTCTACAAAAAGTTCTTTTGTCCTGCTGACGACAAGAGCGACTGTCTCGTGCAACGTGTACTCACACTGGTACATAATCACTTGCGACTTGACGGGAGTTCCGGCGATGTCGACGCACACTATTTTTGGGACGAACACAATCACTGTTAGAGAGAGTGGCACTGCGCGGAGTGGAATGAACTACATGAATTTCCATGGGCGATGTTTCGCGAGCCTGAGTATACTTGGTTCGATTCCTATTCCAGCGCGAAGCAAAGGGCCTGGAACGGTTTTGAGCTTCCGATCTGAGCTTTTTCTGGCAAACACTCTGAACATGTCCTTTTTTATTACAGTAAAAGCAAATAGCTTGGCGTGACGGGCAATTCTCACGCGAATGTGCAGTAGCACACCGAGGGCATGATTTGATCACTGCATGTGCTTGCCTGCGCGGCACACGTGGCTGAGAGCCTGGCGGCAGCGGCGCGGCCGGGCGCGAGGGCTGTTTACTCCACCGTGCAGCTCGCCTGGCAGGCCGGTTAACCTGACACACTGCTGGCGAAGTTACAAATGATTCCTGAGCAAAGTCAAGTGTGTCCTGCTGATCCAATATGTTCATCACTTGTTGAAGGGAGGGATTTACTAGTTTCAAAATCTGTTCCGTTATACGAACATCAGAAACGTTCTGTGCAATTGCATCACGTACCATAGTACCTGAATAAGGGCGTCCACATTGACACTCAAAAGCACAATCCCTAGTAAGGCCTTGCAAGGTTGCAACCCACTCCCGATTAGTCTGACCTGCCGTACGTTTTGTACGAAAGAAGGTATACCTTTTCGCAACTACATTGACTGATTCTTTGAAACATGCATCTAATGCAGACAAAATTTCTTCGTAGGACAGAGTTGCTACGTCGCGTCGGGGAAATAATTTGACTATCACACGGTAAGTTTGCACGCCAACCGAAGACAATAAAAAAGGCTGCCGCTCGTTACCTTGAATTCTGTAGGCGGCGAGATGGAATCCCAATTGGCATGACCACTCCGTCCAGCTTTCCAGTGCAGCATCAAAAGGTCGAAAAGTTGGTGCAACTGCGTGTTGTGGCTGCGTTAGCGGCGGAGCGGCTGCTGCCGCATCGTTTTGCATCGAATGTTGACCCTGGACGAGCTGTCCAAGGGCATCCAGTAATGCCTGCGTCTGCTGATTCTGTAAGCGATAAAATTCGGACAGTACATCTGGAGATTGTGGCGAAGCCATTACACGAGTAAATCTGGGCTGTTTAGAGAAGAACGCGGATTTGCCTCGTCGCCAATGTTGTGGTTGGCAGGAGGGCCAACACCGTGTTACGAAAGGAGACCGAAATGCACGAGTTTTAGCTCACGCAGGCTGGCGTGAGATCTGGAACATGACAAGCGAATTAGAATTGAGAAAAACGGACGTAGCTGGTCGAATACTTAACTTTAATCCATTAATGACGAACGTCGGTCTTGACGGTACATGATTCAATATCAATAATAACTGATAATGGCGCCTTGCTAGGTCGTAGCAAATATCGTAGCTGAAGGCTATGCTAACTATCGTCCCGGCAAATGAGAGCGTAGAAGTCAGGGAACCATCGCTAGCAAAGTCGGCTGTACAACTGGGGCGAGTGCTAGGAAGTCTCTCTAGACCTGCCGTGTGGCGGCGCTCGGTCTGCAATCAGTGGCGACACGCGGGTCCAACGTATACTACCGGACCGCGGCCGATTTAAAGGCTACCACCTAGCAAGTATGGTGTCTAGCGGTGACACCACAGTTAAAGTTCGTATAAAAGAATTAAAAACTTTCTAATTTGCCGATGATATTGTAGTTATGTCAGAGATGGCAAAGAACATTGGAGAGCAGTTGAACTGAATTCATAGTGTTCTGAGAAGAGGTTATATGATGAACACCCACGAAAGTAAAACAAGTGTAATGGATTGTTGTCGAATTAAATAAGGCGACTCTGAAGGAATTACATCAGAGAATAACATATATTTAGGCGCCGGCCGGTGTGGCCGTGCGCTTCTAGGCGCTTCAGTCTGGAACCGAGCGACCGCTACGGTCGCAGGTTCGAATCCTGTCTCGAGCATGGATGTGCGCGACGACCTTAGGTTAGTTAGGTTTAAGTAGTTTTAAGTTCTAGGGAAGTTGTGACCTCAGATGTTAAGTCCCATAGTGCTCAGAGCCATTTGAACCATTTTGTAAACATTTTTGAAAGTATTTATCTGGAGCGCAGCCTTATACAGGAGTGAAACGTGGACAGTAAGCAGCTAAGACAAGAAGACAATAGAAGCTTTTCAAAATTGGTATTACAGCAGAATGCTGAAAATTATATGAGTAGATCGAATAACTAATGAGGCATTGAGTCGAAATGGGGAGAAAAGAAATATATGGTACAACTTAGATAAAAGACGGGATCGGTAGATAGGACATTTCCTGAAACATCAAGCAATATTCTGTTAATTCAGGAAGCAGGTACAAATGGATGTAGAACACAGTTGTTGAAGAGGCTTGGAAGGGACGGAATAGCATCGATAGTTGCACAAAACAGTCTTCGGACTGAAGACCACAAAGATAACATTACCGAAAGGAAAGTAAATCAAATCTTAATGAAGTTTCCCATTCTTTCTCCTATCGTTTCGCACATAATTTGGTACATGACCTTAAAAACGTATTGTCTGTCGATGAAAATAAAAGCTATGAGGACGCTATGTGGCTGGAATTGTCAGGTTATCTTTCGCTGGCTTGTACAACTGTGAGAAGAAAACTTTCACGTCTTACCAATGCTTTATAGGTTTAGCCCACAACAATACGTGAATGATTCATCTTTTTATCTTTTGTTTGCTGTGTGCTAATGTCTTACTATGACTCTAAACGAACCGTTTCAGGAGAAGAGTCACTATCTTGTTCGCAGCAGCTGGTTCCAGGGTTAGCAGCAAGGTAATTTAGTTGCTAATAAATGCCTTATTGTAGAAATTCTGAATATGTATATTTTCGAAACTTGGGTTAAGGTTCAAATATCTCTGAGCACAATGGGACTTAACATCTGAGGTCATCAGTCCCCTAGAACTTAGAACTACTTAAACCTAACTAAGGATATCACACACATCCAAGCCCGAGGCAGGATTCGAGCCTGCGACCGTAGCAGTCGCGCGGTTCCGCACTGAAGCGCCTAGAACCGTTCGGCCACCTTGGCCGGCTATTGGGTTAAGAAAACATGGTACTGCAGCCTAATGCTTATATTCAGTTTGTCCAAATTTGCGTTCTGTTTCCTTGTGTAGCTCATCTTATACTTCCTCCACTACTCTGCTGACAGTGCAGTAACCAGTAATGCGGCCAGAATTTTGGGTAAATAATAAAAATGTAATAAATCGTAACTAGGATCCATGGAAACGATACTTGTTGTAAAATATAGTATAAATTGAATATTATGGAATAAAATTTTTTCAAAGTTGAAAGATCTCGACAGCAACTCTGTACGGCCATCTTTTCTTTCTCTAGGGTTGTTCTAATGATGGGAGAACCTCTTCCCACGCTTCATAAATTAGGAAGCATGCGAAGAATTGACAATGACAATTCATGTCAAACAGGCGGGCTTAGAGCATGAGCAAAATAGTTAAACCGACTGCCTATGAAAAGGAAGATCGACTGCTTGTGAATAGGAGGATATCCAGATACGATTCACAGTCCGAGTTCAGTTGTAGACCCAAACAGAGAAAAAAAGTCGAGCTCCTTCTTCTGTGTACCTTGAATTCAATTGATGCTTCGCGTGAGGGACAGGGACGAAGCTGTGGCACAATGAAAATAAAAAACAAACAATCATGTTGGCAGAACATCCGCAACTGAGCACTGTAGCAGAATAGAAAATACCGCTTCAGTTGTAAATTATTTTATTTTCACAGGACCGGTTTCGGACTGTTATAAGCCCATCCTCAGGTGTCGTATCTGTGCTGTGGTCCCCGAGCACCGCGTGTACCAGACGCGGTGCGCTGCCTATGAGCGCAGAACAGGGACTCCCTGTGAACCGTATCTGGATATCCTCCTTTTCATAGGCAGTCGATCCTTTTATTCATAGGCAGTCACTTTAACTATTTTTCTCATGCTCTAAGCCCGTTTGTTTGACATGAATTGTCATTGTCAATTCTAGGAATGCTTACTAATTTATGAAGCGTGGGAAGAGGTTCTCCCACTGTAGGAACAACCGCAGAGCAAGAAACGATGGCCTTACAGACTTGCTGTTTCCCGCTCATAGGCAGCACACCGCGCCTGGTACACGCGGAGCTCGGGAACCACAGCACAGCTACGACACCTGAGGATGGGCTTATAACAGTCCGAAACGGTCATGAGAAAATAAAGTAATTTACAACTGAAGCGGTATTTTCAAACTGCGAAAATAAAAAAAATAAAGTAAAAAAACAGTAACAGCCACACTTACCACAGTGGGAGGAACAATGTCGCGGAAACTGCAATCATAGGTGGCGCCACCCTGCAGCTGTAGCTGAAACTGCTCAGTCCCATTAGAGATTGTATGGCGGGAGTAAACGACCCGTGGGCGGATACGTGACCCAGGAGTCCACTAATCACGGACTGGTAGAGCCGTTCTTCTGTGTGTGTGTCCGCTAAAGGTAATTCTGAATACAACGCGGAATGCACATTTGAGTGGCTCATCAGCAATACCTGGCACGTTAAAATGGCAACGTTCTCTGATGGTACTAAGTTGGCAAACGATGATGTGGTATCCTGGAAACCTCAAGTACAGCATTCCACTGTCTCTCGGGAGGCGACATTTCACTGGACGATCCTCATTAGGG
Organism: Schistocerca gregaria; assembly: GCF_023897955.1. NCBI lineage: Eukaryota > Metazoa > Arthropoda > Insecta > Orthoptera > Acrididae > Schistocerca > Schistocerca gregaria. The sequence continues at coordinate 167,629,492 of NC_064927.1, read as the reverse complement.
CGCTGCACTCTCAGATGGAAATATTCGTCTGGCAGCTGTGAATCGTTAGTACAGTACATTCTCAGGCCGGTAAAACTTACTTTCCGTCCCCCACTGAACCCGAAAAGATGCGGTGCACTGTCTCGGACCAGGCTGAGGTTAGTGTGTTTTGTTTTCCTTCGTACATGAGTAGGACGAGTACCCATGTGGTAGACTGAGGTGAAAATGATCCTTTGGACCGCCGCCCCCAACCCGATCGTCAACTTTCTGCGGTTCACAAATGAAGGGCGGAGCATTGCCTATGAAAAAGACCAGGGCGTCTCCGGACCTAGAACGAGAATAATGGAATCGCGTCTCCTGGAAGTAATCTCTGGCGTTGCGGCCGCTGGAGACTGCAGCCATCGTCAACAGCAGAAGGCTGCAAGACCTCCCCGAGCTCTTCATGGCGCACTGAACTCTGACACTGCTTGCAACTCAGGATGCGAGACCAGTGCTGTGCTATAAACGCGGCGTCCCTACATCACAGCCCTACGTCTCTGTGTTAGTTTTTGTTTCTGAGTTTGTCCGCTGCCGCAGTTACTTGTGAGCAAGTCTCGTGGATGACGTCACCGCAGCTGCTGCGGCCGCTGTTAGCCGCTCTCGCCGCTGTCTCCCAGACTCAGCTGCCGTTCTGCGACTTTTTTCTGCTTACTGTTTGTGGATGACTGACATGTGTACACACGTAGCTGCTCGCTGACGATACTGCGTAACGCCGAGAGTGAACTGAATGATGCGACTCTCCCTCCATTACACCTCCGCAAGCCACATTCGGCTAATGCCAGTAGGCCCACAGAGTGCCATAATTTTCTTGCTGCCCCCTATACTTCTTTCCTCGAATAGTGAAAGATGCAGAAACAAATGACTTTGGTGGTTAATAGTTACATATTGTGTGTCCTCTTTGCTACACTTGAAATTCTGAGGAGGGAGTTTGCGATATATGAATAGAGTGAGTAAGCAATCTCCGTAACCCTGTAACACCCGTTTAGTGTCAAATATTATTGTGCAGGCTGGTAGCTATGTTTCTTCTTAACAACTGTTGGGATTCATGTTTACATGTTTTCACAGTCGCAGTCTAGTTTTAATTTCTAGCCATGGCAGATTCGAGCGTTCATAGTCTCGTTGTTAAGGAGTGCTTAGTGACAACTGTATGAGTGGATGAACGGCAACACAACAGACAGTGAGACAGATTATCGCTGCATTCCAGGAAAGATTTAATAAATCTCCACCGGGAAAAGCAACACTTCTGGACTGGAAAGGATGTACTTTTGCTTTTCGTAGTGTTAAAGACAGGTACCATTGTGGAAGGAATAGGAACAATCTCATATCAAGTCGACACGTAAACATGCTTCGGAACTCGGTGTACAGAGGACAATAATGTGACACGAGGAAAGACGTTTAAGGGTCAGATGTTTTCGAGTGACTTTCGTAAATGAGACCAGAATGAGCACATGCTTGGTTAACTCAGTTTTCAAATGCAGTGAATGAGCCAAATTTAAGTTTTCAGTTTGATGAGTCACTTGTCGCAGCACACTTGCTACAAATATCGTCGTTTGAGCCAAAGAGAATCCTCGTTACACAGTTAGAAAGGAACCTGTCTCACGTAACGGTATGGACAGCGATGACATCACAACATCTATTTGGACCGACTTCTTTAAAGGAACTGTTGATGGCAGAAATTATTTACACATGTTACAAACATGATTAATACCTCAGCTTGAAGAAAGGGGCCTCATGTAGTTCCGGCAACATGGAGCTTCTCCTCATTACGCTCTTGGAGTTCACGAAGACCTAAATCAACACTTTCTGCGCAGTGGGTAGGTAGTGGTTCATTAGTAACACCAGCTCCCTTGAAATGGTCACCAAGCAGTCCTGACTTCACCACACCTAACAACTCATCAATCGGAGTCACTAAGACACGTGTATCTGCGCTTCATTATGCTAGAAACGAAGAACTGCGCAACGCTATTGAGGATTCCTTCCGCACTATGACATCAGACATGCTCAAAAATATGTCAATAAGAACACGGGGGCGCATGAAAATGTGTTTACAGCATGAGGGGGAAGATACCAATGTATTGCAGGTTTAGTACGTAAGTAAGTATTTGTACTAAACCAAATCAATCAGAATTCGATACCAAGGGATACGGGGACTTCTCGCCCAACCGGCACCTATGAGCATCAACGTCCTTCACCTTCAAAGTAATGGCCTTCACCACTAACATGCATTGCAACAAATGGCAACTAGTTTTTCATTCAAAAATCTCCATTGTGATTGTTAGAAGGTCCGGTATTGCCTCATATATGGACGTGAAATATCTGCGACCATATCTCGGAATTAAGACAACGGCATGGCCCATAGAGACTTCGGCATGTCGTTCCACGGTACTGCTGCTCGTGTTGGTTACGATCCAACGACTGGCTCAAAAATGGCTCTGAGCACTATGGGACTTAACATCTATGGTCATCAGTCCCCTAGAACTTAGAACTACTTAAACCTAACTAACCTTAGGACAGCACACAACACCCACTCATCAAGAGGCAGAGAAAATCCCCGACCCCGCCGGGAATCGAACCCGGTAACTCGGGCGTGGGAAGCGAGAACGCTACCGCACGACCATGAGCTGCAGACTCCAACGACTGGCCGTGCGATTATGGAATAGATGTATACAGGACGGTCAGACTCGGCTCCGGGAGGGATGTCAACCACACCACGTAACTTGCGCGCGAGGGTACTGACTCAGTGCGGCTTCACACGAGGCACCGAGTAGCGCTTCTCTGCAGCGGCATACTATACTCATGCTCATAAATTAAGGATAATTTCAGAATGTGGTGCCACACAACGTGGCACTACATAAAACTGGCGCTAACAGCAAAGGCACATAGGGAGCACACTCGACACAGATCTGTAAGTCCACGGTATTGGGAATAAGTTGAGAAAACCGACCAAAAACACATGTGCTACAAAACGCCACTGTTTCTTGTGCATGCATCCTGACATCAATATGGGATATGATCACCATGCACACGTACACAGACCGCACAACTGGTTGGCATAACCTGGATCAGGTGATCGAGTAGTTGTGGGGTATAGCCCCCCATTCCTGAATCAGTGCCTGTCGGAGCTCTAGGGGTTTCAAGACGAGCAGCGATACGTCGACTGAGAGCATCCGAGACGTGCTCGATGGGGTTTAGATCTGGAGAACAGGCAGGCCACTCTATTCGCCTGGTATCTTCTGTTTCAAGGTACTCCTCCAAGATGGCAGCTCCCTGGAGCCGTGCGTTATCATCCATCAGGCGGAAGGTGGGACCCACTGCATCCCTGAAAAGGCGGACATACTGGCGCAAAATGACGTCCTGATACACCTGACCTGTGTCAGTTCCTCTGTCAAAGACATGCAGGGGTCTACGCGCACCAATCATAATCCCACCCCACACCATCAAATCACGACCTCCATACAGGTCCCTTTCAAGTATATTAAGGATTTGGTATCTTGTTCCTGGTTCATGCCAGACCAAAACCCGGGGAGAATCACTGTTCAGACTATACCTGGACTCGTCCGTGAACATAACCTGGGACCATTGTTCCAATGACCGTGTACTGTGTTGCTGACACCTAGCTTTACAGGCTCTCCTGTGACGAGGGGTCAGTGGAATGCACCTTGTAGATCTCCAGGTGAATAAACCATGTCTGTTCAGTCGTCTGTAGACTGTGTGTCTGGAGACAACTGTTCCAGTGGCAGCGGGAAGGTCCCGAGCAAGGCTACCTGCACTACTCCGTGGTCGTCTGCGGGTACTGATGGTGAGATATTGGTCCTCTTGTGGTGTTGTACACTGTGGACGTCCTATAATGTAGCGCCTGGACACGTTTCCTGTCTGCTGCAATCGTTGCCATAATCTTGAGATCACACTTTGTGGCACACAGAGGGCCCGTGCTACGACCTGCTGTGTTTCACCAGCCTCCAGTTGCCCTAGTATTCTACCCCTCATAACGTCATCAATATGTGTTCTTTGAGGCATTTTCAACACACAGTCACCATTAGTACGTCTGAAAACGTTTGCACACTTACTCGCTGCACCGTACTCTGACGTGCACCAACACACCTCTGCGTATGTGGACTGCCGCCTGTGCCAGTGTGCGACGACTGCAGGTCAGATGCACTGCATGGTCATACCACGAATTGATTTGAACCCGCAAACCGCCCACCACAGGGTTGTTACACCATGTATCAGCATTATCCTTAATTTATGAGCATGAGTGTAGAAGAAGAAGCGGCTCCTTTGTCGTGGTGCTGCGCCGCTTTACTCCGCCGATGCTGCAGTGCTTCGGTTCCGTCATGGGGTCAGATGAACAGGATGCCTCTCTTGTACTTCTCTTACTCAGCAAGCAAATCAAAAAGAGGCGATTTAAAAGTAAATCGTGGGTGCCACCGAACTTCGAAGGAAAGCAATTAAAGGTTTTCTAAAATGGCAGCCAACATACCGAACTGAGTGGCTGCTACAAAGGATAAACATACCCGTGTCATCAACGCAGCTGACTGCGTGTCACTTTAATACTAGAACAAAAATATTTTCTCAATATAGTCGGTTGTGTGCTTCTCCCCACGCACTAATGCTCATTAACACTAGAGAAAATAGCGGATCGCCAGACTGACCCGTGTTCAAGTACTAATGACTTCAGAAGAAGTAATCTCACAGTGAAACTAAATTTTGTCAAAGCAGGCAGTTGTATGAGGCCTGTAATTACTTCCCTCTTCTAATCGTTGGCGATTAAGGTTTCGGTATCTCATGTTTCTTACTGCGTTAATACGAAGCCATATTCTTTTCAAAGACTTTACAGATACAGCCTCGGTAGAGTTAGAAGATATGTTAAATGTATACTACTGGCCATTAAAATTGCTACACCACGAATATGACGTGCTACAGGCACGAAATTTAAACGACAGGAAGAAGAGGCTGTGATATGCAAATGATTAGCTTTTCAGAGAATTCACACAAGGCTGGCGCCGGTGGCGACATCTACAACGTGCCGACATGGGGAAAGTTTCCAACCGATTTCTCATACACAAGCAGCAGTCGACCGGCGTTGCCTGGTGAAACGTTGTTGTGATGCCTCGTGTAAGGAGGAGAAATGCGTACCATCACGTTTTCGACTTCGATAAAGGTCGGATTGTAGACTTTCGCTATTGCGGTTCATCGTATCGCGACATTGCTGCTCACGTTGGTCGAGATCCAATGACTGTTAGCACAATATGGAATCGGCGAGTTCAGGAGTGTAATACGGAACGCCGTGCTGGATCCCAGCGGACTCGTATCACTAGCAGTCTACATGACAGGCATCTTATCCGCATGGCTGTAACGATCGTGCAGACACGTGTCGATCCCTGAGTCAACAAATGTGGACATTTGAAAGACAACAACCATCTGCACGAACAGTTCGACGACGTTTGCAGCATCATGGACTATCAGCTCGGAGACCATGGCTGCCGTTACCCTTAACGCTGCATTACAGACAGGAGCGCCTGCGATGGTGTACTCAACGACGAACCTGGGTGCACGAATGGTAAAACATCATTTTTTCGGATGAATCCAGGTTCTGTTTACAGCATCATAACGGTCGCATCAGTGTTTGGCAACATCGCGGTGAACGCATATTGGAAACGTGTATTCGTCATCGCCATACTGGCGTATCACCCGGCGTGATGGTATGGGGTGCGATCGGTTACACGTCTCGGTCACCTCTTGTTCGCATTGACGGCACTTTGAACAGTGGACGTTACATTTCAGATGTGTTAGGACCCGTGGCTCTACCCTTTATTCGATCCCTGTGAAACCCCACATTTCAGAAGGATAATGCACGACCATATGTTGTAGGTCCTGCACGGGCCTTTCTGGATACAGAAAATGTTCAACTGCTGCCCTGGCCAGCACATTCTCCAGATCACTCACCAATTCAAAACGTCTGGCCAATGGTGGCCGAGCAACTGGCTCGTCACAATACGCCAGCACTACTCTTGATGATCTGTGGTATCGTGTTAAAGCTGCATGGGCAGCTGTACCTGTACACGCCAACCAAGCTCTGTTTTATTCAGTGCCCAGGCGTAACAAGGCCGTTATTACGGTCAGAGGTGGTTGTTCTGGGTACTGATTTCTCAGGATCTATGCACCCAAATTGCGTGAAAATGTAATCAGATGTCAGTTATAGTATAATATATTTGTCCAATGAATACCTATTTACCATCTGCATTTCTTCTTGGTGTAGTAATTTTAATGACCAGTAGTGTATTTCTGGCATTGTTGCTAATGAGTGGAGAATTTTTAATCGACATTCGAATGTATCATACTTGTTGGATGTTGCACTGTTTTGTTGCGATCGAGACAAATCCAACACGAGGGGGAAAATACGTGTGATGCTCGCTGTCATCGTCACCAGCACAGTCACCAGACATGAATGCAACTGAGCACACATGGGGCATATTGATGGTGGCTATTGCAAAGAAATATAAGGAGTATTAGGGACAGAAAACTGCTTATAGACGTTGACTCTGATGTTCCTGGTTCAGCCGGAGAGCGCCACTTAAGCGATGTAAAGATTCAGTGACTTCCTACACTGTGGTACAAATTACGTGGCTATTTCTGAAAGAGCTCTTGGTGGGAAGAGTGGATGTCCACGTAAGGAAATAACGGTATTTCATTCCAATCCACTGACAAACAGGTTATTGAATATTGTGTACAAGAAGTTGAATTTAGTGAAACTAAATTTTCGACTGTGGTTCTCTATACGTCCGCTGACTTGGTTTCGTGTCATTTGTGCTCAAGCTGAAGAGAGTAAGTTTGAGGATCAATATACACGGTAAATCACTTACAATTTGCAGTGCAGATATTGTGGAAATGGGAAGTGCTGTTGATATGCGGTTCTCACAGAATGTATTGGTAGACAGGTACTCGTATTGTTAACCAATATGATGACTGGGTGTTGTGTGATGTCCTTAGGTTAGTTAGGTTTAAGTAATTCTAAGTTCTAGGGGACTGATGACCATTGATGTTAAGTCCCATACGGCTCAGAGCCATTTGAACCATTTGTTAACCAATAAACAGAGTGTAATAATACTTAGAAAGTGTATTTTTTGTGCAAACACAAATTTTTTAAAATGAGATATTGCCTATTGCCATTAACATGCTAAAAGCAGAACAAATTAGAAGGTCAGTGATATCTGTAGTAGGATTCTAGTGCGAGTCATTTACGAGATATCGTATTTAGAAAAGTATCCACACTGACACTTCTTTGTGCCATTCAAGCTGCGTAGTTGCTAGGTAAGACGTTGTTATGTTTGCTTATAGGATGCTTGTATGTTGCTTGAGTGCATTACAGCTTGCTAGTCAGTGTATGATACTTCTAGGAGTAGGTAGTAAGTGGAGGATGAGATTTACCAGAGCAGAAAAAATCGACATGGTAACTGAGTATGGAGATTTTAGGGAGCATGCAGTTCTTTCTTGTACGCGCATATGCTGTAAGATATCCCAATAGGCATCAATCATCCACGCAGATATTTATCAACCAGTTACGTGGAAGCGGTAGTACAACATCTAGACAAGGTAACAGAAGAAAGCTAGTGACGACAAAAGAGGTGGAAATTAATAATGTTCTTGCTGCTGTTGCAGCTGACCCACACATTAGCTCCCTCGCAACCACACGACGAAGTGGCACGACTGAAGAAAGCGCCATACGCATTCTCCATCGACATAAGTTCCAAACCTATCACATCTCTCTCCATCAATAGCTGCATGGAAATGATTATGAGAATCGTGTTAACTTCTGTACATCGACATGAAGACAGATAACACCAGATCAGTACTATGGATCTGGTGACAATCCCAGTTGGTTTCGACAGCTGGAACGTCAGCGTCCATGGAATGTAAACATGAGGTGTGGGATAGTGAATCATCATTTCATAGACCCGTGTTTTTTAATTGACGGAACACTCAATGTGCACAAGTATCGCAACCTCCAAACAGACAAACGTCCTCTGCAAACTTGGAGGAACCAGTGGTAGCAACATGGCGGCTGTCCAGCTTATCGTGTGTGGCGTGCATACTGTAAGATCTTCGGTACACACACCATCAGATAATTTGACTTGTCGCTCTAGCAAGTAGGCGAGTGTCAGCAATATGTCTCGTGGTCTTACCGTGGCGTGTTTGTCTTCTGTCGTTAGGTTAGACGATAAAAATGCCACTTGCACGCTTAGAGTAGCAGATTGACGGTGACCAACTTTAAACAGAACTCGATTAATTGTCACACACACTTATTAAAATAATAACAAGCTTAAAAATAACTTAACTTGGTTCTGGATGCTATTTACAATTGACAATCTGAAGTTCCTTTGGTCTTGGTACATTAATCTTATTCTCATATATCTCTGGTACTTGAGAAAGTGTCTATTCATTCATCTTCGTGGCTATGTACAGGAATGTACAGACTGGTGCAGACAAATGCAGACTAATGCAGACTGACTAATCGGAGGTCTGTACTCTCGTTATAATACCTCGAGCGAACGAGGTATCACTGAGCGAGTGTGATCCGCGAGGAGAAAAGGTTCTACGTTAGCAGCAATCTCATTGGCTGGATCGGCAGAGGCCGAATTTGGTCCGTCTCTTAGACAGCGCCATCTCGTAGTGCGGACACGGACGAGTGCTGCGCCTGCGCTGTTGTGCTTAGAGGGGCGCGCTCTAGTGGGAAAGTTGTGTACGCGCTGACTACACGAAACTATGTACACAACATGGTGGATGAACTACGATAGCATGTCTTCACGAATTGTTTCCTAATCGTTGGACTGGACGCAGAGAACCTGCACTTTGGCCAGCTCATTAACCGGAAATTTGATGTCTGCAGATATTTTTCTGAGCGGAAAACTGAAAGACATACCAACTACTTCCGATGATATGCAACGACTTATTACTGTGTCCTGTTCGGACATCTCCACTCAGATGCCAGCACTTGTGCACCAATCGTTCTGTACCAGACTGGAAGCGTGTATTGTTGTTGCAGACGGTTATTTTGAACACAACCTGTGATGGTCAGTTATCTCGTTACTGATCAGAACCCACATCACAGGTGCATGCAATTGTGTCGTTCTTTAATGTGTAGTGCCACACATTGTAGGAGTGTCGGTGTAAGGAACTAGAAATAGAATCCTGAAACAAACACCACTGACATTCTAATTTACCTTACTTTTGGTTTTTTAGTGAGAATAGGCACTGTTCCATTTAAAAGACTGCATATTTGCACAGAAGACTCTCTCTAAGTATTATTAAAATTTGTTTATTGGCTAACAATAGGAGCCCATGACTGTCTACCCATTCTGTGAAAACCACACGTTGTAACACTTTCCATTTCCGCAATTTTTGCGGGGCACACAGTTGGGGGACAAGGATGGTGTCACTCCACTCTCCATTGTTGCCAAATTTATTCAAGGTGGCAGTGATGACGTCATCCAATATGGCGGCATGTAGACTTGGCAACAGCAGATGACATCATCCAAGATGGCGGATTTTGGCGGGAAAATAGGCCAATTGTGCTATGTCCACTAACCTAACCTCAAGAAAAAATGGCGGAAATTGTGAATTTTGGCGGGGAAAATAGGCCAATTGTGCTACGTCGACTGACCTAAGCCACCAAAAGAAAAAATGGCGGGAAATTTGGATTCCAACAGGATAATGCATGCAATAGCCGTACTTGTCTTTATTATTATTGATTAGCATTTATTAACATTCATTATAATTTACTATTATTTATTATCATTTGCTATTATTATTTACCTGCCTTCACTAGAAAATTCCATCCAAATTCAAATTCCAACACGATAATGACTGCAAAACCTTACTTTTGTTTATTATTATTCATTATTATTTATTAACATTCATTGTCATTTATTATCATTCATTGTCATTTATTATCATTCATTATCATTTATTATTATAGGCCTAACTCCACTAGAAAATTGCGCCAAATTCAAATTCCAACACGATAATATCTCGAAAACTGTACTTCTATGTATTATTATCATTCATTATTTATTCAAGATGTCCGATTTTCTCGGGTAGAAAGACATTTTCCTTACATCCATAACAAAAATCTATCACAATTTCAAATCCCCAACACCATTATTGATCACATGTCTGAGCTCTCTCAGTCACTTATCTTTTTTTCACTGGTAACCTATCATAATCGCGTCAAATAATAAACTGCACTTATAGTAACGTAATTCACGTCCTTTGATTTCGCAGGGGGGAAGGGACTGAAGACTTTATTCCAAGCAGCACGGTCATCACTTGTTCTCCAACACAGTCAGCACACACATCTTTGATATCGCAGTGCAGTCACCACGACGTCCGCGCTCCAACTGAATTAGTTCAAATGCTCGCCACCCCCTGGCCAGCACGCGGAGATACTGCCTACGCCTGTCACGTGAGGCGGCCGGCCACCAGCCCGGGGGGCGAGCCCAGCGATCGCTCTCACGTCGTAAACATGTTTTCACTGGACACGCTGTAACTTGTCGAGTTTGACGTCACAGCGGCCCCTTGTCCGCTCGCCACGTGTATTCGTCGCCTCCGCACGTTTCCCGCCAAAATTGTCTGCCTCGGAGCTGAATCACACAAAGGTCGGCCGTTTCCCTGCAACACCTTCGGCACCACGTTCAGACCTGTCGATGCCAACCGCTCACCATCCACCACGTGTCCCTGTGCGAGCGGTAACGCAGTGCTACACTTGTGTATAAAAAGTATCAAAAATTATTAATGTATGTTGATTTAAATATTAACTATACAACGAAAAGACTCTTGGAATACGGTGTCGTCGAGAGTGGATAATGTTGCACCGAGGTCGGCTACCTCAAATGTGCTTCATGTACAAGCAGCAGCATCTGCGGCGCCAATCTGTACGACGCAGTGCAGTCGCCATAGCACCGCTATCTGCTACGGAATACGGCCACGAGGACCAGGAGAGACTTCTGTTTGATTTCCGACTTGGGGTCCGTCTCCAGCGAGAATTCTGTTTCCGCCTCCAAGGTATAGGTCGACGTTTCATCGCTCTCTCTACCAAGCTACTTCTTGAGGGTATTTTTGTTTCCGTCGATGCAAACTACAAAAATGCGTTTCGCTTTATTGAGGTAATGCATCATCAGTGGTATGTAATTAAGTTATTTACATTTTGATTTGCTTTTAGATCGAAAAACAGTCCGTTAAGAATAAGTTGAGTTGTACTTACGGTGATTCTCGTTTGATTTCTCGTTTACATCGGGAAATGCCGTCTGCTAGCACATTGTTGTTTTTCTGCGTTAGACACTGATTATTTTGGTCTAATTTTTAGCTGCAGCACTATTCATTTCTTATGTTTTTCACTACACATTTTTTATGAACACCACTGATTCTGTTTGTGTTTGTACTTCAAGTATGTGTCGTAGTTTGTGTTTTGTAGTGTTGCCAACATAACTTTTCCACTACTTTGTCTTTTTTATTTTAAATTTGATTACTGTATTTGTGTAATACATTTAATTATGTTCCTGTGTATTTATGTACTGTGTAGGAGTAGAGAAGGAACAGCGATGGAGGAATTTTTTGTGTGTAGGGGAGGGGGAAACCATGATGGGTGGAAGTAGGTACATAGCAGTGTGATGTGATGGAGTGTGAGCAAGAGGAAAAGGTGAGGAGCGAGAAGTGAAATGAAACTGTGAGTGGGGGGAGGGGGGGTTGTGGGAGAGTGGGAGGGGGTGAAAGATGGAAAAGACTCTTTTCTTTTTCAAGTAATTTCATCAATTATTCTATATTGAGTCTGGTTTCCAATACTTGTTCATTGAGCAACTGTTTATTTTGTGTTAGTGCTTTTTGTATGTGGAAATGCTCCGCACATGTTGAGTGATTTGCACAATATTTAAATACTCTGATGTGCTGTTTATATCTCATGTAGAATGTCCTGCCAATCAGTCCAATGTACCTCTTCTCACAACTCTGCAACTTAGCTGATAGACCCCACATTGTTGATATCTGTCTGGTTTTGATTTCTGTTTTGGGATGTGATTTTGGTGGAATTGTTTATTTTGTAAGCAATGTTTATGCCTTATTTTTGAATATGTTGCAATTTCATGTGTTAATTTGTTGTGGTAGGTCATTGTACGCCATTTTATTTTGTAGTGCAAGTTGTGCGAGTTAGTGTGGTTTGGTTAGTTTTTTCATTATTTGTCTCTTTATTTTTTTGTTCAGATTGTCTACCATTGTTTCTTTGAGTCCATTTTTAATGCTACTAGTTTTATAATGGCTAACTCATTCTGGTAATTGGAAGTGTTATGGGGGATCCTGTTTAGCCTGTTTAACATGTATATGATTGCTGCTTGTGTGTGGTTCTATGGGTGGTTTGAGGTTTCATGTAAGATAATTTCACTTGTTGTCGGTTTTCGGTATAAGTCAAATGTGTGTTTATTATTGTCTTTTCTTGCGCTTATGTCTAATAAGTTGAGTGTGTTTTCTTGTTCTTCTTCTATTCTGATCTTTATGTTTTTATTTGTGTTGCAACGACGGAAACAACAATACCCTCAATAATTATGAAGCAACTATGGTCACTACTCTCACACCAATGAAGAATTTAATTGACAAACTTGTGTTTAGATAGTGAGCAAAGTGGAATTGTAACTGTATTGAGACATGCAGACTGCAGGATTCAGACAGGTCATTTTATGCAGCTATGTGCTTACGTCTGTTTCTTGTCTATCAATAGTTCCTATATTCAGTCACAGTTCAGTAGAGTGATGAATATAAGTCTCATTTTGTCCTAAGTAATTTCACTACTGGTGTTAGTAAACTGAGTTTTCATTATACCCACCTTGGTGTATGTGGTGTCACCGCCAGACACCACACTTACTAGGTGGTAGCCTTTAAATCGGCCGCGGTCCGGTAGTATACGTCGGACCCGCGTGTCGCCACTATCAGTGATTGCAGACCGAGCGCCGCCACACGGCAGGTCTAGAGAGACTTCCTAGCACTCGCCCCAGTTATACAGCTGACTTTGCTAGCGATGGTTCACTGACTTGTAAGCTCTCATTTGCCGAGACGATAGATAGCATAGCCTTCAGCTACGTTATTTGCTACGACCTAGCAAAGCGCCAGTATCCGTACTATTGATATTGTGAATCATGTACCATAAAGAGCGACGTTCGTCATTAATGGATTAAAGTTAAGTATTCCACCAGCTACGTCCGTTTTTCTCAATTCTAATTCCCTTGTCATGTTCCAGACCTCACACCAGCCTGCGTGAGCTAAAACGCGTGCATTTCGGCCTCATTTAGTTATACGGGTTGGCTCTCCTGCCAACCACAACAGTCTACAAACGCCGAAAACAACGCGGAGGACCTCCTAAATTCATGTAATCTGAAGCAGACTGTAATATTTCCAATCAGAGTGTAGGGGAACAGTAGCACAACTACAGACAACAGTTTTGTTCATTCTTAAAGAGTCATTCCTTTAGTAAGAGGGTAAGTGACATTTCAGACCATGATGCACAGAGAGCTCCTCGTGGTCTCGTGCCTTCCGCTGCCGATTTTCCATCCCCCATCCTGGCCGGGTATGGAATTTTCTCTGCTCAGGACTGTGTATGTATGTATGTGTCTGTGTGTGTGTGTGTGTGTGTGTGTGTGTGTGTGTGTGTGTGTGAGGATGTTGTCCTGATCATCATTTCAACGTGGAATTGGCATCAGATAAAAACACTCACACTAGGCGCTCAAACATCCCAGAAGGGATTGCCAGATAAATACACAAGTGCCAAAAGGAATTTGTGGACACAAAATGTCAAATATAATCATAAAATCTTTAGAAATATTAATCCGATGGCCACAGATATAAAGGACCTCTGTTAAATGTTTTGGAAGAATTGTAAATTTTCGTAAAAAAGAAGAAACACCCGCAAAATTCATTAAACGAATTTCACTTGCATGGGTTCCTCCCTTTATTTGAAGAGGTGCTGTAGAAAAGCATTCAAAATATAATACCTGTCGTATTATCCTAAAAGAAGTGTTCTTAAAAACGGTAATTTTGGATGCATGTTTGTAAAAGCGTTTGTTCAAATGTGTGTGAAATCTTATGGGGCTTAACTGCTAAGGTCATCAGTCCCTAAGCTTGCACAGTACTTAATCTAAATTATTCTAAGGACACACACACACATGCCCGAGGGAAGACTTGAACCTCTGCCGGGATCAGCCGCACAGTCCATGACTGCAGCGCCCCAGACCGCTCGGCTAATCCCGCGCGTAAAAGCATTTCTAAATTGTATTTTTATAATGTATTTTGAAATATATAGTAATTTTTACGGATGTATTTTGAAAGATAAACAGATACATAAAAATATCACATGCCTATACACATAACCATAAAAGAGACGGTTAAAATGTAAACTTAGTTTTTTATACTTATAAAGCATGTAGCATGGACGTTACAAGTATTGTTGGTCAGTCAAGTTAATCTTTGGCGCTGTCAACGTCATCATAACTTTTAAACGTAATTTTAAGTACTATAGTACAGTCAGTTTGATCTTTAGCGCTGTCAGCCAACCTCAAAAGCAATCTTTAGTGCTGACAGACAACTTTAAAAGTCAGTCACTACACTGGATATATAATACAAACTTCACGTAACGTCAATGTAACTTTTCCGTATTATCTCTGAGGCTATTACAGTGTATATTCTGATGATTTTCTTGTCCATTTAAAGAGTGCACCGGTAACTAATAAACATTAAGTGTGACTTGTGGCTGTTCCAAAACTTCGTTCTACAAGTCGCAGGCAACGCCTCTCTTGCACAGATGTGTTGACGGTATCTCTAGTATGCTTGTCGATTGCTTCACGTCGTTCTTTCCAGTTCTGAGCACGCTTTGCTTAACTTGTAGATGGGACGATATGCGAAACGAAAAAGAGCAGCAAATCAAAGTACACGAAAGATTTGACGCTGACATCAGCTGGTATACCAACATAATTACACACCTATACTTCTGATATGGTAGCTAAACAACGGCGCACAAAGATCACGCCCTCACAAATGGTTCAAATGGCTCTAAGCAACATGGGAGGTCATCAGTCACCTAGACATAGAACTACTTAAACCTAACTAACCTAAGTACATCACACACATCCATGCCAGAGGCAGGATTCGAACCTGTGACCGTAGCAGCAGCGCGGTTCCGGACTGAAGCGCCTAGAGTCGCTCGGCCACAACGGCCGGCTACGCCCTCACAACCAGTACGATCCTCACTACCATAAAGAAGTGCTGGAAGAGTCATAGCTCTTCGTGATTTTACTCTTGTAACCTGTCTATTCTTATGTTTTAATACGTTGTGAAATATTATGCCAAATATATAAGCAATTTTGCATCTAGATATTTATTAGCGTCTGCGTCATTTAACAGCGTAAATAAATGAAGATTGAAACTTGTTCTAAAAATATTTTGTTAATGCTTCGAAACGGGTCCTAACTCAATAAAGAAAGAAATATGACTCTAGTCTTAGCTTTAGTAATTTCTAAATCTTAACAATCTTTTTCTACGATTGTTTTCAACATTGATCACATAGGCATTTTATTATAATGACTGTTTTCGGCGATCGTCATCGTCAGATCTGTTACATCAAAAATGGAAGAAAACTACGATTAATAAGTGCATCACAACCAGTACAATAAACTACAATTCCCATTTGTATAGCTTCTAACAGTAATGTACGAACAACAACCAACAAATGCCAATTTTGTACAGTAATCAAAACAAAATATATCCTTTCATCGGTTTTTTCAAACAGCTTCTATAGCAAAATGGTTATATTAAAATTGTCCAAATTTGATTATTTAGCTCATTTTTACTTTCTTTATTACACTGTCATAAGGAACGTAAAAAAAACCTTGTATATCACGACTAGGGTCATTCGATATGATACCTGCTATAAAGTACTAATATGAGTAGAAGTGTCAACTGAAAAGTATCGAGAAAAATGTGTCGGTAAGAGTCGAAAGTTTTCGATACCAAGAAGTATCGATACTTTTTCTGTGTTCCTGCTGCCATATTTCCTTGGAGTAGGAATGTTTCGGTGATTGGTGTTCCCGTGATGGGAGAACCTCTTCCAACGATTCAGAGATTGCGATGCATCCCCCGAAAGGATGATAAGAATTAATGTTACTCAAGTAACCTTGCTTCACGATCCTAATCGTTAAGGAGAATGTTTATGGAACGGAGCTTATCCAAATTCGATTCACAGACCGAGCAAACGTTTAGACGCAAATGCGGAAATGGTTTCTAAAAAGGTGGTCTCCTCTATCTGCATATCTCGAATCAAGCTGATGCTTGATGAGAGAAGCTGTAAGACAATAGATACAAAAACATGAAGACACACACTTACCGGATAGCGAGGAGCAGCGTCACACAAACTGCAGTTGTAAGGGAGCCGCCCCGCAACAATAATTAAAAGTGCGCCGTCCCATTCAAGGTTGCAGGACGGGAGCAAACGATGCGCCGGCGGCTGCCGTCCACGCGACTGGGGAGTCTGCTAACCAGAAACTGACTGAGGCGTTCTTCTGAAAACGTGTCCACTAAAGGCAACTCTCCATACACGCGGAACGTGCATTTTAGTGGATCATCAGCGAAACCTGGCATGTTGAAACGGTAACGCTCTGCTTCAGTAACGGTTTGGCAAACGATCGTTGGGTATCCTAGAAAACTTGAGATACAGCATTCCACAGTCCTAAAGAAGAAGGAATTTCACTGGATGATCCCCACGAGGGTACTGTATCCGCAGGCGGAAATATTCGTCTGGTAACTGTGAATCGGTAGTGCAGTACATTCTATTTCCGCTAAACTTTATGTGATATCCCGAAAGAACGAAAAAAGTGGCGCACTCCGTTGGATCAGGTTGAAATTATTGTTCATCGTTGCTTTTCTCTCGAACGAGCACTTGTAAGGTGAAGATCCTCGTGAGAGACTGAGACGGAACCCGGCCTCTAAGGAGCCTGGCACGACGCGGTCGTAATCCTTGGGCTCACAAATGAAGGGAGAAGAGCCGCCTGTGAAAAAGACTAAGGCATCTTGGGGGCTAGAAAGTAATTCTAAGGTTGCGGTCGCCGTAGACTGCGGTCAACGTCAGCAGCAGAAGGCTGCAATTCCTACCCGAACTCTTTATGGCTCACTGCACTCTCGCAGTGCCCGCTGCTCAGGCAGCGAGGTCCGTTGTTGTGCCTCTACGTCACAGCCGTACGTCACGGTGTCAGTTTTTGTCTCAGACTTCGGCGGCTGTCGCAGTTTCTAGTGAGCAAGTGTTGTGGCTGCCGTCACCGCAGCTGCTGCGGCTGCTGTCACTCGTTTGGATGCTGTATCCAGTAACAGTGCTTACTGCCCTCCCGTGACTTTTTTTTCTGCTTACCGTTTGTGACTGACATGTGTGTACGAGGAGCTGTTCGCTAACATTGTTGCGTAAGGCAGTTTCAGAATGTACTGAAAAACATCACTGAACCGTGATTTACTTTCAAAGAATATTCTTAAGAATTTATTTTATTTACCAGCGATTCATCAAGAACATTAACACATTTAATCACACTATGTAAGCATGGAAGTAGTTGCCAGGGAGTAACTGATGAAATCATAACCAAATTCCTTTTAACAAGTGGGAATTTTATTCACTAATTGTGCCTAAAAGCATTTTTTTAAGAAACAGATTTAAAATTATAATCAGAAAACACCCTCTAAATATAAAAGTTACAATTTATTCAGAGGCAGAAAGAAGTAAGTTTTGACTGGATGAGCTTTCAGGCAGAGAACCTTGCCACTCCCTTTTGACACGGCCGTAGTTACGACCACTCACAACAGCCTCTGAAAGACTACACTGGTGCAAATCTGCAACACACCAGATAACTTTAAACTAAGAGTTTCAACAATTTACACAAGCACACAAACTATGAACCTCCTGTAGGATGGATGGAAATGGTACAAAACACTAACAATTAAAGTATTAATCTTGCCACCGAAGGTACAACTTGATTTTGAATTCTAAGAAAAATCTTACGCTGAAAGGGTGGCAACTTAACATACTAAATGATCATTTAAACAAAAGCCCATGAAATGCAATCTTATATAAAACTCTACAAGGTTGGCCAAACAATAGTTAAGAGTTCGACAGTACACAGATACCGCCTCTCAAGATCATAGGCAATAATATCAAAGTTTCCAAAGATCAAAACATATTTCAAGTATTAGGTCGTTACAATCCAAGCAATAAATTCCGACAAACATGACAGAGGCACCTACTAACGTACGGTACATTGATAGGGAGGCTACCGAACAACCCAAACCGCAGGTTGCTCTAACCCGCCCCTACTCCACAAGAGAAAAACGGACCACCCAATTTATAAACAACCACCCTCCCGCGAGTGGGCAAACGGAGAAGAATGGTGGGACGACCCCAAAGCAAAACGGCTGGTGACCTCACCAAGAAAACAAGTAGTATTTAACAAGAGTAAATCAAACAACATATCACCAATCATTTAACTTCTAATAAACTGCGATTTCTCGAGAAGACCTGGCGCAGCACCCCCAAATCGCTCTCCCGAACCGTCCGCTGCCAGCCGCTTCAACGGACGCAGGAAGGCGCGCCGATCTCCCGTCTCACGGCGTCGCAGCTCGCACCGGCCAGACTGATGTCGTGGGTTGGCTCCTGTTGCTCTCGTGACGACCGCGAAGTCACTACCCCTCGCTATACGCAGCGGCCCACTGGACTCTCGTGGCGACATCACATGCACCGACGCTCAAGACGGACAAGTCATCTTGTGTCTCAGTGCGCGACCGACCAACCGATCGATCCAACCGCCAAGACCATTGCCTGAGCAAACTCGAGCAGACTGGCGGCCTAACGCGCAGACTCAGATGCAGGAAGACCGGGAGACCACTCGCTGAGGTCTCTTACTGGCGGAGTGGAAAGACTCTCATTTTGCCGGCTTTAAAGGTTGATCCAAATGACAGACATACTAGCACTCCGAGCTTCAGACGGACACTAACTAACAACTGCGGACGAGAGCCAGACTAGCAAGCTGGGGACGAGAGACTGACCCACTGGAGAGCTCATAGCGCCCCTTAAATGCACGCGAAAAGGCAACATTTCCCTTTTCCCACCAGAAGGAGACACAGCGGCGCCACCGCCAGAAACGAAGGGCGACTGCTTACACTGCGCGCTGCGGCGCGCTCTTCAAAACAGCAACTTTCACCACGGCTCAATCACTCTCTAAGCATCTCCGTAACGCTGGTTATATACATGAGACTAGTTCACTCTCAGAGAGATTTTGCTAGTAACACTTCTTGTGTAAACAGCGCCGAGAGTCAGATGACCGGCAGCGGCGGAGAGGGAGCAAAATTTCAGACAGTCGCGTCCTGCGAGTTTAGACCTTCCGTGTAGTCGGCGGCCTCCATCTCCCTTGAGCTGCTCGCCAAGCTCTCAAACAAGTATACTGCAACCGTATGGGAAGCTAAAACTACTCTCTGATTGCTGGGCGGACATATTGCGTCCCCAATTTTTGCCTTGTTTCACTGTTTATACCCTGCCACACCTTGGTAATAGATTTTGCCATACTCACTCACACATTAAATGTAAGTACCCAAGACCATGCGTGTTTTGAGCCATAATATGTGGCCATGGCATGTTTCTGAGCTCAGATATCGCCCATTTTACCGCCTAAACGGACAGAACTAGCAGTTAGCCTGTTTCGAAAGTTCTAGGCTTCAACAATGCTACGCAAGAAACAACGTATAAAATAATCATAGACATATTACATAGAATTTACAAACGAAAGTTTAAAAACTTCTCACTAAACAAACTCGATCCGAAGTTAACGCGAAAAAGTGAAGGAGGGAACACCGCGCTGCCCACTGAGCTACAACACTACTCCAACAAATAAATCTACCAACGTGTATTAGGAGTGGCGGAACAGTTGAGGCTACTGTCGCAATGGATGCGATCTATGAGCTACTGTCAGCGATGTGTCGGCAAAAGAGTAATGAAGTGGACTCAGTACGAAATTGACGAAGTTGTGCATTTAATTAGTTTTATGAGGAAAGGTCAGAATCATGGAATGTACAGTTACTTGACTGCCGGAACTGAGAAAAGAAGCAAAGTTCGATGGCTGAAATGCCTACCGTTTTCAACACCTGCACAAGAGAAACTTACCAGAGTATCCACAATTCACAGAATAAAGTAAAGTAGTTTTATAACATAGATTAATTAACATAGAGAAACAAATGTAGTTACGTTTGAAAGTACCGGTAATCATTTTGGAACTCGGAAGATTTGGCATTCAACTTCAAGTAATACAGATGTATCTACAATGTTATATGACGTGGTGTTTATTGATTATACTATTATATAATTTACAAATGGTTCCTTAAGTTAATACAAATAAAAATGTTCAAAAAACTGTATGTGTGGAAAGGCTTCATTTATCAAATATTTGCATTATTTGGCTTTTGAACGTCGATGGGTATCCAGATGAAATTGGTTTAACGTTATTTTATGATAACTGTTACTTTACCAGGTATTAAGGAGAATAAACATAGATGATGCTAGAGGTATTAGTGTCATAAGCAGTCTGCCTTTAACAATAATACTGTCGATTTATGCATAATAGTAACTAGAGTGGCAATTTTGGGGCCCATTATAAAGAGTGTTCCCTCAGTCTCCATCGTTGTCATTCTAATAAAATTTCGATATTGTTGTGGATGATGTTCTTGCACGCTCCCAAAACGAACAATATCGGTTCCTTTTTTTTTGCACTAAATGTATTACAAGTGTATCAGCAGCCCAACGCTCTTCAGCTGTAGTCACATTCCCACATGTACAGAACTACGACAGAAAAATCTTGTGGGGAGTGGACTCTCAGTCTCACAGACACTGACACTCTAGTCGCAAGGAACTATCAGACAGCAACTATCATCGAAAATTCGCTCCTAGTGTAAACTATTCTGCGAGTGCTGTCTGACAGTACCAAACTGTCTACCAGTATCTTGCAAGTCACTTTCGGCCGATGCCGACAGCGCATCATTTTTCTATTCCCGCTCCTTCCTACCACCCTGGCTCCTGCGCCACTAATTAATTAGTAAAACATGCGAGCAACGCACTACTGTGGACGGTAAGAGTGGCATACTGCTCGCTCCACTCCCTATCACATGAATTTGGAATCGACGGATTCATTAGAGCCTTACCCAACGCAATGCAGGTCCTTAACTACCCCACACGACTAGCGCCGGAGATTACAGACACATGATTGGGTCGTCAATGAGAAGAGGCACCAGTCCTGTATGGAGCATCATGGTGAACAGATCCATGTGGGCAGAGTCTGTGAGGGGGCATTGGTTATCACCAAGCATCATAGTGGCTGGATTTGGTTCAAATGACTCTGAGCCCTATGGGACATAACTTCTGAGGTCATCAGTTCCCTAGAACTTAGAACCACTTAAACCTAACTACAACACACACATCCATGCCTGAGGCAGGATTCGAACGTGCCACCGTAGCGGTCGCGCGGTTCCAGACTGTAGCGCCTAGAACCGCTCGGCCACCCCGGCCGGCAGTGGCTGGATTTACACTTCTGGAAATGGAAAAAAGAACACATTGACACCGGTGTGTCAGACCCATCATACTTGCTCCGGACACTGCGAGAGGGCTGTACAAGCAATGATCACACGCACGGCACAGCGGACACACCAGGAACCGCGGTGTTGGCCGTCGAATGGCGCTAGCTGCGCAGCATTTGTGCACCGCCGCCGTCAGTGTCAGCCAGTTTGCCGTGGCATACTTACGAGTAGCTCCATCGCAGTCTTTAACACTGGTAGCATGCCGCGACAGCGTGGACGTGAACCGTATGTGCAGTTGACGGACTTTTGAGCGAGGGCGTTTAGTGGGCATGCGGGAGGCCGGGTGGACGTACCGCCGAATTGCTCAACACGTGGGGCGTGAGGTCTCCACAGTACATCGTGTTGTCGCCAGTGGTCGGCGGAAGGTGCACGTGCCCGTCGACCTGGGACCGGACGGCAGCGACTCACGAATGCACGCCAAGACCGTAGGATCCTACGCAGTGCCGTAGGGGACCGCACCGCCACTTTCCAGCAAATTAGGGACACTGTTGCTCCTGGGGTATCGGCGAGGACCATTCGCAACCGTCTCCATGAAGCTGGGCTACGGTCCCGCACACCGTTAGGCCGTCTTCCGCTCACGCTCCAACATCGTGCAGCCCGCCTCCAGTGGTGTCGCGACAGGCGTGAATGGAGGGACGAATGGAGACGTGTCGTCTTCAGCGACGAGAGTCGCTTCTTCCTTGGTGCCAATGACGGTCGTATGCGTGTTTGGCGCCGTACAGGTAAGCGCCACAATCAGGACTGCATACGAACGAGGCACACACGGCCAACAACCGGCATCATGGTGTGGGGAGAGATCTCCTACACTGGCCGTACACCTCTGGTGATCGTCGAGGGGACACTGAATAGTGCACGGTACATCCAAACCGTCATCAACCCATCGTTCTACCATTCCTAGACCGGCAAGGGAACTTGGTGTTCCAACAGGACAATGCACGTCCGCATGTATCCCGTGCCACCCAACGTGCTCTAGAAGGTGTAAGTCAACTACCCTGACCAGCAAGATCTCCGGATCTGTCCCCCATTGAGCATGTTTGGGACTGGATGTAGCGTCGTCTCACGAGGTCTTC
Organism: Schistocerca gregaria; assembly: GCF_023897955.1. Taxonomy (NCBI): domain Eukaryota; kingdom Metazoa; phylum Arthropoda; class Insecta; order Orthoptera; family Acrididae; genus Schistocerca; species Schistocerca gregaria. The sequence goes on along the minus strand of NC_064927.1, from coordinate 167,606,720 downwards.
ACGTCCAGCACGAACGCTGGTTCAACTGAGGCGCCAGGTGGAAATGGCTTGGCAAGCCGTTCCACAGGACTACATCCAGCATCTCTACGATCGTCTCCATGAGAGAATAGCAGCCTGCATTGCTGCGAAAGGTGGATATTACCTGTACTAGTGCCGACATTGTACATGCTCTGTTGCCTGTGTCTATGTGCCTGTGGTTCCGTCAGTGTGATCATGTGATGTATCTGACCCCAGGAATGTGTCAATAAAGTTTCCCCTTCTTGTGACAATGAATTCACGGTGTTCTTATTTCAATTTCCAGGAGTGTATTTCGCTTCCTTAGAGGTGTCTAGGACGTTATCTTCCAACAGGTTACTGGTATACCTCAATACAGAGGGTGTTCGACTGTTGTCCAATGCAGGACGTTCTGAAAACGTGTCACCCTCTGAAAACATTTGGCCATTCGTTGCCGGGAGGCTGACACACATTCCGCTAGACACTATGAATGTGGAAAGGAAGAGAGGAGACAGAGCACAGAATAACAGTATGTGTCACGCTAGCTGAATGCGAGTCGATAACCAGCTGCGTCACAACTGTTGTTGCTACCAGAGTTGGCATACCTCTGTACTAATTGTAAACCTTCAAATCACATAAAATTTAACCACGTATTATTCCCACTACACTTTACAAGCAAGGAAAACAAAATTTCGTTATTGGCTACGCTTTCTGGAATTTCAGTTGTATTGGCCAGCAGTGTGTAAGGGGCGATAAAAAAGATTCCGTTAGAACACCATACAGTCCAGAACAGATTTGTCAGGCAGACAGAATCACAGTGAGCGTTGAGGTAATTATGCCACCGACGCACCAGGTTGAAGGTAACCATTTGATAAAACATCGTGTCCTGCTGGGTGAAAATGTTCGTAACTGCCTGCTGCATATCCTTGTCTGACAGGAATCGTCGACCCCTCAAGGCTTTTTTTTTTTTTTTTTTTTTTTTTTTTTTTTTTACGGCCCGATGCTGTAATAAACGCATGGGTAGGGATCAGGACTATAGGACGGGTGCTGGCGTCTCTCACTTCAGTTCAGCCTTACGACGTTTGTGATCAGCACTGAACGTGTCGCATCATTCCACAACGGCAGTTTTTGACAGACAAGCTGCACCACACAAGTTCTTCTTTCTCCGATGTATGTTTACAGGTATTTGTCCTTCGGCAGCATAGAGAAGGACAACAGCACGTTGGGCCTGTTTGTAAGCAAGATTCCGTTAGAACACTATAGTCCAGGTTTCCGCATTTACTGTACACCCGGTGAAAAGACACGAATGCCACACTAATCCTTGCTACATGTAGGTTGTTACACAATGTCCTTCCGTAAGAACGAATAAAACTTTAACAGGACTTAGAGGATGCCCCACTGGACAATTTAAGGTAGGGAAACTGGCGCCACAGAAGCCAACTTAAGGAGATAATAGGGTGTGAAATCTTAACTGCTAAGGTCATCAGTCCCTAAGCTTACACACTACTTAACCTAAATTATCCTAAGGACAAACACACACACCCATGCCTGAGGGAGGACTCGAACCTCCGCCGGGACCAGCCGCACAGTCCATGATGGCAGCGCCCAGACCGCTCGTCTAATCCCGCGCGGCGAATAAAACGACATTACTGTATACTTTTTTATTTACTTACAGTTAACTGCAAATACCACCATTGACATCATTGACACAATGGACGCACCATTTGTATTGTTCCTTACAAAATGTGCTAGGACTGGTGGCCGTCAACCTCAATGCAAGTTCGACATTGTCGAAGGAGATTCTGACGCACCCTGCCAAATATCCCTGATGTGTTCCGAATCACATCACAGGCAGCTACAATTCTGGCAACCAATTCCATCCCGGTATCCACTGGGATCTCAGACACAAGTGACATTAGATATCCCCATAGGAAATAATCAAGCGGATTCAGGTCAGGTGACCTCGCAGACCATGGAATAGGACCTTCCCTTCTAATCCAGCGGCCAGGAAATACTGTACCGGAACTGCTCCATCATATTGTTCTGTATGTCTATGAATACCACTGAATAATGAATGTGTATGTTATTGATTCATAGCTCGTTCTGTCATGGGACAATGTAAATACGATACAACAGAGCTACCCTATGAACATGTAAAAAAACTTGCATCATGACTTCCTAGTTATCAGGCTCGTTCTTCTTGTTTCCTTGGACGAAATAAAGAGTGTACATGTAAATAAACAACACAGTGCGTGTAAACTTGTACGCATGTTAGCTGTAAATAAACGGGAAAATAACAATGCTAGACAAAGCGGTAGCCCAGTTTACTTCCACACCTCCTTAAGCTGGCTTCTCTGCCCCCAGGTTCCCTTCCTAAAATTGTTCAGCAGAGCATTCCGTATGTCCCGTTACATTTTTGCACGCTCTTACGGAAACACCCTGTATACCTGCATCGGAGTAGTGCTATGCTGGATATATGCAGCAACGCCCTCAAACGAAAACTTTTTGTACGTTACACAGCGTCTGTTTAGATCATCTCGCAGTTTGTGTTAATTTGAAAGAAAAGTGGTTTAATATACGAGCGAGTGTAAGCTACGACAGATTTTCGTCGACACCAGAAATGACAGAACCAGTCGAAATTCAGGCGTTTCCTGTCACCATAATCACAGATGTTAAGTACAGAGCAAACTTTTCAAAGATCTCGGGCTACGTAACCGATCAGTCCGTTACTACACCTATTATTACGTGCTCACATTACCTCAATTATCGCCTTCCAACGTAAATTAGACCTTTTGCTACGCTACCGATTAAAATGACGCTAAAACCAGCTTTTCACTGGGGAAGAGTGGAGGGCTTCACTATCACACTCTCCTAAACATCCCTAGGTCCACTGTTTCCGATGTGATAGTGAAGTGGAAACGTGAAGGGACGCATACAGCACAAAAGCTTACGGGCCGACCACGTCTGTTGACTGACAGAGACCGCCGACAGTTGAAGAGGGTCGTAATGTGTAATAGGCAAACATCTATCCAGACCATCACACAGTAATTCAAACTGCGTCAGGATCCAATGCAAGTACAATGACAGTTAGGCAGGAGATGAGAAAACTTGGATTTCACGATCGAGCGTCTGTTCATAAGCCACAAATCACGCCGGTAAAAGCCAAACGACGCCTCGCTTGGTGTAAAGGAGCGTAAACGTTGGATGATTCAACAGTGGAAAAACGTTGTGTGAAATGACGAATCACAGTACACAATGTGGCGATCCGATGGCAGGATGTAGGTATAGCAAATGCCCGTAAACGTAATCTGCCAGCGTGTGTAGCGCCAACAGTGAAATTCGGAGGCGGTGGTGTTATGGTATGGTTGTGTTTCTCATGGGGGGGGGTGCACCCCTTATTCTTTTGCGTGGCACTATCACAGCGCAGGCCTACCTTCTTGCTTCCCAGTGTTGAAGAGCAATTGGGGGATGGCGATTGCATCTTTCAAAACGATCGAGCACTTGTTCATAAAGCACGGCCTGTGGCGGAGTGGTTACACGACAATAACATCCCTGTTTATAGACTGGCCTGCACAGAGTCCTGACCTGGACAAGGAAAGTTGCCTCGTTCTTCTACCATTATGAAAGTTACACAGACAACCTAGGCTCTCTTGATTATTGGCCAGATACATTTTTTTTTATTTTACGTGTATAATTTCGCATGTGTCGTAATTCCGGTCTTACACATTCACTTTCAGTTCTCCTGAAATATTGTTCTCATTCTGGATACATTTAAGTCTCGCAGAGTTCCCATGCATCTCGTATTCTCTGTGAACAGTTTTTATTGGAACGAGAGTTTCCACAGACAATAATAAAACACAAAGAAGCTGTATTTTTAATATAGATTATATTTTATACTAAATAGGGTGATTCAAAACTAAACAATAGATTTCGGTTGTTTATAACAGACAAACTATGAGGGATAGAAACGCATTGCACATGTCACTTGCCAGAGGAATGTGATCCCCAAATTCGTACATTAGGGCATTTCACTTTACCCCATAGGTGAAACTTCGATTTGTCCGAAAAGATGAGTCGTTCAAAAAAATTATGATCAGCCATATTCTGGAGAAGTGAATTGCAAATTTCGTGCCCTGTCATAGTTGCCGGAACGCAAATGCTGCAGTAACGGCAACTTGTAAGGCATAACATGCAGGCGTCGTTTTAGAACACGCCACGCCGTTGTTTGAGGAAGTTAAAGTTTCTGGCCTAATCGTCTTGTGAACTACTGAGGGCTCCGCGTGAACGCATCTCGGTTATGGTCCAGACGTTCGTGGCTGACCGACGCTCTTCGCTTTGCATCTGCAACCAACTTCCAAGAATGTTGCATGGTCGTCATAAATGTGCTAATGCAGAGACGGTTTCTTATTGAATCGACAGTAGAATGCGCAGTGCACTTGAACGATGGATTGACTTCGCACAAATTCCAACACACAGAATGATTTCTCTTGTGTAGTCGCCACTGCTTCAAACAGGCAACAGCAGAGCTGTGTCAAGTCTTTGCACCTTCCTCTATCCAGCGAAATGTACCATGTGTTTCTGTATTTTATAATTCGTCTGTAATAAACAATTGCAATCTGTTCTTTTTGAACCACCCAGAGGGCTGTTAAATAGAGTGTTTTGGATGGATAAAATGCAACACATATAAAAAAGTCGCTTTAATTACGAATGCTGGAAGCGATAAAACGGTGGTAAGAAGACCGGAGTCCATTAGGTTCTAATCCCTGTATATCCATCCAGATTTAGGTTCAATGTGATTTTTGTAAATTGTTTAAGCAAATACCCAGCTGCTTTCTGTCATAAGTATTCGCATAATGCGTGCTTGTACTCCATCTCTAACGACGTGCACCACCTTAGCTGAGTGGACAGTGCTCCGGCTTGTCATGCCAGGGGGCCCTGGTTCGATTTCCAGTTGGGTTTGTGAGGTAACGGGCGAGTTGCGGCGTCCTGGAAATATTCAAAGTTCGGAGTTGACGTGGCTGCTCGGCAATCCGGGGTCAGGCAGCAAACACGTGGTGCCGAATATTAGCCCGAGTCCAGCGAGCGTGTGGTGGGGAATTTCCATGGTGACACTGTGTAGATGAAGGAGACATGCTGGGAGTGTCGAAGATGCCGGACTTTGTGAGACATTAATGGCAGAAATTTCACAGTTCGTATAGAAATTAATAGTAGCCAGAGGAATCATGATACCTCAAAAAGAAACATGTACATTACCATTATTTGCAGGAGGTTCTGATGGTGTAATCAGAGTTTCAATATCTTTGTTAGTTTAAAGTTTAGTATCCGACGCTAAATTTTACAAGTAACATCCAGCAACGAATTTCCAAAATCTAAACGATTCGTCAGATTTTGTCGACTGACGTGTCGTTAGAAAGGTATTAGTGTAAATCTTGAATAGTACATGAGCTATTGGAGGTCAAAGTGGCTGATTACTATCGATCACGTCAGGCCATAAGTACTCCACAGTTACAAGAAAAAACGATAGCAGCATGCTTATAAATATATTTATTCATCTATGTCTTTGTTTATATCCGATATATACTATTCACGAAGAAATTTGTTAAATATTTACTGTGTTTTAGAAAGCACAGAGAATATTAGGCTACTGGCCTACCTTTTGTTGCTATTCCTTTGATGAATGTTTATTTAATTTGTTTATGTATTTAATAATGTGTGTTAGAGCGTGTTTATGGTCCAGACGTAGGAATATCTATTTAATTTCAAGTTATTTAAATGTAAATCCAGTATTTCGAATGTGTTTGATTATGTTTGTGTGGGTGCATTGGCTTGAAGACATGGCGCGAGCGCTCTAGCCTGTCACAGCGCTCGTGAATGTGGAGACTGGGTGGAAGCGGGAGAAGAGTTCTGGACAGTCGCGAGAGAGACTTGCAGGAGAGTAGTCTGCACATGGTCGCAGGTGACAGAAATACTTCGGAGTGCCGACGTGTGGACTTGTGAGATTTCGGTGGTTTCTACAGTGAAGACGTAGTGTGCATTTAGAAGTGAATACCTCGTGAACTATGTCGTTGCTCATAACTAATTATGTAAAGTAGGAATCGATTGTTTCCCTGTTATTCAACTTATGTTTTATTTAATTGCTAGATCACCGACACCAATAACTGTTTTGTCGTAATGTACCGCATTCTCAAAAGTAATTCTACTATCGTGCTCATAATTTAAAGCCGTTAAAACAGTATCTGCAGATTTTATTTAATTGCAATCTTTTATTTATAAATTTCTATATTAATTCACAATTGCCGAGTGACAGGAGCCTTCGATTCATGTGTGTATTCATATTGTGTACTGTAGACTCAGCAGTATTTGGCTTGTAACGCGGCGACTACGTACCCCAGCACATAGACAACGAAACCAACCAAAACTTTTAATATTTCAACTCTGACTCTGAGGGCACGTCGTTGAGGCCCACACACCACCATCACCATCTTTCATTTCCTTTTCGGAAGCCTGTAGGTTACAGATTTTCTCCGCTTAGGGACTGCGTCGTCTTTATCATCATCATTTCATCCTCATCGACGCGCAAGTCGCCAAAGTGGCGTCATCAAAAGACAAGGCGATCAGGTATAACCGCCGGGAGTCCATCGCCACACGACGTTTCATTTCTTCTCCAACGACTTCGTTGTCTATTTGGAATGTCGCATGCGTAGTAGAAATTTAAACCATCGTATCACATGTGTTGTATGTGGACGAATGGAGAGATTACATTCTTTGAATTCAAGCAACTCCTGATAAGGTTTGCTCATCAGATGCTAACACAGTGGTTTTACGTTCCAGAATCATTTGAGTTGTTTCTCCACGACCTGCTTTGAAAACCACCGAACCTAGCAACTTTATAATCTGTGGACGTTGCTAATTACATCTTTGTCGGTATCATACACTACAATTTATAAGAAAACTGTTTGAAAGTTATATCAAACAAGGAAATAATTTCAACTCAACTGTATTGTTCTCCTTCAGCGTTCGACTACACATGTTATATTTCTCCCATGACGTCCATTTCCAAGTACGTCGTCAGAATAGGAGAATTCATACGTCGTAAAGATCAGTTACGGTTGTTCTATCAGTAACAAAGAGAAATCGTGAACATATGTACTTCCACCTACGATCACATGTAAATAAATTTGTCGATGGATACTCTCTGAGTCCAGCGACGAGTTTACTGCAGCTGTACATTGGTATCTCGCAGACATTTTTAATTTCATTTTGAGCAAGAAATACACTACCGTTTGTGGGAATTGCAACACCAAAAAGGAAACGCAGGAATTCAATTAATTTTATATAGCACAGGTTAGGTACATGACAAGTAACAAATGATTACCTTTTCAATCTGTACATGTCCTTAGAGCCCTACTACTCAGTATGTCGTGTGTCCACCATACGCTGCAATTAGAGCTGCTGTAAGCCGTGGCATTGAATCAATAAGGTTCTGAATACGTTCCTGAGGGATTTCCCTCCACGCAGTTTGTATCCGAGTCCACAAATCCGTGACACCAGTTACTGGAGGACCGTGACGCACCAGGTGCCTACCAAACATATCCCAGACACGTTCGATGGGCGACATGTCTGGCGAACGTGCAGGCCAGGGAAGCAATGGTACCCGTCGCTCTTCGAAGAAGGCCCGTACATTTTTCGAAGTATGTCCGGGCATTGTCCTGTTGAAATGTGGCTTTTGGAGATGCTTGAAGCAGGGGAAGTACCTCAGGCTCCACAATCTCCGTAAAGTACCGGTTGCTGTTCAAAGTGCCCGCAACACGTGCGAGGCGAGATCGGTTGCCGTAACCAATGGCGTCCCAAATCGTCACACATGGTGTTTGTCCGCTCTGCCGCAACACAATGCACCCCTCCAGGTTTCGCTCGTCACGATACCGCACGAGACGTATGCGGCCATCACTGTAAGACACGCTGAAGCGGCACTCATCCGAAAAGATTACATGTTGCCACTCAGCACCCCACTGACGGTGTTCACGTGCCCATTGTAGTCGGAGGAACTTGTGGTTTCTGGACAATGGAAGCCGACGTAATGGCATGCCTGCAATCAGTCCAGCCTGCAGCAGAAGGCGACGAACTGTCGATGCAGTCAGGTTCACACCTGTTGCAGTGTCCAGCGACGAGGCAACACTGTGGACGACGCTGTACGTTCCGTAATGGCCATGCGGACTAGATGAAGGTCATACCGTGCTGTGGTCATGTTCCGTGATCCAGTTCCCACTCGTCGCTGCGTACGACCTTCCTCTATCCACTGCTTCCACACACGGTATGACAACCCGGTTCCCCGGAGATCAATCATTCTGCCCTGTTCGAACTAGCTCACATGCCGATATGGCCCCTTTGACGTTGACGAGGCTTACTGGCACTCACTGTATTGTTTCCACCTTCTGTGACAGCTCTGCACTGACTACACTAGGCGCAATACCGACCCTGTGGGACCGACACGGGAGAGCTCTGCTCCGCCTACGCGTACCCCATCTCGCTGCAAAACGTATCACGTATTGCTTGCACTCCCGTCGCCACTTCCACCAAGTATGGCGCTGTTCGTGTAATTCCTTCTCGGCGTTGCACTTTTCACAAACGGCAGTGTATACTCCACGGGAAACGTGTCGGACAGTGTCCATTAATGTAAATGGGCACTGCATCCTTTACCTAACAATCGTTCTTTCTTTACTGTACAGAGAACTTTTCGCATTCTTTTCATCAGCATCACCCGTCATTTTATATTTTCTGCATTATTGAAGCCTTTTCTAAAATTTTCCAAATATTAGTAACTTCAGCAATAAGCGTCTACTTTGCTCATCTTTACCTTTCTTAATTCCTGGAATTGACACGTTCAGCGGCAGAGATCTCTTCCACCACAGTTTCATTTGCTTACAGTTTTCTACTCCAGTCTGTCCTTTGATCTGTTTTCTTCTTTTCTGGCTCGTCTAGTTATGCTTCTATCTCAGCCGCAGTTTTTTACTTTTTTCACATTAAAATTCCATACCTTCCTGCCGTACGTCACTCTGTCCCTGCCCGCACTCCCAAGGAACTTGAGTGTGAGCTCGCAATTTCAGTCTTTAGTAAGGCTCATTTTAAAGCGTTGTGCTAACAATTATGACCGGAAAACTTTAGCTGCTAATGACTCACCATGAAAATCAGGAAGGTGGCAGAAAATTTGTGTCCGGAAGGTGCAGAGATCCACCTTCTATGAAATGTATGTATCACACTTCAGAAAATGGACATTGCCAAAATCCAAGAAATGTTAAACCACTAACTTGCACCACGGACACCGATTGAAAAATGGCACACCACAGTGATCACAAAAGTTCCCACCGTCAAGATCGGAAACAAACACCTCGGGAGTTACAAACGGTGCCGGACGTTCTGCTAGGTATCCACTCTTAAGAAATACGTATTATACAGGGTGGTCCATTGATAGTGACCGGGCCAAATATCTCACGAAATAAGCATCAAACGAAAAAACTACAAAGAACGAAACTCGTCTAGCTTGATGGGGGAAACCAGATGGCGCTATAGCTGGCCCGCTAGATGGTGCTGCCATAGGATACCAACTGCGGTTTTTTTTTTTAAATAAGAACCCCCATTTTTATTACATATTCGTGTAGTACGTAAAGAAATATGAATGCTTTAGTTGGACCACTTTTTTGCTTTGTGATAGATAGCGCTGTAATAGTCACAAACGTATATCACGTAACATTCCGCCAGTGCGGACGGTATTTCCTTCGTGATACATTACCCGTGTTAAAATGGACCGTTTACCAATTGCGGAAAAGGTCTATATCGTGTTTATGTATGGCTATTGTACTCAAAATGCCCAACGGGCGTGTGCTATGTATGCTGCTCGTTATCCTAGACGACATCATCCAAGTGTCCGAACGTTCGCCGGATAGTTACTTTATTTAAGGAAACAAGAAGAGTTCAGCCACATGTGAAAGGTCAACCACGACCTGCAACAAATGATGCCCAAGTAGGTGTCTTAGCTGCTGTCGAGGCTAATCCGCACATCAGTAGCAGACAAATTGCGCGAGAATCGGGAATCTCAAAAACGTCGGTGATGCGAATGCTACATCAACATCGATTGCAACAGTACCATATTTCTTTACATCAGGAATTGCATGGCGACGACTTTGAACGTCGTTTACAATTCTGCCACTGTACACAAGAGAAATTACGGCACGATGACATTTTTTGCACGCGTTCTATTTAGCGACGAAGCGTCATTCACCAACAGCGGTAACGTAAACCGGCATAATATGCACTATTGGGCATCGGAAAATCCACGATGGCTGCGACAAGTGGAACATCAGCAACCTTGGCGGGTTAATGTATGGTGCGGCATTATCGGAGGAAGGATAATTGGCCCCCATTTTATCGATGGCAATCTAAATGGTGCAATGTATGCAGATTTCCTACGTAATGTTCTACCGATTTTACTACAAGACGTTTCACTGCATGACAGAATGGCGATGTACTTCCAACATAATGGATGTCTGGCACATAGCTCGCGTGCGGTTGAAGCGGTATTGAATAGCATATTTCATGACAGGTGTATTGGTTGTCAAAGCACCATACCATGGCCCGCACATTCACCGGATCTGACTTCCCCCGATTTCTTTGTGGGAAAGTTGAAGGATATTTGCTTTCGTGATCCACCGACAACGCCTGACAACATGGGTCAGCGCGTTGTCAATGCATGTGCGAACGTTATGGAAGGCGAATTACTCGCTGTTGAGAGGAATGTCGTTACACGTATTCGAAATGCATTGAGGTTGACGGACATCATTTTGAGCATTTATCGCATTAATGCGGTATTTACAGGTAATCATGGTGTAACAGCATGCGTTCTCAGAAATGATAAGTTCACAAGGGTGCATGGATTACATTGGAACAACCGAAATAAAATGTTCAAACGTACCTACGTTCTGTATTTTAATTTTAAAAATCCTACCTGTTACCAACTGTTTGTCTAAAGTTGTGAGCCGTATGTTTGTGACTATTACAGCGCCATCTATCACAAAGCGAAAAAAGTGTTTCAACTAGAACATTCATATTTCTTTACGTACTACACGAATATGTGATAAAAATGGGGGTTCCTATTTAAAAAAAACGCAGTTGATATCCGTTTGATCTATAGCAGCGCCATCTAGCGGGCCAACCATAGCGCCATATGGTTTTTCGCTTCAAGTTAGACAAGTTTCGTTCTTTGAAGTTTTTTCGTTTGACGCTTATTTCGTGAGATTTTTGGCCCGGTCACGATCAATGGACCACCCTGTAGAATCATACTGGTCTAATAGGCTTATGAGAACTGATGTAATGTAATGACATGCAACCGAATGCGAAACAGTCTGTCATCGAGCTTATCGTGAAACTGGCTATTCTCTGCGGCGTATCTGAAGACAGGATTTGTGGCTTCCTGTCCGACAAAGATGATGAACTACATAGCTTGACACCTCTTTCAGTACCACTTTCATTTGCTATGCACGTATCGTCATCATTGCACTTCTAATGTACATTGTCCATACGGTAGAGAGTGCATGACACCACACCTTCCTCTGATTCGCTAATATTTAATAAGCTAATATTTCATATGCTAATATTTCTTATGCCACTTTGTCGCTCTGCGGAATTCGTTTTTGACGGATATGTCAACTTGGCAACTGTTGTAGATATAATGCGATGTTCGCTTTCTTTATCGTTGCCATTTTTCTGCTTTGTATCAAGACCACTAGCACTATAGCACTATTGTCAGTTACCAGTCTACTAAGCAGTTCAACTAAGCTCCGTAGGCACATGCTGTGCTAACCAGTGGATACCTGCAGTCCCCACCCCTTTTTCCATGGTTGCATTGTAGACAATAATTGGTGCGACGAATATCGTAAACATCATTGGTCTTTTGCGACCTTACATTTAAGCGGTTCCTTGTCATACAGCGAGCTGTAAATAAAAACTTTTATTAAGCACAGGTTGCAGCATTGCTTTGCACCCTCACCGACGTCTTGTTTTCGAACGCTTTCAAGAGTTCATTAAAAATGTTCCAAAACATTTGTACCCTTCTGTTTATTTATTTTTTTGACTACCCATTCGCTGTCTTCAAAGTCCCTAAATACAGAACTGATGAGGTAGGTGTATGGATTCATTGTTAACTCTATTTTCTTATTTCTGTGCCGACAGCATCTTACTGTGGATGTATTATTACTGACTTGGAAGTCTCTATTAGAACGTAGTTTCACAGGGTGACATTATTGGGTAAATGATTCAAGAATTTATTGTTGAGCTACATTTGTATCTAATCTCAGGCTTTCGTCGACTTCCTCTATCATCATTCGCCCGTGTTACCTGTAGTCTGTGTGATACTTCGTTAAGCTGCCCGAATTACGTCATGGGGACATCAGAAGGTCACGGCACTTCCATATGCTGTCAGAGATTGTGGATGTACGGGATGGAAGAAAGTTGGTAGCGACGCTGGAGGCGTTATATGATACGTTATTTCTCCGTTGCCAATGGCTCGTTCGGCAGAACCACTAAGAGTATAGATGCTGCCACGAAAATCAAATGGCTCTGAGCACTATGGGACTTAACATCTATGGTCATCAGTCCCCTATAACTTAGAACTACTTACACCTAACTAACCTAAGGACAACACACAGCACCCAGCCATCACGAGGCAGAGAAAATCCCTAACCCCGCCGGGAATCGAACCCGGGAACCCGGCCGCGGGAAGCGGAACGCTACCGCACGACCACGAGATGCGGGCCGCTGCCACGATTAAAGTTGTTGTTGAGCATTTTGATGTCAACTTCTTTGATGACAGCAGCTCAGTAGAGTGATGATTGTGGTAGAAATTCCCGTTTCATCAAACATAATCATATGTTTGTTCATGAGGCTGTTTCTGTCCGCAGAAGATTTGTCTTTGCAACGTTCTGAAATGTAACTACCTCTACACTAAAACTTTTAAAACACTGAGACGAAGGCTGCCTTTAACTTTCTTGAGTGGGCGAAAAAGATATTGAATTCCACGTCTGATTACGACTCTTGTAATTTTATTTATTGTAGCTCTAGAAAAAGTAAAAAAATGCTATACGCTGACAATTCTGTGATGATTGGGTACGTCCATGTTTCCTTTTCACAGATATTGCTAACATAACTTGTTCATTATATTTGCTCTTCCGAACACCTTCTATTGGTTACCTGATACTGGAATCCAGGTGGTCTTTCATAGAAACAGTTTTAGCTCTAACAAGGGAAACTTCCCATCGCATTCACCTCAGTTTTTTAGTAAGATGGCTCAGCGAATAGTCCGTCAAAAACTAAACACAGATTGAGGATGAAAACAGGAAGAGGGTGAAAAAAGAAGCAAAATAGTATCAGTGAACGGTCCAAGCTCAAAGTGTGTAACATCGAACGACTTCAAACAGACACGGGGTCGTAGTTATGTGGGCACTGTGTTGCACTACGTAGAACAAGATCTATGTTCAAATCTCCCTCTGGCCCCTTTTTTTTCAGAAAATTATGAACTGTCTGTCTGGTCATTGACGTGTCTGTTGGCTGTATTAAAATTTGTGACTACGTCGTGATGTAACGTCCGTTTGCTACAGCGAGGTGTAAGGAACGGAGTTCTAAACATACTATTTGTTCTACTAAAGTACCACATGTTATGACTCTTGCGTTCCGTTTTGGAAGTTTTGACTGTTGAATTTACTTGTCGTAAGAGAGTTCACACCCGTTTATTTGTCGTTTTCATTTCTGTGGGAGATCTAAGCGGCATCTCCCTGCTCTCACTATTCATCACATTTACTTGCGACGTTGATATATTCTTACGATATGACTCACATTCTATAACCAATGTATAGTACGACAATTGCCAAGAGCACGGAAGGCGAGCAAATCCGTCAATGATCGGGTGGGATAAATTTGCGAAAAAAGTGACACGAGGGAGATATGAACACGGATCTCTCGTTTTGCAGTCCCACACTGTAACCACACATCCACGATGCCGCGACTGTTGCGATTCCCACGACGTTGCACATCTTCATTTTGGACCGTTCACTTTTACCATTTTGCTTCTTTTTTCACAGTTCAGTATACCTTCTTTCTGTTTTCATGCTTGATTTGTGTTCAGTTTTTGACCTGCTATCCACTCATCCATTTCTCCCCGAAATCTGAGGGGGGAGGGGGGGTTACGATGGGGAGTTTCCTTTGTGAGTATGAGCGTGTGCTGCATGATGGAAGCTTCACATTCAGGCGCATTGACACGACGCGTGGATAAATCTAAATTGATAAACTGGTGCTGTCTCTTACAGAACCACAGTAAACCTTCCTGATATGCATATACCAACTCTACTCGAAAGCGATATAGTTATAAAACTGCTGGACAGTCCTGGGATTATTGTGCTATAACGTAACGATGCGATGTTACATTGACTATTTGTTTGGGGATTGCCCCACAGTTTTGTAATCCTATCACTATAACGTAAATTTGCATACACAAGATTGGAATGTTCACCCCAGATTTACGTAAGGCGGAACAAGATTGTCGATCCCGGCTGGTTCATATGCTCTGTCAGACTGTCTGGAAAGGAAGTTATCCAGCTTCGAAACTGATAGCATGTAAAACATACAATACTGCTCCAGGGAAAACATCTTTCTTCTTTATTGTTTGACTATACTATTGCTGACATGAAAGGTCATGGACGCGAAACAGACGTTTGCAGGGATTTAAGCTGAATCGAGCACATCAAGCCAGATGTGCAGTAAAGACAGGTGCAAGACTGATATTCAGTAAAGGTATCCTCCAGAAATTAATTTCATTGCAGAGGATGCGTTCGACTGATTCTTGTGCAAGGCATACCAGGTAGATTTAGAGTTGCAGACTACCAAAACTATGGTTCGGTAGCTAAGGTACAGAATATAAACGACGTAGTAAATGGTGGGATGATTGGTAGTATTGCTAGGAGAAGAAATATAAATGAATCTCTGAGAGAGAGACTGGGAGCCGATGACTTCTCTTTGTTTTTTGTTTGTTTGTATTTCACATAATTGGAACCGCACGTCATTCACTGTATTTTATGTCCTTAAAAATATAAAGTGCTTTCTGTAAGTAATAAAATAAGTTTATCGCGGAACTTCTGCGCTTTTATGTAACCAAAGCAATTACTTTTGATGCAAGGACATTTTCCATGCATAAACATAAAATATCTATATAATCATTGTTGTTATTTTGTTCTCATCGGAACGTTCTTCATCATGATCAAATGCGAAAGTTCTGCATTATTACTGATGAGTGCGAAAGATGTTTATGAATAACAGACGTATTTAAGCTCCACGAGGTATTGAAGCTATGTTTGATATGTATGTGGTTTGCGATTTTTTTCTATTGTACCTTTTTTTCTTGAGGAAATTGCATTTTCTAGCACTACATGATAATTGTGCAATTCTTTTTTTTATTTTTGTTGCAACATCCCTCTGCTTCACGTCACAAATCAACAGTTTTTGAATAAAATGTGAATTAAACATGGACTATTTGACAGTTTCATTGTTGCTATAAATACTGTTTATTTTTAAGTAACAGTCAGGAAGATAAGGACATAGAACGAAAGTGTTATGCAGGTTATGTGGCTCTTTAAACATCTTCACTCAGTTTCTAGGCAGTTCACCACTTACAGTTTCTAGGGGAATCTACTAAGACACTGATCGCATATGCAAACAAAACGATCAAAATGAAGTAACGCCCGATAGGTATGCAACACACAACGTACAGCTAATGCGGTTAAGGTGTTGCCTGACCAAGGCAACTAGGAAAATATTGCAGTCTAGCTTACCTATGATGAAACACAAAGGAATTACAGACATTAGCTGCAAGCAGGCATTGATCGAAATCGATGGGGAAAGCTGAAAATTTCTTTCAGACATGTCCGAAAGAAGAAACTACGTGCATACAGATATAATTAAGGTGCGATGGCGACAGACCTCTTCAGTGCACATGCACACCATGCTCTAGCTCCTATTGGAATCGACGAAATGCTGTGGGTAATGAGGATAATGGGCAAGGGACACTACATTAGTGGTGTGTGGATAAGTAGAGAGTTTGGGTGCCAGGAGACGTGCTAGCGTAGTTCGTGCATTTGGGATGACCACTGTGTCCGGATGGCTCAGGGGTCAGAACATCCGCCTAGTTAGAAGGACACCTGGGCTCGAATCCCACTCCAGCACAAATGTTCAACTTTCCCCACTGATTTACATCAATGCCCACTTGCAGACAATGTCTAAAAAATTCCTTTGTGTTTTAATTCATAATGGCAGCTGGATCAAAATGATGTCTGTTCTTTCAGACTGCCCAAAAGAACAGTCATCAGATATGTACATTACTTATGATAGTCTACTGTAGCCTACCGTAGTTTTACTCTACTGTAGCTTACGGTAGTTTTACTCTACTTTAGCCTTCGGTAGTTTTACTCTACCATAGCCAACGGTAGATTTACAAGGCTAGATAGGATTAATAGAAGAGGTAAAAAAGATCATAAAAACGCGATATACACTACTGGCCATTAAAATTGCTACACCACGAAGAGAGACGAGAAATTTAAACGAATTTCAGTTATAGTATAATGTATTTGTCCAATGAATACCAGTTTATCATCTGCATTTGTTCTTGGTGTGGCAATTTTAATGGCTAGCAATGTATCATCTCGCATTCGTTCTGACATCAACCGACTATCGCAGAGGTAGTTAGCTCCATTAGCCAGCTCCACTGGCTGAATATGTAGAAGAGGGGCTATGCATCACTGAAAGGATTATTGTCAAAGATTTGAGAGACATTTGGAGGGCAGGCATTGACAGTAAGGTCAGATAAATTTCAGCTGATGAAGGAGGTATACTCGCTATCTCTCTCCTTGAGCAGGTGTTGATGGCACTAATGGAAGGGGAAAGGCAAGGTAGGATTATTCTACACAATGCGTCCACGGCCATGCAGTGGCTTGGGAAATACTAACGAGATTTAGATGTGAATGTACCAGGAGAGGGGAGGGGTGGGGTGATCTCATTTAGTACACTCTGAAACTCTCTCTCACAACTGTCAACGAGCAGCTACGCATGACCGTAAGTCAGTCTCAAACGTAAGCAGAAAAAAGTGACGGGACGGCAGTGAACGAGACAGCTGTCAGAACGGCTCCACGCTGCCACAGCAGTTGCGGTGACGTCAGCCATAAGACTTGCTCACAAGAAACAGCGGCAGCAGCCAAATACGGAAGAAAAAACCTGCACCGTGACGTACGGTTGTGACGTGAGGACGGAGCATTTGTAGCACAGCACCGCCTGCGGAGCGGCCAGTGGCAGAGTGCAGTGCGCCATGAAGAGCTCGGGCACGGCTTGCAACTTTGTGCTGCTGACGATGGTCGCAGTCTCCAGCGGCCGCAACGCTGCGGAGTACTTCCAGCAGGCGAGATTCCAGTACTCTCCCTCCAGGCCCTATGACGCCTTCGTCCTCTTCACAGCCACTGCTCCGCCCCTCATTTGCGAGCCGGAGATGGAGGGCAACTGGATCGGAGGAGACAGCTTAGAAACCGATCTCATTCTCGAAACGCCAAGTGCCAGATCGTACTACACGTGCTCTTTCGAAGGAAACGCAACAACGGACACTAATTTGAAATTGATCCAAAAAAGTCTGCCAGATGTTTTCACTTCCACAGGACAACGGAGAATAGAGTTTAGCTTCAGAGGAATGTACTGCATTACTGATTCGAAGCTACCGGGTGAATATTTCGACTTGAGAATACAGCGCCCTAACGAGGAACATCCAGTGAAATGTATCAGAGGTGTTGCAGGGGCCTTATATCTCAGGTTTCCGCGATACCCAACCATAATTTGCAAAACATTTGGGCGTGTTGATCCTTTTTATCGTTTTAATCTACCGGGTATAGTTGGTGATCGGATGGCGTGCGCATTCCAGGTGTACATAGACTTGCCGACATCGAACAAGGACACAGAAAAACTGCTTTACGAGTCTCTGGTTAGCACACTCCCCTTCCGTCTGGATGGCCGACTTCCAGACTTCGTATGCTCTCTCCAAACAGGCCCATACGGAACCGCCCACTTTCAGGTGCGATTCCCGGGATCTTCTACTTATGCCTGCAATTTCTCCGACACTTAATAATTACCACTTCTGACGGACTGGTAAGTGTTGCTCTCTTTGCTTCTGATACCATTTCATTATTTCACAGTTGTTATTTGAAGTTTTGGGAATATTTCTCATACTTGTATTCCTTAAACAAATACATATTGAGGCTATTAATTGACATGACCTGCCTACATAAAAAAATAAACATATAGTTGGCAAAATAGTAGGAGAACGTTATTATATTACCAAATTAATGAAGTCCTTTGTCTTAATTTAATACTAATAACCCCCTAAATGTAACATAAAAATCTACAAAATATAAAAAATGAAGAAAATTAAGTAAATACAAAGACAAAAATAAATAAATAAATCTAATAAATATAAAAGATAAAAATAACATACAGCTCTATACTTATGTCCAAATCTAAAGTATATGTTACCTCTGAGCGGTTCTAAAATTAATTTTTAAAATTTAATTCTTTTGCCTTGCAGTTTTGAGGTGATAAGTAAATCCCCATTTGCATTACCCTATTGATTTCTTTTTGGAATTTCTCTTTTTCTGAATGAAGCTTTATGATCTTGTGGGGTTCGGTAAAACTAGAGGACTGAATTCTATGGGGCCGGCTAACTGTTTAGTTTTATGGTGTGCAATGTGAATGACACTATAAAGCATACACAATTTACTGTGTTCCAAGTGAATGTGTCTATGTTGGCAATAAATAAAACGATCACTTCGAATTGCAATAGTAATGCAAGAAATATGATAATGGAAAGAACTGTAAATATATATGTCCAGTGTATTAAGAAACAATAATTCTATTCAACACGGATCGGCTGGCACAGGAATAGCAATTGAACACTATTTGTATAGGTAACAACTTGATGCTAAGGCATTATGAACGATGGGGAAACAGGTGGATTCGTCGTAGTGAATTAATAAGCTAGCCTTCATGAAGATATCATTTCTACATTCTCTTAAGACCTTTAGGTAAACACTAGAACTGAATGAGGATCACTGTTCTAAATTTCAACCGTATTCCCCAAAAGTAAGTGTCGGACGTTTGAGACTGCTAGAGAACAACCTTTAGGCAATTTTTTAAATAAAGTTGAATTGCTATGACATGGTACATATCCAGTCTATGCTTTGACCGTTACTGGAAGGATCCAAGTAACATAAAATCATAATATTAAAAGTCGATGTTTTAAATACACTTTTTAGCAATTGTAATAGACATCTAAGTCGAAGCTTTGTGAATTTCTCGAGCAAATTAGACGTGTTTTTAGATGTATATTGAAATATACCTGATAAACTGAGTGGGACCACAGCCACTATGATTTTCTTGAGGGTAGTCATTTTCCCGCATAGGCTGTTTCACTTGGAAATAATCGCTTTATTTCATGATTTAGCTATGAGTTAATTTCGCCCCCTTGGATATAATCTAGCTACCTCTGTTACTTGCATCGTAGCATGAAATTTTAAGCATACATCGTTATACACACGTGAAAAAAAGTTTTGCATCCCCTCAGTTTTGACAGTTCCGAAACCTGTACAGAAAACTGGAATAGAGATCAACATAAAGGTCATTTCCGCCATTTTTATTGCTCATGAAAACCACAAGTTACATATTGTACCACCATACAGAAAGACCTTCAGAGGTAGTGGTCCAGATTGCTGTACACACCGGTACCTCTAAAAGCCAGTAGCAAGCCCCCTTGCATTGACGCATGAATGTATTCCCCTACTTTCCTCAAAATTTCAAACACCTTGCACCCTTTTACATTGTCTATTTGCTTTTTCCAGGTCGATAAATCCTATGAGCACGTCAGCTTTTCTTTATTGTTGCTTCCATTATCAACCGCAACGTTATAACGGACTCTCTGGTGCCTTCAGCTTTCCTGAGGCTAAGCTGATCGTCATCTAACACTTCCACAGTTTTCTTTTCCGTTCTTCTATGTATTACTCTTATCAGCAGCTTGAATACAAGAACTGTTAAGATAATGGTGCGAAAATTCTTGCATTTGTCAGCTCTTACAGTCCTCGGACTTGTGTGGATGATATGTTTCCGAAAGTCAGATGGTACCTCGCCAGACTCATACATTCTACCCAACAACGTGAATAGTTGTTACGTTTCCACTTACCCCAATCATTTTAGAAATTCTGATGGAATGTTATCTATCCCTGCTGCCTTATTTGATCTTAAGTCCTCCAAAGCTCTGTTAAATTCTGATTCTAATACTGGATCCCCTATTTCTTTTAAATGGGCTCCTGTTTCTTCGACTATTACATCAGAGAAATCTTCCTCCTCATCGAGGCCTTCAATGTACTCCTTCCACCTATCCGCTCTCTTTTCTACATTTAACAATGGAATTCCCATTGCACTCTTAATGATACCACCCTTGCTTTTAATTTCACAGAAGGTTGTTCTGACTTTATACGCTGAGACAACCCCTCTGACAATCATTTGTTTTTCGATTTCTTCACATTTCTCAGTCATCCACTTCGTCTTAGCTTCCCTGCACTTCTAATTTATTTAATTCCTCAGCAACTTGAGTTCTCGAATTTCCCTTCTTTCATAGATCAACTGAAATATTTATTCTGTTACTCATGGTTTCTTCGCTGTTACATCCTTTGTACCTACGGTTTTCTTTCCAACTTCTGTTGCGATTGCCCTTTTTAGAAATGCCCATTCCTCT
This sequence comes from Schistocerca gregaria, assembly GCF_023897955.1. NCBI lineage: Eukaryota > Metazoa > Arthropoda > Insecta > Orthoptera > Acrididae > Schistocerca > Schistocerca gregaria. Next base: position 167,585,869 of record NC_064927.1, on the reverse strand, counting down.
TCAACCTTATGGCCTATTGGGCTCTTCCGTATCCCTCTTCTTTGCTAATTCAGTCTTTCTGACTAAATTTGTAAACTTCAGCCTACTCTTCATCACTACTACATTGTGTCTGTACCTGCTTCTGGGTACGTCGTTCAATCGAGTATCTGATTTCGAATCTCTTCTTCTTGTGATTCTTGAACAGAGTATTCTCTATTACTAGCTGAAATTTATTACAGAACTCAATTAATCTTTCTTATCTCTCATTCGTTGTGCCAAGCCCATATTCTCCTGTAACCTTTGTTTACTACCCCTTCCCTACAAGTGCATTCCAGTCCTCTATTAGATTTTCATCTCCCTTTACGTATTGTATTACCCTTTCAATATCCTCATATACCTTTTCTATCTTTTCGTCCTCAGCGTAGGATGTCGGCATGTATACTTGAATTATCGTTGTCGATTTTGGCTTGCTGTCGATTCTGATAAGAACAACCCTATCATTGAACTGTTCACAGTAACACACTCGCCGCTCTATCTTCCTATCCATAGCGAATCCGACTCCCATTATATCATTTTCTGCTGCTGTTACTCTATACTCATCTGATCAGAAATCCTGTCTTCTTTCCATTTCACTTCACTGACCCCTACTATATTTAGATTAAGCCTCTTCATTTCCCTTTTCAGATATTCTAGCTTCCCTGCCACGTTCAAGTTTCTGACATTCCACGCCACGACTCGTAGAATGTAATCTTTCCGTTGGTTACTCAATTTTTTCTCATGGTCACCTCCTCCTTGGCCGTCCCCTCCAGGAGATCCGAATGTGGGACTATTCTGGAATCTTTTGCTAGTGGAGAGATCACCATGACACTTTTCCTATCATAGGCCACATTTCCTGTGGATACACGGTCTTTAATACATTGGTTTTCATTGCTACAGCATCCTCATGCAGTTGATCATTGCTGATTCTTCCACCTTTTGGTTCAATTTCCCACCCCAAGGGCAAGATAGTCTCCTGAAACTCTGTCAGCTCCTCCGTTGACGGAATGAGGATAACTTCTTATGCAGGAAGTCTTCGGCCACCAACGCTGATTTTTAGTTAAAATTTAAGCCGTGGCGGGCTTAGTACCCAGGACCGATGACGGTTTGATTGCTAATCAAAGACGCTACCGCTTGTTTTCGTTGCATTCGTTCACTCTTTTTATTACATAGGGCAGCTAACCCCCTCACCGAACACTTTGAGCTACTGTGCCGGATTTTTCAGATGTCCGCTAGATCCAGTTTCATGCATGCTTCTACTTCTTCACTTTTTTTGCTCTATCCATTCCTGTTTTGCCATCTTTTACTTCTTGACACTAATTTCTAATCGGCTTTTGCCTCCTTTTGTTGTATTTTCACATTTCTTCCTTTGTCAATCAAATGAAATATCTCGTGTTTATCCAAGAACTTCTACTGGACCATGTAGTTATTCCCATGCTGTCTTCAACACTACACCATCTCTCATATTACCCATTGGTCTTCCAGTGTGTTCTCCTCGGCTGTTTCAGTCAATAATGGACGAATGCTCCCTTTGAAATTCCCAAAAGCACCGGTTCTTTCAACTTATACAGGTCACACCACTTGAATAACGTATTTTTCTGCAAAATATAACCAGTAAATTATACTCAGAATTCATATCAATACAAGAAAAAATCTGTGGTGTAAAATCTTGTCTTGCAAATCTCTGTCTTATGATGATATAATCTGTGACAAAAGTTATCTGTCTCCAGGTTACTTCCACATATACAACATTCTTCCGTGATTCTTAAACTGTCAGTGAAGACGAAATTACGCTCCATGCAAATTTCTGCCAGGTAGCACCGTCTTTCAACCATTTCCTTCAGTTCATGATCTACAAGTATTTTTTCTTCTCTTCCTTTCTCTGTTACCGAATTCCAGTCAGCTATCACAATTATATTTTCCTTTCCCTTGACGATCTGGATAATGTCCTTTATCTCTTCATACATCTTTGACTCTCTTCATCATCTGCGTACCTACTTTGCATATACACTTTTGCTACTAACGTGCATGTTGCCTTTACGTATATGTTGGCTAGGATACTGCCTTTACTATGTTTTTAGTAGTTGTTTAACTGCCTTCCTATTTTTTATTCCTTATTAGGGCTATTCATGCATTACCCATATTTCATTTTGTGTCTTTAACCCTTTACTGACCTGACCGGGAGACCTGTTCATTCTGCCACTTTGTTTCACTAATGCACCTTATATCTAATTTTAACCTACGCATTTGCCTTTTTTAATTCTCTAAGCTGGCTACCCTGTTAAATGCTCTAACATCCCACGTTCTGATCTGTAGAACGCCAGTTTAGTTTTTCCTGAGGACCACATTCTTATGCGTAGTACCCATACAGAGCTCATAACGATCGGCTCTTCACCTCTGGAATATTTTGCCATGAATTGATCCGGATATCCTGGAGAAATACAGGGTGATTATAATTAATCTTTTGCTACTTGAGTCAGCGGAGACAGAGCGCTATTTTCCTCGTGAATACTCAGTTGTATAGGAATAATGTTTAGACTGTGTGCTGCATGATTTTCGTTGCCTGTACTATTAGTATCATCATTTGCCGTTAGGCGCAGGTACTACAACGGTGACGTAGGGTTCAGATATAAACATCAATGCGCATTACAGTCGCAAGCAGTAAACATGGGCCTGCAAAGACAAGCAGAGCTTTACTCATAAAATTGTTTTATCAAAACAACTGCAGTAGTGAGGCTACTCTTCGTGAGTATAGAATCATCAAAGGAAAACGGAGGGGTCCTCATTCCGCACCGGAGTTGAAGAACATGATCCAGAAGTTCGAATTACCTGGTGATTTAGAATTTGTTCCTAGGAGAAGCCGACGCCACAGATTGTTGAAGAAGTTACTGTTGCCATGGGTCACGCAAGCAGTGCTGTGTCGCGACAGCTGAACATTCCATGGTCCAATGTTGTATCGAGCAGCAGCAAGGCAGTTTCTGCTATTGTTCCAACCTGTCGTGAATGCAGATGGTCGTCACATTGAGCAACGTTTGTAGCCTGGAACGTAACAATGGTACGCAATTAACAAATATTGCCTTCTCATGTGGAAATTAAAATGTTTCCTTTCACAGGTTTATTCGTTATTTCTCTTCAGCGTGTCGTTACAAATGTTTCCTCGGTGTTTCACTCATTTGTCATGGTGGCCCTCTCAAGTAGCGAAAGTTTTGAGAGGCACCCACATGCTCATGCTGTGGCATCAAGCAGTCAGGCCTACAAGATGAGTGGTCTGTCATTCTTATTTATCAAGTAACATGAGCTCTAGTACTCACAATTAAGTTACAAATTATTCTCCTGTTTGAATATTACGCAACGGATACGGATAACGCACATCTGACTGTTAGTAATTCACACAACTCTGTTCACTACGCACTGGCAATACCACATTTTCTTTCTTACCCAACGGCTTTCGTCAACGCATAACCATCGCACTGAATATGAATGGCGCACCTATTACAAATTTTGGATATCATGACAGCATACTATTCGAAGTAAAAGGCCACCAATCTTTTTCCTTTCACGATCTTTTATATTCCGATAAATTCTATAACCTAAACACACCATTACATTTTCTACAACAATTGCACATGAGAAACTCCGCCCAGTGGGAATGGCTTTACATTGGTGATTCTCTATCTTATGGTCTCGTAATTATCTAACACTACAGTGCACTTTCTGTATAGGATGGTGGATCTTTTGCTATATCTTACACTTCGACTCTCACAACCATCATCACGAAACTTTCCTCCAGACCAAGCGGCACAAAAAGGAACATGCATAACCCACTGCCTCTGAATCTATCTTGTTACTCTCCCATGCAAACCACAAATACTTAAATTACATGAAATACACCACACTGCAACATGGAATACAACACAAGGAATAGTCACAACGTTATAATCACATCACTTTCAGCTTTCCCACTTCAATTAGTATTCATCCCAGTTTCACACGACACTGCCCCACTTTGTAACTTTTCTTTCCTACTATGAACTCTGGAGGATATATGCACGTCTTCCTGTGCAATGTAAGCCAAGTGGCGTTGCTGGATAGACGGCTGACTCACCTTGCTTCACTCTCAGAGTATTATAGTTTGAATCAAGCGTCACACGGAAACATAACACGCAAAGTAATATAAAGAACATATTCATCAAACACGCGAGTCCTCAACTGATACCATGGACGAGTACTTCTCTCTATCGTTCTTTCTCTCACACAGTACTCACCACGTGGAAGTACTCGTCTCTAATTTCAAGTCCTGCACACGCCATTTCTTAAATATTTCTAACTTATAGTACACACGCCAGTAATTCAGCTTAACTTTAGCACTCGGAAGTATTTCAACTTATTGCTACACGTGGTTTTATTGTGACCGTTGGTCATTTCCGAAGATTACTAAGATCCCATTAATATTACCTGCCTGACATTTAATTCTCCCCACAAAAGTTCCTGAAATAGAGAAATTATTATTCCAAACTACTCTGAAGTATTCCACATCCATACCATTCTATCCACTCTTTTGTCTTTATGGAGCACACCTAAGACAGGTCTTACCAACACAAGATCTAGCGCCAGAATTCTGAAAACATGGCCGTTATTCAGGTCATCTCGCACCTCTGCCGAAGTGGGGGAGCACCTTGCTACCGTATTGGTCAGCCACATTTCAGGCGCTCAAAGCTCCGGTAAATTTCATCTCTTTGGTTCCACCAAAGGTGACCAGAGGACCGTCTCAAAGATGATCATATATTCACATTCACTATCTGTGGTTAGCAGACGACCATACATTCATTCATTTCACAGATCTCACCAAATTGGATGTAGGGATTTATTTTGTGGGAGTGCACATGTGCTCAATTAAATAAATAAATTATCTTTCTTTCCTACACCGGCATCCGGCTTCGGTGTATTAAGTTAAATTGAGTTATTATTACAAAAAAATATGTTGTTCTGACAAGAATAACGAAGAATGTCGTTCCTATTTTCAATGTCGGTCGGTACTGTACCCTTTCAGTTTAATTATAACCGCCCTCTGCAACGGCTGCAATTTCCCCTTGGTTTCTGCCGTTCGCTGCACCAACACAACAAGGCCATGTCGGCTAATGGTAAGGTCAGTCAATCATCCAGACTGTTGCCCCTGCAACTACTGAAAAGGCTACTGCCGCCTTGTGGAACTACACGTTAGTCTGGCTCTCCACAGACACTTCATCCACGGTAAGGCTGTTTGTATCGTTGAGGCACACAAGACCTCGGCAAAGTTCACAGTTGATGGAAGGGCCAAATTAGAAGTTTTCTTTGATGGATTTACCATATTTTTATCTCCTATAGGTGGTTCATGGTTACCGCATCGTCTGTCATCGAGTACTCCCGTTCTTCATCTACAAAACGTCGTTTCTTTTACCAAGAAGTATAATACCAGAATACTTCTTACAATGTCGAAAACATGGCGATAAAAAATGTTCAAATGTGTGTGAAATATTATGGGACTTAACTGCTAAGGTCATCAGTCCATTAGCTTACACACTACTTAATCTAAATTATCCTAAGGCCAAACACACACAGCCATGTCTGAGGGAGGGCTCGAACCTCCGCCGGGACCAGCCGCACAGTCCATGACTGCAACGCCTTAGATTTCTCGACTAATCCCGCGCGGCCATGGCGATAAATTTTCGGCATCTTAATTTTATATCCCTTAAAATTGTTACTTAGCAAAAGTAAAATAGGTAAATCGCTGACATTTTCGTCATTTTCACCGTGTTCATAGTCACAGACTTCGCGTACAGTTGGAGAGAATAAAGTATGTAATCCACTGTCCTTTGTATGAAAAACAATACAGAGGGGAGTTACTCATTCATTTGAAAGGACTAAGGTGGAGTGTCCTTCAGCGTAACAGATGAAATTACCAAGAAAGAAAGAATCTAGCTTTATCTCCTCTCACTCGCTTCCTTCTCTATCTTTTCACTATCTCACTTCCTCTGTCACAGAAGTCATCCTCCCCTTCTAACTCCCCCAACTCCCTTCTTTTCATCATCTTCTTTTTCTTCTTCTTTTTCTTCTTCTTCTTTTCGCTCTTCATATAAGACGAATAGATTGCGGCGTTGGCATCTTTAAATGTCTTATCCCATCTCTGTTCTCCTCATCTTTTGAGATGGGTACATGCAGCTCGGTTAATTCGTTGTTCTCTTTGTTCCAGCCACGTCGTCACAAGGGGCGACAACCTGTTTCTACGATGCTGTGGAAGCATTCAGAAGACGAGAAAGCCGGAAAGCAGTCTTCGTATACTGTAATAAATTTCAGTAAGCAATTATATGCCATTATGTCAAGTAAAGCTCATGAAAGACCAAAATTTTTCTGAAACTGCAATAAATATCAGCCAGTGATTATAAATGTGTGTGCCAGAGTTAATTTTCATCAGTTTCACATACTTTCCTTTAAAAAGTCTTGGAGAGACTAAAATACCATATCAAAACATAATAAAAATTTTCATTTCTGGCATATAACATACTACAGTAATATGAGGCTAAATATACTGTTTGATTTAGATAACAATACTGAAAACTTTCAGCAAGTTGTTCATCTACATCTACATTTATATTCCGCAAGCCACCCAACGGTGCGTGGAGGAGGGTACTTTACGTGCCAGTGTCATTACCTCCCTTTACTTTTCCAGACGCGTATGGTTCGCAGGAAGAACGACTGTCTGAATGCCTCCGTGCGCGCTCGAATCTCTCTAATTTGACATTCGTGATCTCCTCGGGAGGTATAAGTAGGGGGAAGCAATATATTCGATACCTCATCCAGAAACACACCCTCTCGAAACCTGGACAGCAAGCTACACCGCGATGCAGAGCGCCTCTCTTGCAGAGACTGCCACTTGAGTTTGCTAAACAACTCCGTAACGCTATCACGCTTACCAAATAACCCTATGACGAAACGCATCGCTCTTCTTGTATCTTCTCTATCTACTCTGTCAACCCGATCTGGTACGGATCCGACACTGATGAGCAATACTCAAGTATAGGTCGAACCAGTGTTTTGTAAGCCACCTCCTTTGTTGATGGACTACATTTTCTAAGGACTCTCCCAATGAATCTCAACCTGGTACCCGCCTTACCAACAATTAATTTTATGTGATCACTTCACTTCAAATCGTTCCGCACGCATACTCCCAGATATTTTACAGACGTAACTGCTACCAGTGTTTGTTCCGCTATCATATAATCATACAATAAAGGATCCTACTTTCTATATATTCGCAATAGATTACATTTATCTATGTTAAGGGTCAGTTGCCACTCCCTGCACCAAGTGCCTATCCGCTGCAGATCTTCCTGCATTTCGTTATAATTTTCTAATGCTGCAATTTCTCTGTATACTACAGCATCATCCGCGAAAAGCCGCATGGAACTTTCGACACTATCTACTAGGTCATTTATATATATTGTGAAAAGCAGTGGTCCCATAACACTCCCCTGTGGCACGCCAGAGGTTACTTTAACGTGTGTAGACGTCTCCCCAACGAGAACAACATGCTGTGTTCTGTTTGCTAAAAACTCTTCAATCCAGCCACACAACTGGTCTGATATTCCGTAGGCTCTTACTTTGTTTATCAGGTGACATTGCGGAACTGTATCGAACGCCTTCCGCAAGTCAATGAAAATGGCATCAACCTAGGAGCCTGTATCTAATATTATCTGGGTCTCATGAACAAATAAAGCGAGTTGGGTCTCACACGATCGCTGTTTCCGGAATCCATGTTGATTCCTACAGAGTAGATTCTGGGTTTCCAGAAATGACATGATACGCGAGCAAAAAACGTGTTCCAAAATTCTACAACAGATCGATGTCAGAGATATAGGCCTATAGTTTTGCACATCTGCTCGATGACTCTTCTTGAAAACTGGGACTACCTGTGCTTTTTTCCAATCATTTGAAACCTTCCGTTCCTCTAGAGACTTGCGGTACACGGCTGTTAGAAGGGTGGAAAGTTTTCTCGCGTACTCTGTGTAGAATCGAATTGGTATCCTGCCAGGTCCAGTGGACTTTCCTCTGTTGATCGTCTGATTTAATATGACTACATTTAGTTACCCTTGCTTTACTTTTGTTAAAAAAACTAGCCATTCCACCCAAATCTCTTCTAAGTCCATCGCCGTTTCTGACCGAATGACAACGTCAGTGGCAAAATTGAGGGTCATATTTCTTCTAACTGAACCTTAATTTCGGCTCCAGTTTACAGCTTAACGGCATTCCTCTTGCGTTAATCATTATTAAGTCTACATCTGCATTGCCACTACAAGGGTTTGTGCTGATAGCTTTTAATGTCCTGTACTCCCTGCCACCGGACCCCTCGCTTGTGGCTGTACCTACTGTACGGCTACCTGTGTCGTTGAAGCATACAAGCCGCTCCTCCTCGGCAATGTAATGTTGTCCCATTCGAACGATAGCCAAGGGACCAGAAGTCATAGAATAAGAAGTGGAAAAGCCGTGGATCTCTGAATAGACGCTCAAACTTACAGAGGGACATTTCTACATATGTACGTATTCATAAATACACTCCTGGAAATGGAAAAAAGAACACATTGACACCGGTGTGTCAGACCCACCATACTTGCTCCGGACACTGCGAGAGTGCTGTACAAGCAATTATCACACGCACGGCACAGCGGACACACCAGGAACCGCGGTGTTGGCCGTCGAATGGCGCTAGCTGCGCAGCATTTGTGCACCGCCGCCGTCAGTGTCAGCCAGTTTGCCGTGGCATACGGAGCTCCATCGCAGTCTTTAACACTGGTAGCATGCCGCGACAGCGTGGACGTGAACCGTATGTGCAGTTGACGGACTTTGAGCGAGGGCGTATAGTGGGCATGCGGGAGGCCACGTGGACATACCGCCGAATTGCTCAACACGTGGGGCGTGAGGTCTCCACAGTACATCGATATTGTCGCCAGTGGTCGGTGGAAGGTGCACGTGCCCGTCGACCTGGGACCGGACCGCAGCGACGCACGGATGCACGCCAAGACCGTAGGATCCTACGCTGTGCCGTAGGGGACCGCACCGCCACTTGCCAGCAAATTAGGGACACTGTTGCTCCTGGGGTATCGGCGAGGACCATTCGCAACCGTCTCCATGAAGCTGGGCTACGGTCCCGCACACCGTTAGGCCGTCTTCCGCTCACGCCCCAACATCGTGCAGCCCGCCTCCAGTGGTGTCGCGACAGGCGTGAATGGAGGGACGAATGGAGACGTGTCGCCTTCAGCGATGAGAGTCGCTTCTGCCTTGGTGCCAATAATGGTCGTATGCGTGTTTGGCGCCGTGCAGGTGACCGCCACAATCAGGACTGCATACTACCGAGGCACACAGGGCCAACACCCGGCATTATGGTGTTGGGAGCGATCTCCTACACTGGCCGTACACCTCTGGTGATCGTCGAGGGGACACTGAATAGTGCACGGTACATCCAAACCGTCATCGAACCCATCGTTCTACCATTCCTAGACCGGCAAGGGAACTTGCTGTTCCAACAGGACAATGCACGTCCGCATGTATCCCGTGCCACCCAACGTACTCTAGAAGGTGTAAGTCAACTACCCTGGCCAGCAAGATCCCCGGATCAGTCCCCCATTGAGCATGTTTGGGACTGGATGAAGCGTCGTCTCACGCGGTCTACACGTCCAGCACGAACGCTGGTCCAACTGAGGCGCCAGGTGGAAATGGCATGGCAAGCCGTTCCACAGGATTACATCCAGTATCTCTACGATCGTCTCCATGGGAGAATAGCAGCCTGCATTGCTGCGAAATGTGGATATACACTGTACTAGTGCCGACATTGTGCATGCTCTGTTGCCTGTGTCTATGTGCCTGTAGTTCTGTCAGTGTGATCATGTGATGTATCTGACCCTAGGAATGTGTCAATAAAGTTTCCCCTTACTGGGACAATGAATTCACGGTGTTCTTATTTCAATTTCCAGGAGTGTATATAGCACATCATGAGCATACCCTTTGTATTCTGAGCATCCTAACTTCAAAATTTCAAAGAGTGTAGTCCAGTCAGTAATGTCAAAAGCTGTCTCTAAATCTAAAAACGCTATAAAAGCAGCTTTGTCTGTTTTCAGACTGACCTCTAAGATAAGACGTAGAGTAGGTATTGCCTCGCCGCCCGGGATAAGCCGAGCGGACGCCGGTACGGTAGCTCAGCGTGTTCGGTCAGACAGCCAGTTGGCCTCTGTAATAATAATAATAATAAAAAAAACTGAGTGGAAGGATCAACCACCGAATTTGAACAGGATGTCTTGCGACGTCTGCAACGACCTAACACAACGATAAATACCGAAAAAAAAAACTGTCTGGGTGCTGCAGTCATGGACTGTGCGGCAGGTCCTGGCGGAGGTTCAAGTCCTCCCTCGAGAATGGGTGTGTGTGTTTGTCCTTAGGATAATTTAGGTTAAGTCGTGTGTAAGCTTAGGGACTGATGATCTTAGCAGTTGAGCCCCATAAGATTTCACACTTTTTTTTTCTTTTTTTTCTTTCCTTTTTAATAGGTATTGCCTCGCATGTTCCTACGTATATCCGGAAGCAATACGGGTCCTCTCCGCAGTAGGCTTCTAGCAGTTTTACTATTCTCCTGTAAACAATTTACGTCAATACTTTGCAGCAACGACTTAGTAGACTGATGGTTCGGTAATATTCACTCCTGTCGACAGCTGCCTCTTTTACAATTTGAATTATTACGTTCTTCTTGAAGTCTAAGTGTATTTCCCCCATCTCATACATCTTGCACATCCGCGGAATAGTTCTGTTATGGCTGATTCAGCCCAAGATATCAGAATTCTGTGTGAATGTCGTTGGCTCCAGTAATCTTTTCTCTGTTTAGGTCATTCAATCCTCTATCGAATTCTCACAGTATCATATCTGACATCTTGTCCTCACCTGCTTTCTCTTCTTTTTCTCAAGTCCGTTTCCGTTATAGACACCTCTCCGTACGTATCTTCCACTATTCAACGTTCCCTTCCTTGCTTCGTGTTGGCTTGCAATATGATCTCTTGATATTCATACAGCTGCTTCTCTTTTCTCCAAAGGTCTGTTCGCTTTTCCTGTACCTTCTCATATACTTCACATCTTCTGCCTTCTCCTACATGTTTTTATTAAATTTCGTAGCGTTGCCTACTTGGACGTTAATCGATTTGACGTGCATTCTCTGTTAAATATATTCTGTATGAATAGACTGCCTTGTAATTTTAGTGGGCCTTGGTTCGCTTATAATCACTTTTCTCGAGGTGCTTGGCAATGTAAGCTTCCCAGCGCATACTGCTAATGAAAATCTCTCTCATTGAAAGCGCTCGATATGAACCGCTCTCACAAAATCTGAGATAACCTTGTGCCTCACCTTATTGACAGATTCTGGTTCTTTCCATTTCATTCCTCTTTTCTGACATTTCACTGCCATATTAATCACATAGCCTCTGACGAAGCAGAGTGCGCCTGGCTTTGTCTATTTTTTCCCCCTTTTATGCAGTCCACTTACATCTTAATTTTGTCACTGTATGTGTGTTAGTATGGGTAATTCAGAGGATACGATCGATTTGAAATTTGTTCCAATGTACAGGGCTTTGTACGGTTAGGTTTGTGTGGATAGGTTTTTTAATCTGCGGACCACTCGAGGTAAAATTAGACACACAGGTAAATCACGGAGAGTGCATGTTATGTTTCGCTGCACACATATGCATAGACTTTCGTCTTCAGATAGTGACCATTAAACTTGGTGTCTTTTGGTAGTCCTTGCAATGTGAACTTGAATGATATTATTTTCATTGAGTTTCCTTTTTCTTACTGTTCGCAAAATTCATACTGTTGTTGTTGTTGTCTTCAGTCCTGAGACTGGTTTGATGCAGCTCTCCATGCTACTCTATCCTGTGCAAGCTGCTTCATCTCCCAGTACCTACTGCAACCTACATCCTTCTGAATCTGCTTAGTGTATTCATCTCTTGGTCTCCCTCTACGATTTTTACCCTCCACGCTGCCCTCCAATGCTAAATTTGTGATCCCTTGATGCCTCAAAACATGTCCTACCAACCGATCCCTTCTTCTAGTCAAGTTGTGCCACAAACTTCTCTTCTCCCCAATCCTATTCAATATCTCCTCATTAGTTACGTGATCTACCCATCTAATCTTCAGCATTATTCTGTAGCACAACATTTCAAAAGCTTCTATTCTCTTCTTGTCCAAACTAGTTATTGTCCATGTTTCACTTCCATACATGGCTACACTCCAAACAAATACTTTCATAAACGACTTCCTGATACATAAATCTATATTCGATGTTAACAAATTTCTCTTCTTGAGAAACGCTTTCCTTGCCATTGCCAGTCTCCATTTTATATCCTCTCTACTTCGACCATCATCAGTTATTTTACTTCCTAAATAGCAAAACTCCTTTACTACTTTAACTGTCTCATTTCCTAATCTAATTCCCTCAGCATCACCCGATTTAATTTGACTACATTCCATTATCCTCGTTTTGCTTTTGTTTATGTTCATCTTATATCCTCCTTTCAAGACCCTGTCCATTCCGTTCAACTGCTCTTCCAAGTCCTTTGCCGTCTCTGACAGAATTACAATGTCATCGGCAAACCTCAAAGTTTTTATTTCTTCTCCATGAATTTTAATACCCACTCCAAATTTTTCTTTTGTTTCCTTTACTGCTTGCTCAATATACAGATTGAATAATATCGGGGAGAGGCTACAACCCTGTCTCTCTCCTTTCCCAACCACTGCTTCCCTTTCATGCCCCTCGACTCTTATGACTGCCATCTGGTTTCTGTACAAATTGTAAATAGCATTTCGCTCCCTGTATTTTACCCCTACCACCTTCAGAATTTGAAAGAGAGTATTCCAGTCAACATTGTCAAAAGCTTTCTCTAAGTCTACAAATGCAAGAAACGTAGGTTTGCCTTTCCTTAATCTTTCTTCTAAGATAAGTCGTAAGGTCAGTATTGCCTCACGTGTCCCAACATTTCTACGGAATCCAAACTGATCCTCCCCGAGGTCCGCATCTACCAGCTTTTTCATTCGTCTGTAAAGAATTCGCGTTAGTATTTTGCAGCTGTGACTTATTAAACTGATAGTTCGGTAATTTTCACATCTGTCAGCACCTGCTTTCTTAGGGATTGGAATTATTATATTCTTCTTGAAGTCTGAGGGTATTTCGCCTGTCTCATACATCTTGCTCACCAGCTGGTAGAGTTTTGTCATGACTGGGTCTCCCAAGGACGTCAGTAGTTCTAATGGAATGTTGTCTACTCCGGGGGCCTTGTTTCGACTCAGGTCTTTCAGTGCTCTGGCAAACACTTCACGCAGTATCTTACCTCCCATTTCGTCTTCATCTACATCCTCTTCCATTTCAATAATATTGTCCTCAAGTACATCGCCCTTGTATAAACCTTCTATATACTCCTTCCACCTTTCTGCCTTCCCTTCTTTGCTTAGAACTGGATTGCCATCTGAGCTCTTGATATTCATACACGTGGTTCTCTTCTCTCCAAAGGTCTCTTTAATTTTCCTGTAGGCAGTATCTATCTTACCCCTAGTGAGATAAGCTTCTACATCCTTACATTTGTCCTCTAGCCATCCCTGCTTAGCCATTTTGCACTTCCTGTCGATCTCATTTTTGAGATGTTTGTATTCCTTTTTGCCTGCTTCATTTACTGCATTTTTATATTTTCTCCTTTCATCAATTAAATTCAATATTTCTTCTGTTACCCAAGGATTTCTAGCAACCCTCGTCTTTTTACCTACTTTATCCTCTGCTGCCTTCACTACTTCATCCCTCAGAGCTACCCATTCTTCTTCAACTGTGTTTCTTTCCCGCATTGATGCCAATTGTTCCCTTATGCTCTCCTTGAAACTCTGTACAACCTCTGGTTCTTTCAGTTTATCCAGATCCCATCTCCTTAAATTCCCACCTTTTTGCAGTTTCTTCAGTTTTAACCTGCAGGTCATAACCAATAGATTGTGGTCAGAGTCCACATCTGACCCTGGAAATGTCCTACAATTTAAAACCTGATTCCTAAATCTCTGTCTTACCGTTATATAATCTATCTGATACCTTTTAGTATCTCCAGGATTCTTCCATGTATACAACCTTCTTTTATGATTCTTGAACCAAGTGTTAGCTATGATTAAGTTATGCTCTGTGCAAAATTCTACCAGACGGCTTCCTCTTTCATTTCTTAGCCCCAATCCATAATCACCTATTATGTTTCCTTCTCTCCCTTGTCCTACTGACGAATTCCAGTCACCCATGACTATTAAATTTTCGTCTCCCTTCACTACCTGAATAATTTCTTTTATCTCATCATACATTTCATCAATTTCTTCATCATCTGCAGAGCTAGTTGGCATATAAACTTGTACTACTGTCGTAGGCATGGGCTTTGTGTCTATCTTGGCCGCAATAATGCGTTCACTATGCTGTTTGTAGTAGCTTACCCGCATTCCTATTTTCCTATTCATTATTAAACCTACTCCTGCATTACCCCTATTTGATTTTGTATTTATAACCCTGTATTCACCTGACCAAAAGTCTTGTTCCTCCTGCCACCGAACTTCACTAATTCCCACTATATCTAACTTTAACCTATCCATTTCCCTTTTTAAATTTTCTAACCTACCTGCCCGATTAAGGGATCTGACATTCCACGCTCCGATCCGTAGAATGCCAGTTTTCTTTCTCCTGATAACGACGTCCTCCTGAGTAGTCCCCGCCCGGAGATCCGAATGGGGGACTATTTTACCTCCGGAATATTTTACCCAAGAGGACGTCATCATCATTTAATCATACAGTAAAGCTGCATGTCCTCGGGATAAATTACGGCTGTAGTTTCCCCTTGCTTTCAGCCGTTCGCAGTACCAGCACAGCTAGGCCGTTTTGGTTAATGTTGCAAGGCCAGATCAGTCAATCATCCAGACTGTTGCCCCTGCAACTACTGAAAAGGCTGCTGCCCCTCTTCAGGAACCACATGTTTGTCTGGCCTCTCAACAGATACCCCTCCGTTGTGGTTGCACCTACGGTACGGCCATCTTTATCGCTGAGGCACGCAAGCCTCCCCACCAACGGCAAGGTCCATGGTTCATCTGTTCGATTTCTTCAAGTTTTAGTGGCGCGTTCTTTGTAAAAACTGATTGATTTTTGGCCATCAGCCAACAACGTGCCCTGGGTACGCATATTACTAGAGTGCTTTAAACTTCCTGGCAGATTGTGTGCCGGACCGAGACTCGAACTCGGGACCTTTGGTTTTCGCGGGCAAGTGCTCTACCGCGGAGTGAAAATCTCATTTTGGAAACATCCCCCAGGCTGTTGCTAAGCCATGTCTCCGCAATATCCTTTCTTCCAGGAGTGCTAGTTCTGCAAGGTCCGCAGAAGAGGCGACGAGAAACTGGCAGAATAGAAGCTGTGAGAACGGGGCGTGAGTCGTGCTTTGATAGCTCAGACGGTAGAGCACTTGCCCGCGAAAGGCAAAGGATCCGAGTTCGGGTCTCGGTCCGGCCCACATTAATCTGCCAGGAAGTTTCATATCAACACACACTCATCTGCAGAGTGAAAATCTCACTCTACTAGAGTGCTACTCAAGGCGCCACTCCAGATCGTCCTTATGTAAGCAATATGGCTAAGTATATTTGCTGGGAATTTCTGTCAGTTAATTATTTTTATATTCTTGTGCCCTTATATGTACCGGTGATCGAATCTATTAATGCACCCAGCTAGCTTAGAGTGAGTGGTTGGACCCATGCGTGCGTCTCATACGAACTGTTCATGCGTACATTCTGGTGCCAGTTTCATCCTCCGATCCTCATAAAGCCGGCTATGCTTAATTATGTGCCATCCGTTTTTCGTTGCTTTGAAGGAAAGTTTTGTTTATTAAGGGATCAGTTGATAGCGTAACATATCAGACTGTTCTTACACTCTTCTTACTTGGGTGGGTATTGTAGAGAAAGGATTTCATTAGTGGTGTCAATGAATAAATCAGTCTTGTGTTCAATAGATTTTTGTATGAATATTTATAAACTAGCGTTTCGCCCCCGTTTCTCCTTCCAGTCCTTTTGTAGCCACCCAAAACATACTGTTTGAATTTGAGCATTGGAAACATAGACTATCAACAGGAAGCTGGATCTCATGCACGCAAATGCGCAGATTTCAATGCTCACGACCTCATTTTGTCCTACTGAGTGCATTCACACCAGTATTCAGTTGATTCCTATAATCTCTATCCGTTTTGCGTCAGAAACAGGCTTACTACTAAACAATTTTCGGGGCCTACTACACCAAATATTACGTAGTTTTTCCGATTGGAATACAAGGTGGCGAAGATCATGCGCGCGAGCGATAGCGTACTACATCGGACAGTCGTGGGGTTTCGAAAGCTAATTCATAAACAGTAAAGTCAGCTTTCAGCCTTTCTAGAAACACTACACCATTTCGACTAGTGTAATACTCCTCACGATTAGGTTCAGCAGCTGCTGAGCTGCATTGTACATCATGATAATACATAATTCATGCAGAAGACTTTGTAGTCAGGGTAGCCACAGACTAGATATATCATTTTCAAGATAATACCGCTTCAGTTGTAATAGTTTACAGACACGATCTGTTTCGCAGCGTTTTAGTTGCATAATCTGGTGCAATTTGTAAAAATAATAGACAAAATCTCATGAAAGACAAGAACACGCAGTTAAAATGAAAAGATATACGAGTAGAACTACAAAAACAAGGCCTTTTCTCATCGAGAAAAGCGAATAAGATAACCCAGAGTTCATGGTCAGCAATTATTCTCTAAAAATATTGTACTCATGTCATTTTTAAGCCTGACAGACTGGTGGATGATATATTTACTAGGGCCCAGATAGAGGAATTAAAAGCTGATAACATACATTCTAGAAGTAGTAATATCCGTAACAACATGTCATGTATCTATGGGGGAAACCTGTGAATCCCATTCGAGCGATAGTTAAGGGGCCAAATGTCGTAATAACTAGCATGCAAATAGAACAGAAAATGTTTTGTATCTCTAAACTGATACTACAAAGCACCACAGGTGCAAACTACTACGATAGTCTACTCTAGAGAATGAAATGAAACACTTATTAAAGTGTCTTAAAAAAAGGAACTGTCAGGAAGAGTAACCAAAATCAAAATGCATATGAAACACTTGTCAAAATGGCAAAAACATGATTGTAAGAAATAAATGTGGAGAACTGCCATAATAAATATAATTTTCTGGAATATAGAGAATGAATATACAGGGTGGTCCGTTGATCGTTACCGGGCCAAATATCTCACGAAATAGGGGACAAACGAAACAACTACAAAGAACGAAACTTGTCTAGCTTGAAGGGGGAAATCAGATGGCGCTATGGTTGGGCCACTAGATGGCGCTGTCATAGGTCAAACGGATATCAACTGCGTTTCTTTAAATAGGAACCCCCAATTTTTATTACATATTCGTGTAGTACGTAAAGAAATATGAATGTTTTAGTTGGGCCACATTTTTCGCTTTGTGAAGCTGTCGCGGCTAATCCGCACGTCAGTAGCAGACAAATTGCGTGAGAATCGGGAATCTCAAAAACGTCGGGTTTGAGAATGCTATGTATAGTTCTGCCACTGGGCACAAGAGATATTACGGGAGGATGACAGATTTTTTTTACAAATAACTTGGAAGTATGAGCCAACTATTAGTATGATGTTGCACGCTCTGTGGCCGGGGTGCATGTACTAATTCGTTTGGGAGGGGCCTCATAAAGCTGTTGAATCCTTTCCTTAAGCAATGTGGCCACAATTGCTGTAACTGGTCCTTGATACCTAGTATACTGGCGCTGGGACGTAGTTGTCGTCTGTCGGAGAAGTACCTTAACAGTTCATAGAGACACCTGCCATATGCACTCCTGGAAATGGAAAAAAGAACACATTGACACCGGTGTGTCAGACCCACCATACTTGCTCCGGACACTGCGAGAGGGCTGTACAAGCAATGATCACACGCACGGCACAGCAGACACACCATGAACCGCGGTGTTGGCCGTCGAATGGCGCTAGCTGCGCAGCATTTGTGCAGCGCCGCCGTCAGTGTCAGCCAGTTTGCCGTGGCATACGGAGCTCCATCGCAGTCTTTAACACTGGTAGCATGCCGCGACAGTGGGTCGTGAACAGTATGTGCAGTTGACGGACTTTGAGCGAGGGCGTATAGTGGGCATGCGGGAGGCCGGGTGGACGTACCGCCGAATTGCTCAACACGTGGGGCGTGAGGTCTCCACAGTACATCGATGTTGTCGCCAGTGGTCGGCGGAAGGTGCGCGTGCCCGTCGACCTGGGACCGGACCGCAGCGACGCACGGATGCACGCCAAGACCGTAGGATCCTACGCAGTGCCGTAGGGGACCGCACCGCCACTTCCCAGCAAATTAGGGACACTGTTGCTCCTGGGGTATCGGCGAGGACCATTCGCAACCGTCTCCATGAAGCTGGGCTACGGTCCCGTCTTCCGCTCACGCCCCAACATCGTGCAGCCCTCCTCCAGTGGTGTCGCTACAGGCGTTAATGGAGGGACGAATGGAGACGTGTCGTCTTCAGCGATGAGAGTCGCTTCTGCCTTGGTGCCAATGATGGTCGTATGCGTGTTTGGCGCCGTGCAGGTGAGCGCCACAATCAGGACTGCATACGACCGAGGCACACAGGGCCAACACATGGTATGGGGAGCGATCTCCTACACTGGCCGTACACCTCTGGTGATCTTCGAGGGGACACTGAAGAGTGCACGGTCATCGAACCCATCGTTCTACCATTCCTAGACCGGCAAGGGAACTTGCTGTTCCAACAGGACAATGCATGTCCGCATGTATCCCGTGCCACCCAACGTGCTCTAGAAGGTGTAAGTCAACTACCCTGGCCAGCAAGATCTCCGGATCTGTCCCCCATTGAGCATGTTTGGGACTGGATGAAACGTCGTCTCACGCGGTCTGCACGTCCAGCACGAACGCTGGTCCAACTGAGGCGCCAGGTGGAAATGGCATGGCAAGCCGTTCCACAGGACTACATCCAGCATCTCTACGATCGTCTCCATGGGAGAATAGCAGCCTGCATTGCTGCGAAAGATGGATATACACTGTACTAGCGCCGACATTGTGCATGCTCTGTTGCCTGTGTCTATGTGCCTGTGGTTCTGTCAGTGTGATCATGTGATGTATCTGACCCCAGGAATGTGTCAATAAAGTTTCCCCTTCCTGGGACAATGAATTCACAGTGTTCTTATTTCAATTTACAGGAGTGTAGTTACCAACAAGTCAGTACAGGATAAGTTTGAGTCGAGTATTGACAGCAAAAGTCATTTACGATGATGTCCATTAATAAAAAAAACCACATCCAACACAGAAACGCGCTCAAGGACCCCTCAGTCATCCACAGCGGCAATCTTACATTCACATTAACGTTGGACAAAGCAAGAGGGCCTGGCTAGAAGCTACAGTTAGAAATTCGACCACCTGGTCTTTGCAAGTCTCACATTTATGATTTAGACAATTAAAATTCAGTAACAATGTCCAATTCAAACACAATCACACTCTTCCATGAAGTGAAATGTAAGACAATAGTTGTTATACTTTTGGATTTAACCGTACACTTTCTCACATATTTTCCTAATCAAGAAATATGAGATGTACAAGGCTGATTGACAACAATCGATCCTCTCATCTCACATGCAACCATCTACCGTAAACTTGTAGTAACAGGCATCCCTCAGTCATACGCATAAATACGGTCACTTTAAATATGACATACAATTCGTGTGACAGTCTTCAAATTTTGAAATGCAAAATGACATTATGTAATTCATTTTACACAGCAATTTGTGTGGACAATGTGAAACATGCGCAAAGAAACATTTGCCTAGATGAAATTTATTTAAAAGATTATATATATAATTAAAGGAATGTCAGTTACATTGGGATAAATAAGTAAGTTGACTAGAAAAGATTAATATGTGAGTGTCTCCTACTCTGTTAAAGATATGGCACGTAAAATTGAAATAAGAAAATGGAATGACAAGCTTTGGAGGCAATGATGTGTATGATGTGATTCAGAACTGTGCCCTGTCCTAAGCAGAGGGAAGTGTCACGCACTAGCACTTCACTTCTCACACTCTAAACACGTGGTCTCCTCTGCAGGAGTCTGTTGGCGGCCAATGTGGGCTGGCATAGGCATGTTCATTTCTGCTGGGAAAGATTTTACCAGTGGAAAAGGCCACTAATCTGATGTTCCTCTCTAGCAGGTAGACGAAACAGCAACAGTGAGCAACTCGAAGACATCCTTCCAGATGGGCAGGGTGGCATTTTGTTGGAATAAGAGGCTCCCGATGTCGAGTGACACTTCATCATGGAGGTAAAGCTCTTCTGGCCACGATGGCAGCCGTTATTGTTGGCTCTTAGTGTATTTGAGGAGCGCCAGTTTCAGGGCCTTTCATGAGAGATAATTATTGGCTGTCTGAAGACAATTATGATGGTCTTGCTCATATTGAGCACGGAAGGATTGGTCGGTATTGTTGGAGTGACCTCACGGGTGTGTGGAATCATTCATCGTCAAACGAAGAAGGACAGCAGATCGATCCACATTTGGACATCGCTCTTTACTGTTTTCGCTTGAAGATGAGAAACTATACAAAAAGCCGTGCGGTCTTCAACAACGTACATCTACATCTACATGACTACTCTGCAATTCACATTTAAGTGCTTGGCAGAGGGTTCATCGAACCACAATCATACTATCTCTCTACTATTCCACTCCCGAACAGCGAGCGGGAAAAACGAACACCTAAACCTTTCTGTTCGAGCTCTGATTTATCTTATTTTATTTTGATGATCATTCCTACCTATGTAGGTTGGGCTCAACAAAATATTTTCGCATTCGGAAGAGAAAGTTGGTGACTGAAATTTCGTAAAAAGGTCTCGCCGCGACGAAAAACGTCTGTGCTGTAATGACTTCCATCCCAACTCGTGTATCATATCTGCCACACTCTCTCCCCTATAACGTGATAATACAAAACGAGCTGCCCTTTTTTGCACCCTTTCAATGTCCTCCGTCAATCCCACCTGGTAAGGATCCCACACCGCGCAGCAATATTCTAACAGAGGACGAACGAGTGTAGTGTAAGCTGTCTCTTTAGTGGATTTGTTGCATCTTCTAAGTGTCCTGCCAATGAAACGCAACCTTTGGCTCGCCTTCCCGACAATATTATCTATGTGGTCCTTCCAACTGAAGTTGTTCGTAATTTTAACACCCAGCTACTTAGTTGAATGGACAGCCTTGAGAATTGTACTATTTATCGAGTAATCGAATTCCAACGGATTTCTTTTGGAACTCATGTGGATCATCTCACACTTTTCGTTATTTAGCGTCAACTGCCACCTGACACACCATACAGAAATCTTTTCTAAATCGCTTTGCAACTGATACTGGTCTTCGGATGAGCTTACTAGACGGTAAATTACAGCATCATCTGCGAACAATCTAAGAGAACTGCTCAGATTGTCACCCAGGTCATTTATATAGATCAGGAACAGCAGAGGTCCCAGGACGCTTCCCTGGGGAACGTAGCAGGGATCCGCCCTGTGCACGCAGTCTGCCCTATTGTGTGAGCTGCGAGAATTCAAAATAAACTAGAGCTAGTGCCATACATTAACGTGGTGCTAGAACCACTCTCTTCGTCAATCTATGCTGCGACTGCCCCGCATGAGCCGCTTCCACCAGACGGTGACCTTCACCTTACTGTGGCATCTCCAGCCACGTGTCCACCCAGGCGCAAGGCTGTTTGCCATGACGGCCTTCGTGAGCACGGCTCCATGGTGCTTCTCCTTGTCAACGAGGAACAGGTAAACGGTGTGCCTGAATCACCGAATTCTGGTGGGAAAGAACAGACAGTTTCGAATACTGTTAAAGTTTAGAGATTGGGCGAGAAAAATCACATTCACACGAGCGCTTTCAACACAGGTCGTTTCAGTGGAGCTATTACTTTTCCGAAACGGTTAGCAGGAAGAGAGTTGCTGTTTTTTCCTCGCCATCCACACATGTATGACCTAATGTTACGGATTGCGTTCAAAAATGATTTACCCCAAGTGGCAGTTAGTCTCAATATAACATTTAGCAAAAAAAAAAAAAAAAAAAAAAAAAAAAAAAAAAAAAAAAAAAAAAAAACTTAGAGAAAAATGTAATGGCATGGAAAAAAAATTATGAAGATGGACGTAAATATTTAGATGAATAGTTCAGCGGCGTCGAAATTGACGAAGCACGTAACTCTTTCCAGAAGACCACCTGAAAAATGATGACCTTGACCGCACCGATTTGTGCAACACTTTACCCGGGACAATTGTAGACTTGATTCCACAAGTAAGATCACCTGGAGCTTTGCATTATGCAGAGTTAATGAACGAAGGAATTTATTCATTGTGGATCCTCTTTCGTTTTCAGCTGTCCCTCAGTGTTAGTGAATTGGATAGTCTGATGAAATGTTGTTTACCGTAAAACTAAATTCAGAATGGTGGTTCTGAGTTCATCACCTATCAGCCCACCTTACAATGATTTAAGCTTTCTAAGGGAATTAAAACAGTACGAAAAATTAAATGCAAGGGTATCTTCGAGAAGTCTAAAGAAATTTTGCTACCGCTTGCGGTATTTAAATGGTTCAAATGGCTCTGAGCGCTATGGTACTTAACATCTGAGGTCATCAGTCCCCTAGAACTTAGAACTACTTAAACCTAACTAACCTAAGGACATCACACACATCCATGCCCGAGGCAGGATTCGAACCTGCGACCGTAGCGGTCGAGCGGTTCCAGACTGAAGCGCCTAGAACCACTCGGTCACAGCGGCCGGCGGTATTTAAATGAAGAGATTCTTGTGTTGTCTCTGATGACAACT
The DNA here is from genome assembly GCF_023897955.1 of Schistocerca gregaria. NCBI lineage: Eukaryota > Metazoa > Arthropoda > Insecta > Orthoptera > Acrididae > Schistocerca > Schistocerca gregaria. The sequence continues at coordinate 167,562,865 of NC_064927.1, read as the reverse complement.
TTACCAATCACACTAAAACATATATTGCTAAAACTCTTTAGTGGAAAACGATGGGGGCCGAAAGGAGGTTCCACTTACAAAACTTTTGGGTAATTTTGCTTTATGCCCTAATACGAGGGTTGGAACTTAAATAGTGGCAACTATTTATTCACAACCGATACAAAAGAGGTACATGTTTGTACCTGTTACTGTCGTTCCGAGTAGTCACCAGCTTTGTGTAGAACCCATTGCCAGCGATGTGGAAAGCATAGTACACTGTTAGCAGAGCCTGTTCTGTTGATGGTACGAACGGAGCGGCCTCCTGCCTGTCGAATCTCTGGAACAGTTCTGAAGCGAATGCCACAGTAAGTGCGCAGTATTACTAGTTGTTTTTGCAGCATCGTCTCCAACCAGCTTTGCGAAAGAAGGGGAGACACTTCCTGCACAACCCAGCCATGATCTTGCACGACGATGCGCGGACGCATACAGCGTAAGCTGTGGCTGCTCTGTTCGGTCGATGGAACTGGCAAGTACTGTATCATCCACCATACTCCCCAGACTTAAGTCCTTGTCACTTCGATTTGATTCCGAAGATGAAGGACCACTTCGTGGCATTCGCTTCTGAACTGTTCCAGAGATTCGACAGGCAGCACACCGCTCCATTCGCACCATCAACAGAACAGGCTCTGCTAACGGTATACTACGCTTCCACATCACTGGCAACGGGTTCTACACAACGCTGGTGACTACTTTGAAGGACAGTAACAGGTGCAAACATGTAACTCTTTTGTATCTGTTGTGAATAAATAGTTGCCACTATTTAAGTTCCAGCCCTCGTATAATTTTATAAATTTGAATTAACACTTTTGCGTAGGCTATTCGGAATGTGTCAGAACATTTACAAACAGATTGTGCTTTGAATCTCTTTATTATTTCAGGTAAGGGAAATGATGACTTCATTTTAGACAGTATTTTGGACTTGTTGAATAACTTAAGAATAAATTTAGATTTTTAAATAAGGTTCCTATTCCTCGGAATTCAGATGCTTTCTGTCTTACTGCCAAAGGCACTATAAAAAATCTTAAGGTGACAAATAATACGGTGGAGAGAGAAGTGAAGTTAATGCCAGATTTCAATGGACTATTAACAGCCAAAGGAGAACAAAAAGGAACTCATTTTGCGATGTGTGCAAGATCACAGGACACAATAACTTTATTTTAAAAAGAAAGACGCTGAAATGAAAATTATGCTTAAACTAGAATTGATTTATTTTGCATTCACCCAATTTTTGTGTTCTGTTTTGCAGTAATACTTAAATTTCTCCCACTTTAATTGAAACGCCCTGCTAATCCCGCAGGACAGGACAGATAGTATAAATTGTGGAAAGGGGTCAAAATAAGGGCTGTCAGTTACACTCAAACATACAACTTTATTATTTGATTTAACATAAAATTAAAAAAAAACACACAGCTTTAATCCTTTGGAGTTAATTACTGGCTGAAAGCCACTTTAATTTGAAAACGGCTGAAGGCCAATAACTTAAAACGTAAGCATAACCAAAAATTTAACAGGCAAGCCTTAGCTTAAAACAGTTCTTTAGTTAGGGTGAAGTAAAAAAGTTAAACTCAGATCAGCTGTAGGTCTCAATAACATTATTTTTTTTAAATACCAAAGGCCTTACGTGAAACAGTTCTTTAATTTAGGTAGAAGGCCTTAAGAGCAAAAAAACTAAAACTCAAATACGGCTGAAGGCCCAAGACTTAAAATTCAACAACATTACAAGTTTTTTTAAAATGCCAAAGGGATTACGTGAAACAGTACTTTCAACTAGGCTGAAGGTCTTAAAAGCACAACAACTCAAACTCAAACATCGGCTGAAGGACCAAGACTTAAATAAATTCAACAACATTAAAATTTTTCAAATGCCAAAGGGTTTACATGAAACACTACCTTAAACTAGGCTGTAGGCCTTAAGTGGAAAACAACTCTTATTTTTAAAAAAATCGGCTACAAGTACAAACAACAAGAACAAATTTTAAAAAATAGGGCAGTACACCCAAGGGCGCTCAGATGTTCCAGGGTCGGCCTGTAATTCCAACACTAATGCTTGCTTAGGTGAGACAGGCAGTCGGGTCACCCATTCACGATCCGCTAACAACCCAACCGACCGACTGTCAACGGATCCACCGACAAGATAACTTCCACTTCATCTGACCATGGCACAACAAGGAATTCAACATTCTGTAGAAGACATTATCGCCCACAACCAATTATACATAGAGCTGTCAAACTACACACCGCACTGGACAGCAGCAACATGATGAGGAAACTACACTGCCTGAAATTAATGTCAACGGCCAGGGCAGGTAACCGGAACGTTAACGACCACAAGGCAGAAGATTCCGCTGGTGTACTTTATCTCAAATAACCAAATACAGTGAAACTCCACCGGAGGGTGGCTAGAATTTTCTAACTTGAAAACCACGTTGTTGCTCGTGGGAATATCCCAACAGCTGACAACGAACTCCAAACGACACAATGCGAACTTCCTGACTTGCTGGTAGGTTAAGTCAAAACTCAACTTTCGTGTCCATGGTCAGTGAACCACGCACCTCAAAGAAGTGGGAACAGCGCCACACACTCTAACACCACGTAGAGACTGCCAGCGGGCTCGTCCAAACTATGGCCCGCCGAGAATTCCTCGCTCCTCCACGCCGCCGGCGGGGTGGCAGAGCGGTTCTAGGCGCTACAGTCTGGAACCGCGCGACTGCTACAGTCGCAGGTTCGAATCCTGCCTCGGGCATGGATGTGTGTGGTGTCCTTAGGTTAGTTAGGTTTAAGTAGTTCTAAGTTCTAGGGGACTGATGACCTCAGATGTTAAGTCCCATAGTGCTCAGAGCCATTTGCTCCACGGCAACCGACGGACTGATCGCACGCCGCCCAGCCGGAAACTATAAGCGCCAGGCCAAAGATAGACCAAGGTGTGAATATCGATACATACCGCTGCTGCCACCCGCAGAAGGAGATGATAACAGTATAATCGCTATAACCGCAGGAGACTAAACACAGAATCGCAATGAAGGTTTGATCGAGTGAATAGCATGAGCCAGTCACGGCTCATAAATACATTTAAGTACTAATATATTTCTAAAACGTATATAGGTTTATTTGAATTGTTTATGCCAATAGAAAATTACAAAATTATTTCAGTATTTTAGTCTTATTCAGATGTTTAAGTCTGTCGTGTCATGAGTTAATATTGTTGTTGTTGTTGTGGTCTTCAGTCCTGAGACTGGTTTGATGCAGCTCCCCATGCTACCCTATTCTGTGCAAGCTTCTTCTTCTCCCAGTACTTACTGCAACCCACCTCCTTCTGAATCTGCTTAGTATATTCATCTCTTGGTCTCCCTCTACGATTATTACCCTCCACGCTGCCCTCCAATGATAAATTTGTGATCCCTTGATGCCTCAGAACATGTCCTACTAACCGGTCCCTTCTTTTTGTCAAGTTGTGCCACATATTCCTCTTCTCCCCAATTCTATTCAATATTTCATCATTAGTTATATGATCTACCCATCTAATCTTCAGCATTCTTCTGTAGCACCACATTTCGAAAGCTTCTATTCCCTTCTTGTCCAAACTATTTATCGTCCATGTTCCACTTCCATACATGGCTACACTCCATACACATACTTTCAGAAACGACTTCCTGACACTTAAATCTATACTCGATGTTAACAAATTTCTCTTCTTCAGAAACGCTTCCCTTGCCATTGCCAGTCTACATTTTATATCTTCTCTACTTCGACCATCATCAGTTATTTTGCTCCCCAAATAGCAAAACTCCTTTACTACTTTAAGTGTCTCATTTCCTAATCTAATTCCCTCAGCATCACCCGACTTAATTCGACCATAATCCATTACCCTCGTTTTGCTTTTGTTGATGTTCATCTTATATCCTCCTTTCAAGACACTGCCCATTCCGTTCAACTGCTCTTCCAAGTCCTTTGCTGTCTCTGACAGAATTACAATGTCATCGGCAAACCTTAAACTTTTTATTTCTTCTCCCTGGATATTAATACCTACTCCGAATTTCTCTTTTGTTTCCTTTACTGCTTGCTCAGTATACAGATTGAATAACATCGGGGAGAGGTTACAACCCTGTCTCACTCCCTTCCCAACTTCTGCTTCCCTTTCACGCCCCTCGACTCTTATAACTGCCATCTGGTTTCTGTACAAATTGTAAATAGCCTTTCGCTCCCTGTATTTTACCCCTGCCACCTTTAGAATTTGAAAGAGAGTATTCCAGTCAACATTGTCAAAAGCTTTCTCTAAGTCTACAAATGCTAGAAATGTAGGTTTGCCTTTCCTTAATCTTTCTTCTAAGATAGGTCGTAAGGTCAATATTGCCTCATGTGTTCCGACATTTCTACGGAATCCAAACTGATCTTCCCAGAGGTCGGCTTCTACCAGTTTTTCCATTCGTCTGTAAAGAATTCGCGTTAGTATTTTGCAGCTGTGACTTATTAAACTAATAGTTCGGTAATTTTCACATCTGTCAACACCTGCTTTCTTTGGGATCGGAATTATTATATTCTCCTTGAAGTCTGAGGGTATTTCACCTGTCTCATACATCTTGCTCCCCAGATGATCAGGACTGGCTCTCCCAAGGCTGTCAGTAGTTCTATTGGGATGTTGTCTACTGCCGAGGCCTTGTTTCGACTCAGGTCTTTCAGTGCTCTATCAAACTCTTCACGCAGTATCGTATCCCCCATTTCATCAACATCTACATTCTCTTCCATTTCTATAATATTTTCGTCAAGTACATCACCCTTGTATAGACCTTCTATATACTCCTTCCAACTTTCTGCTTTCCCTTCTTTGCTTAGAACTGGGTTTCCATCTGAGCTCTTGATATTCATACAAGTGGTTCTCTTTTCTCCAAAGGTCTCTTTAATTTTCCTGTAGGCAGTATCTATCTTACCACTAGTGAGATAAGCCTCTACATCCTTAAATTTGTCCTCTAGCTATCCTGCTTAGCCATTTTGCTCTTCCTGTCGATCTCATTTTTGAGACGTCTGTATTCTTTTTTGCCTGCTTCATTTACTGCAGTTTTATATTTTCTCCTTTCATCAATTAACTTCAATATTTCTTCTGTTACCCAAGGAGTTCTACTAGCCCTCGTCTTTTACCTACTCGATCCTCTGCTGCCTTCACTGCTTCATCCCTCAGAGCTACCCATTCTTCTCCTACTGTACTTCTTTCCCCCACTCCTATCGATTGTTCCCTTATGCTCCCCCTGAAACTCTGTACAACCTCTGGTTCTTTCAGTTTATCCAGATCCCATCTCCTTAAGTTCCCACCTTTTTGCAGTTTCTTCAGTTTTAATCTAGATTTCATAACCAATAGATTGTAGTCAGAGTCCACATCTGCCCCTGGAAATGTCTTACAATTTAAAACGTGGTTCCTAAATCTCTGTCTTACCATTATATAATCTATCTGATACCTTCTAGTATCTCCAGGATTCTTCCATGTATACAACCTTCTTTCATGATTCTTGAACCAAGTGTTAGCTATGATTAAGTTGTGCTCTGTGCAAAATTCTACCAGGCGGCTTCCTCTTCCATTTCTTAGCCCCAATCCATATTCACCTACTATGTTTCCTTCTCTCCCTTTTCCTACTCTCGAATTCCAGTCACCCATGACTATTAAATTTTCGTCTCCTTTCACTACCTGAATAATTTCTTTTATCTCATCATACATTTCTTCAATTTCTTCATCATCTGCAGAGCTAATTGGCATATAAACTTGTACTGTTAATTCACAGTAATGAAATTTGGCACATTATCAAAACATGTCAAAAGTAAAGAAATGGAGGTGTGTGCACTCAAATCACTTGACATTTTTATGGAACCCCCATAATAAGGATCATATTAGTATTCTCGACTCTAGACCTAAATTTCTGAGATCGATAAATTTCCAAACAACTGTGTCTCATTTGTCTTATGACATGATAATTATATGGTAATGTACTATTTAACTTCCGTACATTGTTGGAGTATCATGACTTTACTTTCATTAGTTGGCACAGGTTCAATTTTGTTCGTAAACAAGTATGAGCATGAATTTAGCTCTGGTGTACATTGCAGCTGATGTCATACATGGCTTCACTCTTAGGGGGTGTAGTGGTGTGGAAAATTGTGATGTAAGTGCAGAGTCTGTGAATAAGACAGAAAAACATCTGAACAAACGGAAAAGGGCCATAAAGGAGAAGTTTGACAGTGCTCGGAAAGAACTCGAAACGTTAAGGGAGGAGAAGGATAATGAGAAATGAGAAGAGTAACAGGAAACACAGGCTACAGGAATAGAGCAGAACGTGACAGCTTTGTCACTGACACAGAAAGTAGGTTTGCCCGGATACGTCAGGTAAGGAAGAGTCCAGTAGGTGTAGGCAAGACAGCAGACTTTTAAAAGGGAACCTGTGGTTCCAAAAACAGTGCGAAAATGAAGGAAAGTCCTGTTGTTAGGTAATAATCATGGAAGGCCATTTCTTACAGGAAGAACCAGGAAGTTAGTGGCATGTCAGAGTTTCTCATACTAACTGAAAGTCTTGCCTAGCTGCTAGAGCCTTTTGGAAAAGAGAATCGTGTTGTAATAGTAATATAGTAATTGGAGCAGGTAACATAAGGACACGAGCCATGGCTACAGTGTCTAGAATGGCCTGGTAAAGACAGCTTCAGCAACAAGTCATACAAATGTAAAATTCGTTAATGTTGTGAGGCATCAAGATTGGCCCCAGGTGAACAGCTCTCTGAAGTGATGCTACGGACGCAAGAAGTTTTACAAGCCGTGACCTACTTCTCAATAGGAGCAGTAAAGCGAAATTGGCTGATTGGATAGCAAAATCTTTAATGGGGACCACTCGCACTAATAGATGTGTCCCTACAGTCGCTCGTGTAAGTGAAGTACCGTTTTTAGGGTAAACTCAGATTTCAGAGTATCAGGAGGTATTAAAAGAAGTTAATACACTACTGGAAATTGAAATAAGAACACCGTGAATTCATTGTCCCAGGAAGGGGAAACTTTATTGACACATTCCTGGGGTCAGATACATCACATGATCACACTGACAGAACTACAGGCACATAGACACAGGCAACAGAGCATGCACAATGTCGGCACTAGTACAGTGTATATCCACATTTCGCAGCAATGCAGGCTGCTATTCTCCCATGGAGACGATCGTAGAGATGCTGGATGTAGTCCTGTGGAACGGCTTGCCATGCCATTTCCACCTGGCGCCTCAGTTGGACCAGCTTTCCTGCTGGACGTGCAGACCGCGTGAGACGACGCTTCATTCAGTCCCAAACATGCTCAATGGGGGACAGATCCGGAGATCTTGCTGGCCAGGGTAGTTGACTTACACCTTCTAGAGCATGTTGGGTGGCACGGGATACATGCGGACGTGCATTGTCCTGTTGGAACAGCAAGTTCCCTTGCCGGTCTAGGAATGATAGAACGATGGGTTCGATGACGGTTTGGATGTACCGTGCACTATTCAGTGTCCCCTCGACGATCACCAGAGGTGTACGGCCAGTGTAGGAGATCGCTCCCCACACCATGATGCCGGGTGTTGGCCCTGTGTGCAGTCCTGATTGTGGCGCTCACCTGCACGGCGCCAAACAAGCATACGACCATCATTGGCACCAAGGCAGAAGCGACTCTCATAGCTGAAGACGACACGTCTCCATTCGTCCCTCCATTCACGCCTGTCGCGACACCACTGGAGGCAGGCTGCACGATGTTGGGGCGTGAGCGGAAGACGGCCTAACGGTGTGCGGGACCGTAACCCAGCTTCATGGAGACAGTTGCGAATGGTCCTCGCCGATACGCCAGGAGCAACAGTGTCCCTAATTTGCTGGGAAGTGGCGGTGCAGTCCCCTACGGCACTGCGTAGGATCCTACGGTCTTGGCGTGCATCCGTGCGTCGCTGCGGTCCGGTCCCAGGTCGACGGGCACGTGCACCTGCCGCCGACCACTGGCGACAGCATCGATGTACTGTGGAGACCTCACGCCCGACGTGTTGAGCAATTCGGCGGTACGTCCACCCGGCCTCCCGCATCCCCAGTATACGCCCTCGCTCAAAGTCCGTCAACTGCACATACGGTTCACGTCCACGCCGTCGCGGCATGCTACCAGTGTTAAAGACTGCGATGGAGCTCCGTATGCCACGGCAAACTGGCTGACACTGACGGCGGCGGTGCACAAATGCTGCGCAGCTAGCGCCATTCGACGGCCAACACTGCGGTTCCTGGTGTGTCCGCTGTGCCGTGCGTGTGATCATTGCTTGGACAGCCCTCTCGCAGTGTCCGGAGCAAGTATGGCGGGTCTGACACACCGGTGTCAGTGTGTTCTTTTTTCCATTTCCAGGAGTGTATAACTGAAAATTTTGAGCCTAATATCTGTTAAGTTAAAAATAATGTTAAAATACTCGTATGGTATAAAACTGTTGGAAGGTTAAAAAATAAAATCGATGAACTTATGATTTGTTCAGATGGAATGCAGCTTGCAAATCATGTAGATGTAATAAAACGCTTATGAGCATCCTTCGACAACAAATGTAGGACTGCTGAACACAAAACGAGATGCTCGACAGGCCATGAAGGCCCAAGGGATTTCTAAGGGGCGCAGCGTCGTCCTCCGCCTTGTGGATACGGTATTAGCATTTCCAACAGTCCAATTTTCGGTGGGAATGTCCCGGAATTTAAAGTACTGTTCAGGACCCTTGGCAAAGGGATTATGCCCACACTTTTACCAGCGTTGTGCAGAATTTAAGAATCCTGAGAGCGAAAAGAAAGAATGATGTGTGAATTTCCTCCCCAATCATTATAGATGATTCAAAATACACATTGGTCTCTTCAGTATTATGGGTAGTTACGTTGCCAACGAGTTACTAGTTCAGTTTGAGCATTTTAGAATTAGAAAGGCTCTGCGTTCGGAAAAGATGCTGCGGCCTTCTTCAAGTGATGAAGACAGTTCGTCACGTTTGTATTTTCCAAAGAAGAAAGTTAAAAGATATACGTCTTTCAAGAAAGACTTCTCAGAAAACAAAGAAAACGACTTCGCAGCAAAGTGTGTGATTTGCCACGCCGTGTTTTCGATAAAATTTAAAAGAAGAAATGCTGTAATGGATCATCAAAAGACACAAAAACACATTCTGGCACAACAGCAGCAGTGTCATAAAAATAAAAAATTACTAATTTCTGTGTGAAGAAACGTACATCTGAAGTAGATGTCGCTATACGTGCTGAAGTTGTGTCTTGTTGCAATACACAGCCTTAGCTACAAGTCATTCCACTGCCAAATGACAATGTCGAAGAACTAACCCAGAAGCTATTCTGGAAAATATTTCTAGCCCACAGAGTGAAGATGTACAACAGACATGGGCGAGTTTCATAAAGGCTTCTACTTTTCTCTGTCCTCAGATAGTTCAAACCCAGGAAATATAAAAAATTTTCATTATGCAGTTCAGTACTTTGATGTTAAGCATGTCCTTATATATGTGTTATGATTAAATGTTTGGACGACCTGTGGCAGGTGGATCTTGTCGACATTTGGAAACATTCACGTGTGAATAAGGACTTTAAATATATTTTAATGGTTATTGATACTTATTTTAATTTGCCTGCGCATTACCTGTGAAAGCAAAAACAGGGAAGGATGTCGCACATGTGTCTGAGCGACTTCTGCAGATGGGGATGAATCGAAGCCCTAAAACCTTCAAACAGATCACGGCAACGAGTTTTACAATGGACATTTCAAGACTGTGATGAAATGGTATGGAATACATCACTGCTCGGCATTCATCCACCTGAAGGTGAGTGTCACAGAGCGTCCAAACAGAACAGTGAAAGCCCAAATTTGGATGTGATTCAATCTTCGTGGCTCACAAAAATGGACCAATGTGTTCCCGCAAATAGTTGCACAGTATAATTGAACCAAACATCGCACAATGAAAATGAGACTAATCGATGTTTCTGGATACAGTACACAATCGTACTAAAATACTAGATACGCGCAAACATCAATTTAATCTGGGTTATTTAGCACATATTTCAAAACATAAGATGGCAGTTGAGAAGTCAAAAATGCCAAACTGGTCAACAGAGATATTCACAATTTTCAAAGAGCAGAGAGCGAATCCTAGAACTCAACTCTTACAGGACAGCAGGGGTACTGAAGTTGCAGGACGCTTTTACACAGATGAGTTACAGAAGAGCTCAGAACCAGATGTGTCGTAGAGATGGTTATACGACGTTGACGGAGTAGAGCGTTAGTTAAATGGGTTGGTTTTCCTGAATCACAAAAAAGCTACATCGACGCTGGCGACTTACTACATAATACAGGGTGCACAGACCACAAACACCTCTGTAGCATAACATGCAGGAGACACAGAGAGGAGGAGGTGGTATTCTCGAAAAACTACCAATCGAATTACACTTTCCTAGATATAACTATTGTTGACCTGAAACAAGACTTCAAACAAGATTGGGATACCGTGATAATGGGATAAATCTGCTCGAAGAAGTATGTATGGAACACGATATTGCATATGCATCAAATAAAGATCGTCACACCGCCGATCGAAGTTTAGCTGATAAAGCTAAGGCAATACATGCAAAAAGGGATATTGGTATAGGTCAACGCATCGCAGCACCTGCAATTGAAAAAAACTATGAGTGGTAAAGTCAAGTATGGCTTGGGTGTGAAGAAGTTCAGCCAAGTTATGGGCGCTGCACGTCGGGCGTTAAGGAAGTATGCACCAAAGGGTGCATGAAAAAATGTATCGTGACAGCGTTTTACGCAGCTAAAAGCGTTCTGAAGCAGAAAGGAGCGAAAAAAGAAAATCTATTAAATCACACAGGGCTCTACCAATAGCCAAGACATCGGGTGGAATTATTCCCTTCCTCATTCCCGCCCTAGCCGGTTTCTCGGTGGTGGGTTCACTCGCTTGGGGTGCTGCAGCTATTGCCATGACATTCAACAATGCTCAAAACTCTCAGGAGCATCTGCAGGAGGCATGCAGACATAACCGCATGATGGAGGCAGCAGCCATCGAAAAAAGTCTATGCTTGAAACTATACAAGAAAGGTCTTGCTGTCTTCATAAACAAAAAAAGCTCCCTAGCAGTTCTACCAGACAGGGCGCTTACAAATTCAGATCTGCATAAATTTGTTAAGAAGAAATTCAACATTCCCAGATTCCAAGGAGTGTTTATTAGGAATACGTTAACTAAGACTTTGTGGAAATCAGGATAATACGGAATTGCGAATCTAGATGTAGGAGGAGGACCTGGAAGTCATTGGGTAGCATATGTTAAAAAAGTAAATACAAATACTGTCTACTATTTCGACTAATTCTGCGATCTGCAACCTCCAGAAGAATTACAACGATACTTCACAGGTAGAAGACCATATGTTCTACAATTTTTGACCCTACCAAGACTTTCACACATTCCTGTTTAGCCATCGATGAACCATGTTCCTCCTGACGTGTAAGAATGATATGTAAGGACGGGCATTATGCATCCATTCACCAGTTGATTTCTAGATGCAGTGTCGTACACTCTGGCTTTAAAAGAACGATCGTCTGTATTACATGCGAATTACTTCCCGCCAATTGATTTAAGCATTCGCGTGACTGGACTGGAGACATACAACACCATCCCAATTATCACAGAGGCTAACAATAAACTGCATCCGGAAATTAATGATAAAAACCAATTTGTGGAAAGTGAACCTGGTGCATACGATATTGACGATTTAAACGAAGTATCAAAACAGTCTGGAAAAGGAATTGAGCTCCTTGAAAACAGTAGTACACTTAAATCTGAAGCAAGGACGACGAATGCATCGACTGACTTTAAGCAGAAAGGTTCATAAGGCCTACTACTGGATTTCACAAAAGGACGGGTTTTGAAGACGGATCTCAGTAAATTTTACAAATCTGATCAGACAGTGGATATTCTGCCTGTCAGTAAAATTCATTTTGAGTGTAACATTGCAACGAAGTCATATCTCAACGATAGATTGATTTATTCAATTTACGAATTCTCCCATCAATTGTTGAGACTCCTTCCAATGCTATATACCTTGCAGTGACAGTTCAGACATTGGGCTATCTGGAGCTGCGTATCGTAGATCAGAAAATCATTGTACGACTACATCTATATCAGGAAAGGCGTAAGGTATAAAACCAGCACACACAATGCACTTCACAGCAGAGCGGCAAGTTGACAACAAGTGCGAACTTCAAGTTTCTTAAATCAGTAGACTTGAAACCTCTCAATGACGTAGTCGCTCGATGTATCACACCCAGTGGAATATGATGAGCGAATCATGGGGCAGGAATACTTCTCCCATAAACCTTATGCTTCAACGACATTTAACAGCAACGATGAAATTAGGACTGTCATCCTGTACCAAGACGCTTTAACTCTTCCATGCAAGACTTTCATAAATTTGGATGGATCGTTTAAGAATAAGGATGGCCGTCATACTGTGGGATCAAAGCTTTCGTATTCCTGCTCCAGGAAATACGAACTGAACTGCATGCGTACCTCTAAAAATGCTTATGGGGTACTTTGAGGACATGCAGCGAATTAGGACAGCAACTCAGACATTCAAGGAGCTTAAGAAGAAAATCAGATCATCATCAGTAAAATTATGTGGAAAATGACACACATTACTGGGACAAACGAGGAGCGTTTGAAGCTTCTAAAAGTTCTGAATACTGGTACATATTTGCCATTAACTTTCCATTCATGGGAGCTTTTTGAGTATCAAGTGCTACCGACAGCTAGCAGACAAACATGGGCTATTAAAACTTCCGTGCAGCTGGAGACACCGTGATACAACATACTTGCATTTCAGACCAATAGAAGCGCGAACTTAGAGAATGATTCCACCGTATTGACAACTGTCATTTAACTAATGCCACAGTCCAGGATTCTATCTGTATGAGAATTTATTCCCACATTGGGACCAGAATGTATTCGGCCTAGCATTTGACATGCGTGCAAGGTTCCGTGTGTCCTACTATGAAGTGTTGAAGAGGAAGGGTCCCTACTCGGCCCAGTGAAATTCAAGATGCTGGCGCCAATCATTGTAATAGACTCTTCTAAGCAGAATGAGGTAATTATACCATGACTAATAGATGTGCGAACTGAATATGAATCCTCACCAAATTTCCTAGAACACTCTGCAAAATACGCTCTAGCTCTACTTGACCGTGTGTTTAACTGTTGCGCACTTACTGGTGTTGTGCAGCGTGATGTATAAATGACAAAGTGCTGTGTCATACCCAGATCATTTCACAATGAAAATTTGGAGTGTTAACGCCGTTGCTGACATTTAATGTTTGTATGTCGATGAGTGTAGACAATTCATATTTAAAGTCTTCGCATTGATAGCATATACAGAAGATGCTGGTACCATAGAGACATTCGGAGCGAGCATTGCATCGCCGAGGCCTTTCAAGGACGTGAACAATGGGACAATCCTGGTATATCTTATAAAGATATGACGCCGTCACTGCGAAAATTTGATTATCCATATACCATCATCTATGACAAAGGCGAGGACAAGATCTCATGGATGCAGCGAATCTTCAAGTTTGCCACGACCTGGAATTCCATGGGTGCCCTGCTAGCCATCAACTCAAGCAGAAGATGTGTGAAAATAGATTTGTGTCTGCTTATGAAAATGTAAAATTACTTTTAAGTTGGATTAATGAAAATAAATGAATTTTTTTATCTCACATTCTGTGTTTTTCTTTCTTTCTACCCAGATCCCAATTAGATGGTATGTAGATGTGCCCAGATCCTGCGTCCGTGGCTTTGTTCAAGCACAGATGATATAATTTCAACCATATTTGCTATATGTTTTTGGAAGCGGACATGGTCATATGTTGCCTGTTCCCAAAAACCTAAATGTGCTGCCCAATAGGAGAAACCCCATGAAATCATTACATATACACTCCTGGAAATTGAAATAAGAACACCGTGAATTCATTGTCCCAGGAAGCGAAAACTTTATTGACACATTCCTGGGGTCAGATACATCACATGATCACACTGACAGAACCACAGGCACATAGACACAGGCAACAGAGCATACACAATGTCAGCACTAGTACAGTGTATATCCACCTTTCGCAGCAATGCAGGATGCTATTCTCCCATGGAGACGATAGTAGAGATGCTGGATGTAGTCCTGTGGAACGGCTTGCCATGCCATTTCCACCTGGCGCCTCAGTTGGACCAGCGTTCGTGCTGGACGTGCAGACCGCGTGAGACGACGCTTCATCCAGTCCCAAACATGCTCAATGGGGGACAGATCCGGAGATCTTGCAGGCCAGGGTAGTTGACTTACACCTTCTAGAGCACGTTGGGTGGCACGGGATACATGCGGACGTGCATTGTCCTTTTGGAACAGCAAGTTCCCTTGCCGGTCTAGGAATGGTAGAACGATGGGTTCGATGACGGTTTGGATGTACCATGCACTATTCAGTGTCCCCTCGACCATCACCAGAGGTGTACGGCCAGTGTAGGAGATCGCTCCCCACACCATGATGCCGGGTGTTGGCCCTGTGTGCCTCGGTCGTATGCAGTCCTGATTGTGGCGCTCACCTGCACGGCGCCAAACACGCATACGACCATCATTGGCACCAAGGCAGAAGCGACTCTCATCGCTGAAGAAAACATGTCTCCATTCGTCCCTCCATTCACGCCTGTCGCGACACCACTGGAGGTGGGCTGCACGATGTTGGGGCGTGAACGGAAGACGGCCTAACGGTGTGCAGGACCGTAGCCCATCTTCATGGAGACGGTTGCGAATGGTCCTCGCCGGTTCCCCAGGAGTAACAGTGTCCCTAATTTGCTGGGAAGTGGCGGTGCGGTCCCCTACGGCACTGCGTAGGATCCTACGGTCTTGGCGTGCATCCGTGCGTCGCTGCAGTCCGGTCCCAGGTCGACGGGCACGTGCACCTTCCGCCGACCACTGGCGACAACATCGATGTACTGTGGAGACCCCACGCCCCACGTGTTGAGCAATTCGGCGGTACGTTCACCCGGCCTCCCGCATGCCCACTATACGCCCTCGCTCAAAGTCCGTCAACTGCACATACGGTTCACGTCCACGCTGACGTGGCATGCTACCAGTGTTAAAGACTGCGATGGAGCTCCGTATGCCACGGCAAACTGGCTGACACTGACGGTGGCAGTGTACAAATGCTGCGCAGCTAGCGCCATTCGACGGCCAACACCGCGGTTCCTGGTGTGTCCGCTGTGCCGTGCGTGTGATCATTGCTTGGACAGCCCTCTCGCAGTGTCCGGAGCAAGTATGGTGGGTCTGACACACCGGTGTCAATGTGTTCTTTTTTCCATTTCCAGGAGTGTATTTTGTTTTTCTCCATCTTAAACGTCACCTCCTTGTTGCATCAAACTAGTACCTTGTGCATATTGCACAGCCTTTATATTAATTTGTAAGCGTAGGAATTTGTGAAATAACAATGAAGACGTATGGTAACGAGTAACAATTTTTTCTATTCAGACATAAAATTCACAGCAGTAATACAGCTTTACATTCACGTCTCTTGATGCTTTTAAATTACACTGAGTAATACTGCTTTCAAATTCACAGTTCTTGTTGCCGTTTGAAGTTTTTTTTAGTCACGGTTCTTGGTTCTGCAAATAATATTACTGGTTGAAAAAATTTTTACTTTACATCGCAGTACTGATTACAGCTATTGCAGAGGTACAGCTTCTCTTACACTAATACTATTACTACTAGAGAAATACCATCCAAGCAGAAGACTTAGTTTATACATTGAACTGAGTGGCTCTAGACATTTTCTACTTCAAGCACTTGAAATAATTTAATTATACAATGAAGTGGATGGCCCTAAAATGTTCATCCCAAACAGCTGCACTAAAATTAACTGGGCGAAACTCACACTTGGACAATGCGTGTTAGGTGAAACTTGGAAACTATGCACTCACACAATCACACACGCACATGAAGTGCGAAAGACAGAAAACATTGTAAAACTGTTTTTTCTCCATTTATAGTTTTTTTTAACTTTGCTGATGATTTTACTCCAATTTTAATCTTTTTTATATATACATTGTACATTTTAACTTTTTTGTATTTTTTCCAGAATATGGTGTTTATACATTTATGCATACATAGTTTACTAATTATTAAGAAAAAATTAACAGAATGTATTTACACACAGACATACATATTCCCACAGGCATCCACACTCAAATGCGCTCACAAGCATACACACAGATACATAAGCATTCACATATCCAGGTGCACCATACATCACACGCATACAACATTTACACTATGATAAAAATCCATACTATTCAGCATAAGCTCTCACACAGCCACTCAATCTCTCTAATTCACCCGCTCTCGTGCTTCAAGCAAATATTGCGCGTAGAGGAGGGTGTCAATCACGTCATTAAAATTGCTCCTGTATCATCGTTATGTTACAATCCAACTTTAGATTGCAGCATAGTGTATACCTCATGTCCTCATGATCAAACACTGGTTTGCTGTACCATATGCAGAGGTTGCGGTAGTGCATCACGGACACCACTATACAGGCAATTCATGAAGTCAGCTCACCTTTGGGTGACTCCATATAGTGTGTGAAATGCATACATTTCGGAACCACAAACTCCACAATCGGCAATCCATCCACGTCATCTTTCATTAAGCTGATAACCTTACCCTGCATATCCCAATGTTTCAAATTCGTTACTGTGTCACCTAATTACTTCATATGGATCCCAGTTCTTCACCCAATAGATGAAACTATCTGTATCCATACACAGGAACTTTGGTTCCATGAATTGAGTTTAAACAAACTCATAGTGGAAGCGGCAGATGTGGAGTTTGGAATGTCCAATGTACACATACCCAAATAGAACTCTATTGAAACCTTCGACATCTCCACAGCAACAAAGTTATCATCAAAATAGTTACCTGATTATGGGTGATGCACTTTCTTACGCCACAGCACCCATCCCAGTCACTCCTAAGCAAAATACCGCGTTCATTTCTTACATTCTGCATGGTTTTACCGAAAAAGGAGTTATTCGTTGGTTTATAAAAACATTTTTCTAAGTCACTAGTCGTGCCCGCCATCTTTTTTTGTATTTTATTCAATATACTTCTTCAACCAGGAAGAGTGATTGAAGAAGATAGCCTAGATATTTCTACCTAGCTCCATCCGTTAGCTGAGGCACTGCTGGGGATTACAATGATGAATTATGAAATTATGTACCTCTGCTTGTGTCCAACAGTGGTCATCAGTTTAGGGGTAGTGTTTCCTCGTGGAACATGTTGCTCTGATCATAACGGCAACTCATTTCATGCATACTAACAGGGTATATGAAGTCTGCCTCCAACACATACTCTGCATCAGAATCACCCGCCAGACCCATTATTTTTCCACCTATTCAGATTTAATTCGTTTTCGGGCACCCATTAAAACCCACCAATTGGCGCGGCTGAGAATACACCTGTTTTCTTTGTTTTTCAGTTTACTGTCTCAGCGCAGTGACTGCCCAAAGTTCTTGTTCTTGAATGATTAAATCTGCAGTTTTTCCACTTCTGATCTTAATTTGACCAGTATGTCAGTTACTCGAAGATGCCTGTCTGAGTGTGGTGCTCCCGGTTCTCGGAGCGCCAGCTCCAATTTTTCCGTGTTCTTGTGGTACATTATTTAGTACTAAGTACTGACTTACAGAAATTGATTCACATCTGCACCATAATTTTCAACATCAAATGTGTCACATCATCTCTTTGTCCTCTTCCCTTTGCATGTTCGTATTCCATACATGCATAATATTCTTCAAGTGTTGCGTGACGATGATTGATGATATAAGCAGCGGTGTAACCTAAAATCCAAATGGCGGCATTTTGCTTCCTGCGGGGTTATCGTATTTTTTTCTGATTGGGTTAATTCCAGATGCCGACGTCGTGTGGAACCGTGCGGTAAATTATCGCCAGTCTACTCCATATGTATGCCGTGATCAATCCTGCTGTACCACAGATGAACCTGTGAATTAAGGTGTCCATCTGACCGCATGTCGCTCAGGCGTGTGTGGGGCTCAGGTGGATATTGCGGAGCTTCTTATTGGTAGAAACTTTGTCGTTAACGATTAGATACCATGTAGACCGGACGCCTGAGGCAGCACAGAACTAGGGATATTTCTCCAGATAGTATTCCACTTAGCTTGCGGCTATTTTTGAATGACTCTGTTTTCTCTACCATCTGTTGTGAAAAATCAATAGATATTCGCGATGGTAATAGGCGGACTGATGCTGTAGGTTGTCATATCTAACTGAACCCGCTGTATTACAGTCTAATATGGGGAAAGGTTCATTAACTGGAAGCGTTATACTGCATGGCCTCCAATTTGACGTTAAGTTCTTAATTAAGCTCGGTGTGTCATTGGTGATAGCTTTATACATGCAGTTGCTTGGTAAGGTCCGACACTTATGTATGGCACTGATGAAACCAAGCTCTCCCAGTCATGTTGTAAGGTCAACGTTTCAGAGCTTACTTTGAAAAGTTGGTCTCTGAGAACATACCAACAGACGGCTCCTGTATATTGTCAGCCAAGCGATTTGAGACTGGTAGGATTTGGCCCAGGTAGTACTATTTGCTCGCTACAGACATTCTGACTCTGTGCTCTCTTTGCAGGAGATCCAAATCCCTGTCAGAATAAATGCATGTTGTGGGTCTGATCTTGTGCAGCATGTCTGTCCAGTTTTTTGTAGCCATCACACCTGGTACCGCACCTCAGTAGGCTCCAAGAGATTTGTGCCGTGCTCTCGTTACACACAATAGGGATGGGTAGCATCACCAATGCCTACTCCTATATGAAGCAATATCGTCATTCTCTTGCTTAGCTTCGCATCGGTGACCGTGTTGAAGTCGTTAATGAGATTCCCCACTTCCGTCAGATTGATATGGATAGTACTGCTAAGCAGACGTTGTCATCATAAGCAACGCAAGCCACTTTCGCCGTTCCGATGTTGATTCCAAATGATCGTTGGGTAATACGAACAAATAAGGATGTTACCGCGATGGCATACAACGTCATTGATAAGGGACAATCCTAACTGTTCGATCTCCTAATTACAATTCTGTCGGACATCAACATACGTGATGTGGCATTGGAAACGAAGTGCTCCAGCATTTTAACGAAACGTTGGCCGAAACCCGTCTTCGTCACCGTCTTAATCACATATTCATGGTTCAAAGTCTAAAAATAGTGGTGCGCCAGAGTCTTTTTTGTCCGCCAGAGTGCAAATGACATCCCGTAGGTTGTAGGCAGTGAGATTACGCTGCGTCCAGGCACCGCACCATATTGATATTTTCCTAATATTTTATGTGACACTGGTTGCATTCGCTTTCTCATAGGCCGTTTGTGATTTTAAAGGCAGAGTCAAGCAAGGTGAAAGGTCGCATTTCACGTATCCTTTGGCTGTTTCCTTTTTTGCGTAAAGTTTGAGTTTCTCTGGGACAGATTCAAGCTGTCACTATTCATTAGCAAGCTGAGCTAATGTTGGGGCCAAGACAACCCAATAGTGTTGATAAAGTTCCGCGGCGAGACCGTCGGGTCCAGGAGACTCAAGCGATCATTATCGTCATGAGATAGTCTGGAAACTATTTCATTGAGTACTTCGGTGCAGAGCACGTCATTGATTTTTCGCCTGTCTTAAAGTAATCTGAAGTATTTGCACACATTTGATGAGCTATCCCACTGTCTTGTAACTACTGTTCCCGTCTCGTCAACGACCTCTTCAGTTAACTTTGCTATCTGTCACCGCGATGTCCATAAAGTGTGGTACTGTAAGACTGTTCCTTCTAACATGATGTCCCCTGGTTGGGATCTAGTTATGGTGCCCTCCATTTGTTTGCGATACAGGTTCGTGACTTTCGCCTTGCACTTCTTTATATGGCGATAAGCGTCCTCAGCTGTGATGTCACTGGAATGGTATAGCTCAGGGAGACATGAGAAGAGAAATGATGTTGATGTAAATTTCGATTTGGCTCTATGTAGCCACCATCCAATAGTCGATCAGCATAGGGTTTGGGAACGCTTCACTTGCCCCCGTGTGCGTTGCACGTCTGCATCCAGCTGCTTGTCTGGCAACAGGCTGACGTCCATTCTCCAGTAGCGCTGGAGGTTTATGTAGCATTGATCAGAAAAGCCGACGGGAGCAATATCACTGTGCAATACATTATCGCCGAAAGCTGCAGAGACGTAAATACGGCCTATCTGGCTGTCTGAATGCCAGGCTGTATGTGTAAATGCGACACGGTTTCCAGGTATTTCTTCCCAGGTGTCATGTTGCTTCAGTCCAGAAACAAGGTGGTCGAGTTCTGTGCACTTACTCAAGTTCGGTGTTTCGTCTTTTGCAGAGATAACACAGTTCAGATCTCCCCTACGATACAATTTGCGGCATAATTAGCTAAAAAAGGCACATCATTTTTATAAAAGGAATAACGCTTCTGTCGGCGGTTATTGCCTTATGGTGTGTGTGTGTGTGTGTGTGTAAGATGACAACCCGAATGCCACTGATTCTACACGATATGCTCCGCAAATTCTTCAGCCGTATTATGAGTGATGGACACCATCTCGTAATAGGACTTCGGTTCCTGTGTGGTCTCTTTATCGAGGTTCATTGCGGCTACAAATGTCTCTAAATTCGGTTCTGCGCAGACTTCTTGTAAGACACTGATGTCTGCATCAGTGGTGTTCTGAGCGCTCTGAATTTTACATCACTCTGAATTCTGTTAATGTTAACTGTTGTTCGTGAAAGTATCAGTCATTGAGAGGGACATGTACCCGAACCACCAAATGGCGCTCTATTTGTACATACACATTCACACACATCAGTGGTGTTCTGAGCGCTCTGAATTTTACATCACTCTGAATTCTGTTAATGTTAATTGTTGTTCGTGAAAGTATCAGTCATTGAGAGGGACATGTACCAGAACCACCAAATGATGCTCTATTTGTACATACACATTCACACACATTTCAATATAAAACTACAGTTGGCCCCCATTTCTGTCCGTTTCATCGTCCATTCACCAAATCACCCTGTGGTATGTTTCGATTGTTGTCGGAGTCCGTCGGTTCTAAGGTGGCAGTTACGGATGTTGCCGCTGTTTCAGTTTGGCTGTTTTTCAGTTTTGCAGCCACTTGTTGGGCTACCGGCCTTAATTGTTGTGCTGCTTCAGTAGCTCCTCCGCAAGCAATGTGAAATTTCTTTTTGTCAGCCGAATATCGGCCTTGTAAATTTTTGTGGGACTCGGATAAGGAATATTAAAATTTTTTAAAAGCAAGAACTGTTTGCTCAGTTGCACCCGTGTGTTCGTCACGTGCTTCAGTGTCATCTGTCACTATTTTGCGGGTTTCTGAGTAAGTTACAGTACAGTATGTTATGAAGTTTATCATACAGTAATCCATTTGTGGCACTGCGTATCACTAGGCCTAAAGCACGTTATCGTCGATTGTGAGATCGTGGCATTCATTCATTCTTCTGAAATATTTTGATCTCATGGCGAGTCAGGTTTATCTGTGCTGTAGGCCCACATTGTATGTATGAAAATTCACGAAAAGCTGTGTCACTGGTTTTTGTGATATTCACTTAAATACCGGATCGACGCGGCGTGCTTTAGGCCCTTATGGATCTCAGTGCCTTATTTGTATTCTAGACAAGTGACTTTGTTGGTAGACATTACTACTTAGTTTAATCATTTCCACGCACTTTGTGTTTGGAGCTGGTTGTTCACTGTGCGGGAATCGATTTTCGTGTGCAGTATAAACATGAACTATATGGAATCTATTTTAAAGGCTAAGCTGTGACAACGGGTCGCAAGTCATCCTTGGGTGGCTCAGTCGGTAGAGCACTTGCCCACGAAACGCATAGGCCCCCAGTTAGAGTCTCAGTCCGACACACAGCTTTAATCTGCCAGGAAGTTTCATATCAGCGCGCACTCCGCTACCGAGTGAAAATCTCATTCTGGAAACAGAAACGTAAATTACCTGCGAAAGTTAGCCGCAGAGGAACTAGGGCCTCCGTAAACACATCCTTTGACGGAGAGAGTGACGAAATCAAATAAGCGTGACTACAAGTAAGTGTACAGGTAGCACAAGTTTTTGTGCGGGTGTAGCCCGGAAGTAAATTCGTGAGCTAACACATTTGTTAGAGATCTTGTACATTTGCCAGAAAAAATGGAACAGCATGAAAACTCCCACTAACACAAAAAAATGTGAAATGGACAGTTGTGACAGCTTACACGTTATTCCGTTAGTGGCCTAAACTGTACTGATTTACGTACAAAGCAACAAAATTCCGCGAAAACAATTACTTCTTTTGTCAGATAAGTTATGCGTATTATTATTATTGTTACTGTTGTTATTACAATTGGCAGCATTGTAGCTGTATAGACTTGTGCCACGCGGGATTAGCCGAGCGGTCTCAGACGCTGCAGCCATAGACTGTGCGGCTGGTCCCGGCGGAGGTTCGAGTACTCCCTCAGGCATGGGTGTGTGTATTTGTCCTTAGGATAATTGAGGTTTAGTGTGTAAGCTTAGGGACTGATGACCTTAGCAGTTAAGTCCCATAAGACTTCACACACATTTGAACATTTTCTATAGACTTGTTGATAAGTATAACTGTTATACAGTAGCAGATGCTACTAATTTCACACTCTCCAATTTATGTGAATCTAAAAACTTGAGAACTCCCAGAACGTGTACTCACGTGCCGCCACTGCCACAGTACTACCGAGGACGACGCAGTTAATGCGTTGCATGCACATTAATGTTTCTGAGGTATATGATATGTCTCAAATCTAGCGTTCCCGACGCTTTCACATTCAGCTGCAACGAAATAAAATTATGCCCCAGGTGAGGCTCGAACTCACAACCCCGGCATTGCTCGCAGCTACTGTCTTATAAGTACCGTGCGCTAACCAATTGCGCCACTGGGGCTACGGCTTATGTCTTACAGTTAGCGGTACTTTACGGCCACCCATAGTGGCCACAAAAACATCACAACATCGTCATCCCAGGCCATACTGCGGCTTCGGTACCTGACCACGATTACTTTATAATATTCTTGTTTCATATCCTACGCTTACATGTCTATCAACTGCTTCTCATTGCCGAAAATATCCAGAAAAGCGCGCGCTTTGCCCTCTGCTACCTGTCGAAAGGCGAACGCAGATGCTTGGAATGCTTTAAGCTCTGTAGGCGCACCGCGGCCGCGCAGCTGGAGGAGAGGTGCCTTTCTTGGAAGCTCCTTGCACCGCACGGAAGTACAGAGTGACCGCGCTGCCGTTGTCGATGGACAACTTGCAACTGCCGAGCCACGGAGAACACGTTCCTTCGCGATGTGCACTCGTCTCGTAGTACAAAACGCAAACGAGCGGCACCGTGGTGCAACGGATAACGTGTCTGAATACGGATCAGGAGATTCCAGATTAGAATTCCGGCAGGGTCGGCATTCTGTTACTTGGCGGCGCGTAGCTAGGCACTGGATTTCGTATGTCGCGGCCTTTATTTTTTTAAATTGAGTTTCGATTCCCCTCGAAGGGGGCGGGCTGGCAGCAGCTTAGTATTGCCGCTCTCCAGCCCACAGAAATTGTTTTAAAATATGAAGATAATAAATAAGAACAGCAGGCGATAAAATCGGAGACTTAAATGGTACCATGGCGGAAAAATCGTGTAACTTAAAACATAGAACAAAGGGATAATGATGCTAATAAAATACATATGAAGCAGACAGGTAAAATAATAGACAGACAATTAAAAAAAACACGGCGACAGTCTGCTTTCTGTTCGCAAGAGACATAAAATTCACACCCAGCGACAGGATGATTTCTGTTCGTAACACTTTGGAAAGATGAACAACACTGAACATTCACTTGAACACTGCACTAAAACGTTGGCAAATATGACATACCACAGCCGAGGGCAGGTGGGGGGAAAACCTGGACAGATGATGGGAAAGAAAAAGGGGGGAAGGGGGGGAAGGAGAGGAAAAAAACGAAGGGGGGGGAAGAGGGGAAAGGAGCCGATGGAGGACGAGGACCCATAAAAGTGGGGTGGGGGGAGGGGGTACTGGTTAGATGATTCAGGGAGTGGGGAAAGGCAGAGGAGGGGAATAAAAAGGACTGGGAGGGGGGAAACGAGGTAGGGAGAGGTTAGGGGGGAGAAAACAGGATGGAAGGGGGGAGGGGAAGGGGAGCCCAGGGAAAGGACAGAGTAAAGGGGAGGGTGAGGATCATAGTTGATAGGAGGGATAAACGGAGAGAGAGAGAGAGGGCATCATCTGGGAGGGGGAGTTGACAGAAGCCACCGTAGGAAAGGAGATGAAGGGTGTAGTAGAGGGGGAAGGTAGGGGTGACACAACAGTGAAGGCGTGACAGAGAGCAGTGACAGGAGAGGAGAGGAGCAACACCGTAAGCACTAATAGAACAGAACCACCAAGACATTATGAAATATGTCTCATATTTATGGGAGGTAAACTATAAAGACATGAAACCCAAAAAGTACAAAACAGAATTCTCGAACTTCATCAAAATTGCCCTAGATGCAGGCTTCCAGAGAGCAGTGCGAACCTCCTGCCCGGCCCCTGTGGACGCAGCCCAGTTGAGGGAGGACGGCAGCCCATGGCACAATCAATGCCCGGTGATTTAGTTAATATCAAGTGGAATCAAAGTGCAAAAATTATCCCCCATTCCGCCGAAA
Organism: Schistocerca gregaria; assembly: GCF_023897955.1. Taxonomy (NCBI): domain Eukaryota; kingdom Metazoa; phylum Arthropoda; class Insecta; order Orthoptera; family Acrididae; genus Schistocerca; species Schistocerca gregaria. Next base: position 167,538,029 of record NC_064927.1, on the reverse strand, counting down.
AATACAAGCTCACCCACCAGATGCAAACAATTCAATAAAAATACAACCCATTTCAACTTAAGAAAAGTCAGTAAAAAGTCCATCAACAATTCTATGTTCTCCAATATAATACCAAATTTGTTTACATTTATCATTGCCAAAAAACTCATTTAAATTAAAAATTCTCAGGCAACCATAATCAAACATGCATAAAAACAAAGACTGAATTTTTATTAAAATTAAATGAAAAGAGAAAAATAATGTTCTAGAAATGAAACAAATGAACTCAGTACTCAAGAATGACTTTAGAACAAAAATAACTGTATAAAAGGAAAACTGAAAATGATATCTAATGTAATTTAAAACACACTTTATGTCTATTTACATATAATGAAATTAAATATAAGTTGTAATAACATTGAAACTATTATTAATGTATATATCATCGTACACACATAACAATCAAAATTGCTATTTAATACTTACAAATTATATATCACTGTATGGTAATGAAACTAAAGGTTGATAATATAGTAAATAGATAATGCATTTCTGAAGACCATTAGCAGCAGTAAAGTAAGTAAGCAAGCAAGTCAGTCAGTTAGACAGTTGGTTGATTTGTAGATTAAAGGGACTAAGCCATCAGTAAAGCCTTTAACACAGTTATGAAGCCAAATACACTACTGGCCATTAAAATTGCTACACCAAGAAGAAATGCAGATGATAAAAGGGTATTCATTGGACAAATATATTATAGTAGAACTGACATGTGACTACATTTTCACATAATTTGGGTGCATAGATCCTGAGAAATCAGTACCCAGAATAACCAGCTCTGGCCATAATAATGGGCTTGATACGCCTGGACATTGAGTCAAACAGAGCTTGGACAGTGTACAGGTACATCTGCTTATGCAGCTTCAACATGATACCACAGTTCATCAGGAGTAGTGACTGGCGTATTGTGACAAGCCAGTTGCTCAGCCACCATTGACCAGACGTTTTCAATTGGTGAGAGATCTGGAGAATGTGCTGGCCAGGGCAGGAGTCAAACATTTTCTTTATCCAGAAAAGTCCTTACAGGACCTGCAACATGCGGTCGTGCACTATCCTGCTGAAATGTAGTATTTCGTAGGAATCGAATGAAGGGTAGAGCCACGGGTTGTAACACATCTGAAATGTAACTCCACTGTTCAAAGTGCCATCAAAGAGAACAAGAGGTGACTGAGACATGTAATCAATGGCACCCCATACCATCATGCCGGGTGATACACCAGTATGGCAATGACGGATACACGATTGCAATGTGCGTTCACCGCGATGTCACCAAACACGGATGCAACCATCATGATGCTGTAAACAGAACCTGGATTCATCCGAAAAAATGACTTTTTATCATTCGTACACCCAGGTTTGTCGTTGAGTACACCATCGCAGGTGCTCCTGTCTGTGATGCAGCATCAAGGGTAACCACAGCCATGGTCTCCGAGCTAATAGTCCATGCTGCTGCAAACATCACCGAACTGTTTGTGCAGATGGTTGCAAACATCCCCATCTGTTGACTCAGGGATCAAGACGTGGCTGCACGATCTGTTACAGCCATGCGGATAAGATGCCTGTCATCTTGACTGCTAGTGATACGAGGCCATTGGGATCTAGCACGGCATTCCGTAGTAGCCTCCTGAACCCACCAATTCCATATTCTGCTAACAGTCATTGGATATTGACCAACGTGAGCACAATGTCGCAATATGATACGATACGATAAACTGCAAAGGTGATTGTACGTAATTCTCCTCCTTACACGAGGCATCACAACGTTTCACCAGGCTACGCCGGGTAACTGCTGTTTGTATATGGGAAATCGGTTGGAAACTTTCCCGATGTCTGCACGTTGTGGGTGTCGACACAGGCACCAACCTTGTGTGAATGCTCTGAAAAGCTAATCATTTGAATATCACAGCATCTTCTTCCTGTCGGTTAAATTTTGCCTCTGTAGCATGTCATCTTCATGGTGTAGCAATATTAACGGCCAGTAGTGAACATTCTCTTGCCTCTATTAGATACCAGTCCAGAAAGACATATGATGCTCTGCATGAGCCATAAAAATTCTTCTGTGAAAACTTTTCTGGTGATATGATGGGTATAAGCTGTTGGTTTGCTTAAAACTATCTCTACTCAAATTTTGTCTTTGCCCTTGTTACATGCCATAACATATCATGATAAATAAAAACACCACCCCATTATTTCTCATTTAATCCAATTATTTGGAGGAGGATACAGGGACATGGGAGAAATTGTGCTTCAGCTCCTTTTACAAGGTCAGTTGATTTCAGCACTTAGCACGTCTCGGGCGCCATTGAGCGAAACATGTTGTCTGCACCCAGCTCTGACTAATTTGTAGACAGCAGTACAGTGCTCATGGGTCACGATGGCTCCTCACGCAGTTTTGTTGCCGACGCCATCAAGGCAAAACTGGTACTACATGTTACTAGGTATTTATCTCTAACTAAAATACTTGTGCGACTACTATTGCATTACATACCACTTGTTTGTGTACTACCCTGAGTCTGAGAAAATACTTATGCTGATTCAGTGAATGAGATGCATAGTTGTTGACTTATGCATAAAACATCAGAACCAATTTTCAACCTTCTGCAGTAACATGAAGCAGTAGATTGGAAGCACCTCACACAAAAATTTGTCGCTGCAGTCATAGTAGTGAGTAACCTTATAATTGCAGGAAATTGATGTCGAATGTGCTCCACACAGTCCAGCCACTCCTGTTACAACAATTCACATGTCTACCAGATTGTGTGGATTTATTTGGCACATTGTTCTAAGTGGTACTAGAGATTTTGATACGGAATTAAAATAAGGGTGGTTACTCCTGAATGTCGTTCTTGTGAGGCAGTCACAATTTTAGCCCTGTTTACGTGAAATCTGTCATCTGACAAGGCAGCTACGTGACCAGTAGTAGTAATCCATTTCTCTTGAAGATGAGCACAGCCTTGATCTCAGGATCAGTTTATGCACAATTAAAACATCTGCAAACAAGCAAACGGTTTCCATTAACTTGCACCATTCAACTTCCACACTGGTTTATAGTATTATTTCTTTATATGGAATGTGATAAACATCCCAATTGACCATATGTTTGAAGAGTGATGCATGCAATAATTTTCTTGGCTGTATATAATGATCAAAAATCATTTATTGCACTAAGGCGTATATCTATATTTGTTTTAAGAAATATGTTCATATTCAGTCGCCAAATATTAACGAGACATCCTGTATATGCAGATGTAATTGTCTGAGAAGGTAACTCAAATATTTTGTCACACCATGCCATCTGATGGTAAAAACAAGTAAAGATCCTGAGTAGCTGCACACCACAGGAACTACTCAAAATTACCGAGAAAAATTATTAAGAATCAAGGAACATAGACATTTGTTCAGAAATCAGTATTTCCGACAAAATACTTAAGGCTACACAGAAAGTTTTGATACAAGACACAGGACAACTGGCCAAAGAATAAGAGAATACACTACTAACTTATATTTAAGGGTTATCTTTCAAATTCACAAGGTGGCAGGTGCAAAATATAGGGAGCAAAAGGCTATTTACAATTTGTACAGAAATCAGATGGTAGTTATATGAGTCGAGGTGCATGAAAGGGAAGCAGTGGTTGAGAAGAGAGTGAAACAGGGTTGTAGCCTATCCCCGATGTTATTTAATTTGTATATTGTGCAAGCGGTAAAGGAAACAAAAGAAAAATTTGGACTAGGAATTAAAATCCATGGAGAAGAAATAAAAACTTTGAGGTTTGCTGACAACATTGTAATTCTGTCAAAGACACCAAAGACCATGAAACAGCAGCTGAGCGGAATGGACAGTACTTTAAGAAAAAATATAAGATGAACATCAACAAAAGCAAAATGAGGCTAAAAGAATGTAGTCAAATGAAATCAGTTGCTACTGAGGGAATTAGATTAAGCAATGAGACACTCAAAGTAATAAATGAATTTTGCTATTTGGGGAGCAAAAGCTTTTGAAATGTAGTGCCACAGAAGAATGCTAATGAGCAACTATTGGATAGTATTGAGGAGAAGAGGAATTTGTAGCACAACTTGACTAGAAGAAGTGATCGATTGGTAGGACATGTTCTGAGCCATCAAGGGATCACCAATTTAGTATCGGAGGGATGTGTGGAAGGTAAAAATTGTAGATGGACATTAAGAGATGAACACACTAAGCAAATTTGGAAGAATGTAGGGTGTAGTAGTTATTCAGAAATGAAGAGGCTTGCACAGGATAGAGTAGCATGGAGAGCTGCATCAAACCAGTCTTTGGACTGAAGACCACAACAACAACATTAATGATACGTCAATGGAAGCAAATGAATTTAATAAGCATGTATTAAATATAATAGAAAACATAGGGGCACACAGTTCAAGAGAGAAAGCACAGCTGTATGCTGAGAAAGCAACTAGCATAACATTAGGTCATATGAATCGATCATCAACTTTTCCCTCTGAAATTAATAACATTATTTATTCTCTCAAAAAGAAAAGCTCATCTGGATTTGATGGTGTTTCCAACATAATAGGAAAGATCTGTTCCCCTATAATAAACCCTGTCTTATCTCAAATAAGTAATGCACCACTTACTCAAGGCATTTTTTCAGATTGCTGATAGGAGAAATATCAATAACTAACAGTCTGCTTCACTACTGACATCATTTCCCCAAATTTTTAGATAAGGTGACATGTTCTAGCAGAGTCTCCACCTGAGCAACAATACTATCCTCAGTAAACAACAGTTTGGGTTTCAGAAGAGTTGCTCTACTGACAATATAAATTACAAATTCAGTCACAAAATTTTGCAAGCTTAAAATAAAAAAATAGCATCATTTGCTTTTTTCTGTGACCCATCCAAGGTACTTGACTGTGTGAACCACTACATCCTCCTAGATAAACTGAGGTTTTATAGATCTGATGGTACATACAATCAATTGCAACATTACAAAGAGATGTTTCAACTGCTGCAGGGCAGATTGAATCTGGAAGGTTGAATTTATTTAATCATATGGCTAGGACCCCCCATCGGGCAGACCGTTCACCAGGTGCCGGTCTTTCAATTTGACGCCACTTCGGTGACCTGCAGTCAATGAGGACGATAGAATGATGATGAGGACAATAAAACACCCTGTCCCTGAGCGGAGAAAATTCCCTGACCCAGCCGGGAATCGAACCCGGGCCTAGAGTACTGACAATCCATCATGCTGACCATTCAGCTACTGGGGGCGGACTGGAAGCTTGAATGTAAACCAGTGTTAATGTTCGTTGGGATAGCCAGCTGTCACACAGACTGTGACAGGCAAGCTGAGTGCAGGTAAAGCCAGCTACCAAGCCATGAAGCCCAGCAGTAATAATGATGCTCCCAGCGGAGAAAGCGGTGTGTTCCAGTGACATGGTCATGCGATGAGATACAATAGAGGGACTGTGACTTGGAATATCGTCAGCATATAATTGTAATGAAAATACACAAAGTGTCCTACAGATATGCTGTAAAGAAACTAATAGCAGCTTTGAAACCATGAAAAGTGGGATAACCTCAATGAACATAAATTCATTTTTGAAGTTTCAGTTGTTAAAAAGTTGTTAACATCATTATTTATTATTACAAACTGTAATAACTGAATCCATCACAAAAGTCACACTTATGATACACCAGATGAAAGGGAATATTCGAAGCAACATAATACAGATTATTTCTCTAAATAAACAAATATGCAAAGCAGTTATAAACAATGTATTTTATGTACATAAACAGTGTCATAATATTGGAATGCTCCATAGAGAGAGAAATGATCTTACCAGCATGAGTTTCCTTCTTCAATATTCCAATAACTTCTGATATATATTATAGTGGTGATTAACAAAATAAGTCAAATCAGTGCTCTGACTCGAGTGCCAGATGTGGCAATTTATATATTTGAGATTTGTTGAAAATCATTGAAAAATGCGGGGGATTTTATTAAGAGGTCACAAATTGACCATAGAGATTTTCTGTATGTTTTATCACAAGTATTTACATGAAATTATTGTGATAATTATAAATGGTGGGCAGGACAAAAGTATCTGCACTGAATTGAGGAGTGATCATGTGACAGAACCTTTAAATAAGTATTCAGGGCCTTATTGCACTGATGTACTTTACTATTTAAAGCACACTGCTGAGTGTAAACGTTATATCTGAACAAAGTAATTCCAAATTTTGGACTGTTGATAGATACTGGATAGTTATTCAGTGAGTTACTTGCATATGGGCACCATTCACAAATGTTGTGCATTCCTGAAAAATAAAAGGGATTATTATCAAAGTTAAAATCAATCTGTTTTGAGGAATATTGTTATCCTTTGGGATTTCAACCAACAGATTCAGCTTAAGTTCATCTTTTAGTAAATTATTTGCTAATGTGTCTTACAGCAAGTTTAAGGTTTTGACAAGAGTATTATTATGTTGAGCCATTGGGCTATAGAGCAACAGTGTACAGTCACCCCCTATTGATGAGAAAGGGGCACACTCAAAGTTAATGGCCGAACATTGCCCAGACTCTGGCGGAACTTACTACTGCACTGTCATTGTATTGAAGTGCATACATAATATGAAGAATGAACAAGAACCCTTGAGTAACGTCATAATTAAGGGCGCATCTGGGATTGGATTGCAGTTCAATTCTATGGCACTGGACTCGTATTTCCATTTTATTGTGAAATATTTAGAAGTTGGTTGTCCCAGAATCAAAGCCATACTAGTGAAGAGTTAGCATAGGGACTTGTGAGTTTCTTTACCGTGAGGCAGCAGCAAAAGCACAAGCAGTAGTTGCACATTTAGCACAGATATTAGGCTTAACAGTGTGGGTTAGTGACGACAGCAACACACAATGACTACGAAGTACATCGGCAGTGCAGCAGTCCATGTGGATAGAGTCACTGAACAGCAGATGTGGCATTCTCACAGTGTGACATAAGGGTGACACTGCATCAGCACCAGGCAGCAAAAGCAATGTATTCACACAGCACCACACATGGGCGGCATTGCTTTGACACCAAGCTGCAGAGGAGGCATCTTGACACACATTTGTACCATCATATCAACACCAAGCAACGGAGGCGTCATCTTTGCACAGCATCACACAATGCAGGTGACAGTCCATGTTGAGGGGCATCAGACCAAACATAGAACAGCAACAGTGTACGTCGGCAGGGAAACACAAGTTAAGTACAATCAGTGGTTATATAAATTTGTATCTGATTGTCAGTCATGGTTGATGAAATTAATAATTTTCAAAGTAATTATGGGTCAGAGGAAGCAGGGAATTGACACTAGCAGCATTACTATTCCAGAAAGGAGGTAAGAAATAGATTGGATGCCAGGAAGTGATTAAATGCATTTTTTGAAACACTGAGTAATACATTAGAAAAGACCGTTTCACAGATGGTGAGTGTAAAATCTGAGATAGAAATATAGATTTAAAAATGGAGAATAAAATGGGGAGTATAAAAACTGACATAGTTGGGGATATAGATACAAAATTAGAGGAAATGGAATCAAAACTTGGTGTTATTTGCAGTGAGAGGAAAATTTAATCAGCTAGACATTAAATTCATTGAGATTACAAATAAAGTTGAAAATATTGTTAAAATGACCAAGGGAGTTAATCTCAGAGTTCATGAGGTCGAAAAGTGATGGTAACCAAAATGGAAACCATGGAACATCTTGTGAAGCAAATTGAGGCTCAAGAACAGAAGTGTATAAATTATGAACTATGTACAAATGCAGAGTTTAAAACAGTGAATGTAGGCATTGTTGAATGTTATAAAAGATATGTGTAGAGATGGAAAGGGGAGTTAGCCAAATGAGTTGAAGAACACGATAAGTAGCAGTGAATATGCTTCTAAAGGCAGATGTGCAAGAAGGGCTGCATCTGGTGTACTTTTCTTAGCTGCTTCAAATGTGGTATCCATTGACTCTGTCCACTGCACCGGCATTTTGTCTGTAACTTTAGAACCAGCTAAATGGTATGAGACCTCGGAGTTCTGGCACATGCAGTAGGTGACGTTGATTGAAGTCAAAACTCCCAGGAATCTTCACAGTTCTTTAGCAGATTCTGGCCATGAAACACAATAGCTTGGAATTTCTCTGGCAATACCAATGATCTGGCTGATGATACAAGATGGCCTAAATAGGTAATCTCTGCCTCGCCGAAAAACAATTTGTGCTGTTCAAAACTACTCCATACTTATCAAGGTGCTTAAATGCCTCAATCAGGTACTGTGTGTGTCCCTCTGGGATTTCAGAAAAAATGAGTATATCATCAAGACATGCAAAGCAATACGGCCAGTCTAGCAAAACTGAATATATAAATGTTTGCCATGTCTGGAAAGGTTTTGTTATTATTATAGCAATTTGTTATTATTATAGTATTCAGGATGTGATAATCACCACATGAAATCAGTGGGTCTACAGTAGTGTTCATATAATGTGTGTTGCATATTAGAGGAGTGTTGGGGAACATCTGTGCAGCAGACAATATTGTGGTAAAAAATTGGCTAAAATTATAAGTTCAGTTACATCAACCACAGTTTAACTCCACGCCAAGGTGCTTCATGGTCCCAGGTCCAACTGTGTGCTGCATTCCATATGTCATGACAGTGTAATTACTAGCCACAGAAATACAAAACGAGGTGGCTGGTTGGTATTTGTGTGACTGGGTCCATGGCAAAATACTTCGGAAACCATGTCCACCAAAAGCTTGCATCCTGTCTTGCGGTCTGTGATACAAAGACGCAAGACGCCTGGTCTCCTGGTGGTACCAACACACATCTGTAAGGGCTAAATAATTGACAATGAGGTATAACTTCCCGATCTTCTGTGGAACCATCCTCTAGCTTTCTGGGTGCAGAGCATTTCATCTACCTGCCTACTCAGTGTATTGACCTTGTTCATGAGACTTTCATAATCCACTCATGTTACCATCAGGTACTATCCCATATTGTCATAGTTCAAGGGAAGGAGGTCAACATGATCACATCCTGAATATGGTCCACCAGATCGGCTATGGCATTGAATGTCCATTTGCGATGTTATAATGACCTTCACCTGTGCTAGCTCATGACGCAGTGCATGCACTGTGCATCCATCAACCTTGCTTCTTAAATGATGGAGGTACTGGGATTGTTTTCTGTTGCCAACTTCTTCCTGTGTGAGAACTTGATAGAAAGCAGGCACTCTTCAAATCAACTCGGAATTTAGCTTCACATAAGAGCTCTTACCTGGAGGTAAAATTATAATGTCTTGAACCTTGGCTGAGTAGTGGTGGTCCAACTGGAAAACCTTCAGCATGAATTTATTGGAATCAGTCGTCACTATGGCAAAGAGGAACCTTGCCTCCACCCGCATGGACCATAGTGTTGGGTCATGCAGACAAAACTGGGATAGCCACACTGCCTTGATATTGCTGGCGTGTGCATCATTTGACTAATTTGCAATTCTTGAAGGTTTGACACAATGCTTCCGTGTTACGGGTTTATTTTCTTTAGCTGTGATCACATCAGGGTCACCACTGTAGCAAGTCTGTGCACTGCTACACTTGCAAACAGAGATTGGAATACATAAAGCAAATAATTGAGGACGCAGGTTGTAGAGGATGGCACAGGAGAGGAATTCGTGCCGGGCAGCATCAAACTGGCAGAAGACTGATGACTTGAAATAATGATAATAATAATAATAATAATAATAATCCTACTTCAGTTCATCTTTTATTAAATTATTCGTGTGTCTCATTGCTAGTATATGGTTTTGTTATAAACATTATGATGTTGAGTTGTTGGGCTATACTGCAATGGTGTGCAACCACCCTGTATTGATGATAACAAGCTACACTTAAAGTCAATGAGTGTACATTGTCCAGAACTTACTACTGCATTGTAATTAATTGTATCGAAAGGGATACACAATGTGAAGAACATGAACATGAAACCCATGAGTATTCATGTCTAACCAAAACAATGCAGAAAGTTCTAATTAATAATTCAACCACTTTAATTAGGGGAGATTCCTCTGACTGGGGATGAATCACATATGGAGTTTCCCAAGGAGAGATCTTAAGTCTACCATTGTTACTGATACAGTGACTGAAAAAAATATAGCAACACCAAAAACTAATTAATGCAGATAAATAAATTTCAGGAACACATTTGACTACATGACATATTTAAGTGAGTAACATTGCAAGATCACAGGTTAATGTAAGTTTTAGATAAGCCATTGCCAATGTGAAATGCTGGTACAGCAATAACTGGTCTAATTGCTAGAATGTTGAAGGCAAGCATGCAAACGTGCATACATTGTGTTGTTCAGGTGCCAAATCTTAGTTTGTGAGATGGACTTCCATACCTATTGCACTTGGTTGGTCCAATATAGGGATGTTTAATGTTGGTTGTCAATGTCACTGGAGTTGTTTTCTGATGATGTCCCATATGTGCTCACTTGGAGACAGATCTGGTGATTGAGCAGACAAGGGCAACATATCAACACTCATAGAGAGTGTTGAGTTCTAACAGTGATATGTGGCTGAGCATTATTTTGTTGAAAAATACCACCTGGAATGCTGTTTATGAATGGCACCACAACAGGTCGAATCACCACAATGATGTGTGAATTTGCAGTCTGGGTGCATGGGATAACCACATGAGTGCTACTTCTGTCATAGGAACTTGCACCCCAGACCGTAACTCCAAGTGTAGGTCCAGTGTGTCCAGCACACAGACAGGTCGCCTCCAGGCCCTCGACTGGCCTCCTCCTAATCAACACAAGATCTTCACTGGCACCAAGGCAGAACCAGCTTTCTTCAGAAAAAGCAACAGACCTCTACCCTGCTCTCCAATGAGCTCTTGCTCGACGCCATTGAAGTCGCAAATGGTAGCAGTTTGTGTTCAGTGGAAAGCATGCTACAGGGTGTCTGCTCAGCTGTCCTTGAAGTAACTGATCTGTAACAGTTCACTGTGTCACTGTTGTGCCAGGAGCTGCTCAAATTTCTGTTTCAGGTGCAGTATGATATGACAGAGCCATATACCGAACATGATAGTTCCCCCTCTATGTAGTGCCATGTGGCCCTCTCCTTGCAACCATACATTATTGTGACCACCACTGCCAGCAGTCTTGTACAGTGGCTATATTCCTGCCAAGTCTTTCTGCAATAACACAGAAGGAACATCCAGCTTCTTATAGCCCAATTACACAATGTTCAAACTTAGTGAGGTGTTGATAATGATATCTTTGTCGTCTTAAAGACATTCTTGTCTAACATCAACTCAACACATCAAATCTCAAATATAACTCATGCTCATGACTGTTACAGTATGAATTTACAGCAAATCTAATTTGGATCCTCATAGTGGCGCTACTGCCACCACTATTGCACAACTGGTGCAAAATTTGAATCAGGGTGTATACACAGACAAGTAAAAAATTCCTGGATTTCCTGGTGAAAAATACACTTTTTCCCAGGTCTTCTGGGCCTGATCCTCAAACCACCATTTGCAATGTTTTCCCATGACCTGTTAGAAAAACAGTTGTGATGCCACACTGATAGAAGGCAGTTGTTATGAAGTACTGTAGTCTTCATCCTGACACCTTTGCCACATTTTGCTATCTGTGAACACTCATGTGTGCACTGTGTTTTGTTGTTATAAATGACACATTTTCTTTGCAACTTACATTTTACATTTTTTTTATAATTTTTGTTTTATGGCTGCAGTATTATTCTAAAGTAGTAGGTAAAGTAAAATCCTTGATTAGAGTATCAGTTCTTACCAGTTAAAATTATAAAAAATTAACTCAAAACTAAGACAATGAAAAAATCCCACAATTCTGAAAAAGTCCCATAATTCAAAAAATTTCCCAGGGTTTTTCCTGGTTGGCCAGGGGTTTATACAACCTGTGAATAGACATTATCTTTTAGATGTACTGTTTACGTCACTGAACTCCTTCTTGGTGTTGCAATTTCTTTCTTTAAGTGTATATGTAAACAATTTTCCATCTAATACACAACAAGCAAAATTAGTTCTTTTTGCAGGTGATAGTAGTATTGTATTCAATACAAGTATACATACATCAACATTAGAAATGATAAACAATGTTCTTAACAGTGTAATTGACTGATTCTCTGGGGGTGGTCTCACTCTTAATTTTAAACCTGTGCAACATATTCAGTTCTGCACATCTAGAGGTACTACAAAATGGTAATTGCAACCCACAGTGAGGAAATAACAAATAGCATGGAAAATTCAAAATTTTTAGGTGTCCTTATTAGTTGGAATTTAAAGTGGAAAAAGCACAAAACAAATAAGTTCAGCCACATTTGCACTTAAGACCATTGCAAATCTCAAGGAGTGACAAATCAGTAAGTTAATGTATTTTGCACATCTTCATTTAACACTGTCATATGGAATAATATTCTGTGGTAATTGATCTGTAGCAAAGAAAATGTTCATTGCTCAAAATTGCTGTAAGTGGAGTATGTGGTGCTCAACCCCAGTAACCTTTCAGACATCTTTTTATACCTGGGATTCACAGTCATGTAGAACTTTATAAAAGACATCATATTTATGCAATTGACTGTAACACTTTCTTTATTTCGCTTTAGGCCATTATAAAGTGCAGATTTTTGTGGCTTTACGCCATGTCAACTTAAAATGAGGTGACACATTTATATGTCGTTGTCATTATTATTACATACATTATATTAAAAACAAAGATTCCAAGACTTACCAAGCGGGAAAGTGTCAGCAGACAGGCACAATAAAAAAACACACAAACACACACACAAAATTTCGAGCTTTCGGGCAACCGGCAGTTGCTTCATCAGGAAAGAGGGAAGGATAAGGAAAGATGAAAGGATGTGGGTTTTAAGGGAAAGGGTAAGGAATCATTCCAATCCCGGGAGCGGAAAGACTTACCTTAGGGGGAAAAAAGGATAGATATATACTCGCACACACACACACACACACACACACACACACACACACACACACACACATCCATCCATACATATACAGACACAAGCAGACATATTTAAAGGCAAAGTGTTTGGGCAGAGATGTCAGTCGAGGCGGAAGTGCAGAGGCAAAGATGATGTTGAATGACAGGTGAGATATGAGTGGCGGCAACTTGAAATTAGCGGAGATTGAGGCCTGGTGGATAACGAGAAGAGAGGATATATTGAAGGTCAAGTTCCCATCTCCGGAGTTCGGATAGGTTGGTGTTGGTGGGAAGTATCCAGATAACCCGGACAGTGTAACACTGTGCTAAGATGTGCTGGCCGTGCACCAAGGCATGTTTAGCCACAGGGTGATCCTCATTACCAACAAACACTATCTGCCTGGGTCCAATCATGCGAATGGACAGTTTGTTGCTGGTCATTCCCACATAGAAAGCGTCACAGTGTAGGCAGGTCAGTTGGTAAATCACGTGGGTGCTTTCACACGTGGCTCTGCCTTTGATCATGTACACCTTCCGGGTTACAGGACTGGAGTAGATGGTGGTGGGAGGGTGCATAGGACAGGTTTTACACCGGGGGCGGTTACAAGGGTAGGAGCCAGAGGGTAGGGAAGGTGGTTTGGGGATTTCATAGGGATGAACCAAGAGGTTACGAAGGTTAGGTGGACGGCGGAAAGACACTCTTGGTGGAGTGGGGAGGATTTCACGAAGGATGGATCTCATTTCGGGGCAGGATTTTAGGAAGTCGTATCCCTGCTGGAGAGCCACATTCAGAGTCTGATCCAGTCCCGGGAAGTATCCTGTCACAAGTGGGGCACTTTTGGGGTTCTTCTGTGAGAGGTTCTAGGTTTGAGGGGATGAGGAAGTGGCTATGGTTATTTGCTTCTGTACCAGGTTGGGAGGGTAGTTGCGGGATGCGAAAGCTGTTTTCAGGTTGTTGGTGTAATGGTTCAGGGATTTAGGACTGGAGCAGATTCGTTTGCCATGAAGGCCTAGGCTGTAGGGAAGGGACCGTTTGATATGGACTGGATGGCAGCTGTCATAATGGAGGTACTGTTGCTTGTTGGTGGGTTTGATGTGGACGGATGTGTGAAGCTGGCCATTGGACAGATGGAGGTCAATGTCAAGGAAAGTGGCATGGGATTTGGAGTAGGACCAGGTGAATCTGATGGAACCAAAGGAGTTGAGGTCGGAGAGGAAATTCTGGAGTTGTCCTTCGCTGTGAGTTCAGATCACGAAGATGTCATCAATAAATCTGTACCAAACTTTGGGTTGGCACGCTTGGGTAACCAAGAAGGCTTCCTCTAAGTGACCCATAAATAGGTTGGCATATGAGGGGGCCATCCTGGTACCCATGGCTGTTCCCTGTAATTGTTGGTATGTCTGGCCTTCAAAAGTGAAGAAGTTGTGGGTCAGGATGAAGCTGGCTAAGGTGATGAGGAAAGAGGTTTTAGGTAGGGTGGCAGGTGATCGGCGTGAAACGAAGTGCTCCATTGCAGTGAGGCCCTGGACGTGCGGGATATTTGTGTATAGGGAAGTGGCATCAATGGTTACAAGGTTGGTTTCCGGGGGTAACAGACTGGGTAAGGATTCCAGGTGTTCGAGAAAGTGGTTGGTGTCTTTGATGAAGGATGGGAGACTGCATGTAATGTGTTGATGGTGTTGATCTACGTAGGCAGAGATACGTTCTGTGGGGGCTTGGTAACCAGCTACAATGGGGCGGCTGGGATGTTTGGGTTGGTTGGTTGGTTTGTGGGGGTTAAAGGGACCAGACTACTTAGGTCATCGGTCCCTTGTTCCACGACCATAATAATACACGAAGAAAAGTCCAACAAGCAATAAACACATAACGGAGACGACAAGGGACGACACAGTACAAGAAAGACATAGACGAAGACCAGAGAAAAGAGATTAAAAGACACACAGAGTGCGACGGTCATTGGCCGACCATGAAAATAAAACTGGAAAGGCCAACAACCAAGGGACACATTAAAACACCACAAACTAAAACCCCAGGCCAAAAGCCACAGTCGACACTAAAAAAAATAAAAAGGGACTCTCATATTGAATGATAAAAACCCCCTGCTCGAATAAAACGGAGAACTAAGTCAGCCATAGTAGAGTCATCGGTTAAAAGAGCAGGGAGTGTATCAGGCAGCGCGAACGTCTGCCTGAGGGCAGTTAAAAGTGGGCAGTCTAGTAAGACGTGTACCACGGTCAGGGCCAATCCGCAGCGACAGAGAGGCGGGTCGTCACGGCACAAGAGATACGCGTGCGTGAGCCGGGTATGTCCTATGCGGAGCCGGCAGAGGACGACAGCGTCCTTGCGAGACCCCCGCATGGAGGAGCGCCACACACTGGTTGTCTCCTTGACTGCCCGAAGTTTGTTGGGAGAGGGCAGGGTGCGCCACTCATCACGCCAAGCAGCAAGGACCTTCTGCCGCAATACGGATCGGACGTCACTCTCTAAAAGACCGATCTCCATGGCCGGGGAACTGACCGCCTGTTTCGCCAGTTCGTCAACCCGCTCATTACCCGGGATGCCGACGTGACCCGGGGACCAAACAAAGGTGACAGAGCGGCCGCAACGGACGAGAGTATGGAGGGACTCCTGGATGGCCATCACCAGACGAGAACGAGGGAAACACTGGTCAAGAGCTCGTAAACCGCTCAGGGAGTCACTACAGATGACAAAGGACTCATCTGAGCGGGAGCGGAGAAACTCTAGGGCACGATAGATGGCAACCAACTCGGCAGTGTATACACTGGAGCCAGCTGCCAATGACCGTTGCTCACAATAATCCCGTAGAGTGAGAGCGTAACCAGTGTGACCAGAGACCACCGAACCGTCGGTGTAGGCCACCGCCGCGTTCGGAAACTCGGCCAGGATGGAAAGAAAGCGGCGGCGGAGGGCCTCCGGAGGCACTGAGACCTTCTGACCCTGTGCCAAGTCGAGCCGAAGGCACGGTCGGGGCACACTCCACGGGGGCAGACGGAGATTGGCCCGGAAAACAGGCGGCAGAGGAAAAAAGTCAAGGCCACGGAGAAGGTCCCGGAGGCGAACCGCAATGGGACACCCTGACCGGGGCCGCCTGTCTGGAACATGGACGATCGAGCGCGGGAACAGGAGACGGTAGTTTGGATGCCCTGGCATGCTATAAACGTGCGCGGCATAGGCGGCCAGAAGGCGGTCACGCCGGAACCGCAATGGAGGGACACCAGCCTCCACAAGTATGCTGTCGACGGGGCTTGTCCGGAACGCTCCCGTGGCGAGGCGGATCCCGCAGTGGTGTATGGGATCCAGCAATCGCAATGCTGAAGGCGAGGCAGAACCGTACGCCACACACCCATAATCAAGGCGGGACTGGATCAGCGCTTGATATAGGTGGAGGAGGGTGGACCGGTCGGCACCCCACCTGGTGTGGCTTAAGCAACGGAGAGCGTTTAAGTGCCGCCAGCATGTTTGCTTCAGCTGCCTAATATGGGGCAGCCAAGTCAACCGGGTATCGAACACCAGTCCCAAGAACCGATGCGTCGCGACCACAGCAAGAGGTTCACCGTCAAGGTAAAGGCGCGGCTCAGGGTGAACCGTGCGACGCCGGCAGAAATGCATAACGCAGGTCTTCGCGGCCGAAAACTGGAAGCCGTGCGCTACAGCCCATGACTGCGCCTTGCGGATGGCACCTTGCAGCTGCCGTTCAGCAGCGGCGATGCCACTGGAGCTGTAATATAGGCAGAAGTCGTCCGCATATAAAGAAGCCGCGACGGACGACCCCACCGCCTCAACGAGCCCATTGATGGCAATTAAAAACAGGGACACACTGAGGACAGACCCCTGTGGGACCCCGTTCTCCTGGACCCGGGAGGAACTATGCGACGCAGCTACTTGCACGCGGAAGGAACGATACGAAAGAAAATTCTGAATAAAAATCGGGAGCGGGCCCCTAAGGCCCCACCCATGAAGTGTGGCCAGGATGTGATGGCGCCAAGTCGTATCGTATGCCTTCCGCATGTCGAAGAAGACGGCAACCAGATGTTGGCGGCGCGCAAAGGCTGTACGGATGGCAGACTCCAGGGAGACCAGATTATCGACAGCAGAGCGGCCTTTACGGAACCCACCCTGAGACGGAGCCAGAAGGCCCCGAGACTCGAGGAGCCAACTCAACCTCCGGCTCACCATACGTTCCAGCAACTTGCAAGGAACGTTGGTGAGGCTTATGGGGCGATAGCTGTCCACCTCCAGCGGGTTCTTGCCAGGTTTCAATACGGGGAGGACTATGCTTTCCCGCCATTGAGACGGGAAAACACCCTCGACCCAGACGCGATTGAAAAGATCTAGGAGGCGTCGCTGGCAAGGCACTGAGAGGTGTTTCAGCATCTGGCTGTGAATGCGGTCTGGTCCAGGAGCCGTATCAGGGCAAGCAGAAAGTGCGCTCTGGAATTCCCATTCGCTGAAAGGAGCATTGTACGACTCCGCGTGGCGCGTGTGAAAGGAAAGCCTCCGACTTTCCAACCGCTCTTTCCGGGAGCGGAAGGCCAACGGGTAGTTCGTTGACGCGGAACACTGAGCAAAATGCTCTGCTAACCGGTCCGCAATCGTGTCGGAGTCGGTGCACACTGCTCCATTCAGCGAAAGCCCAGGGACAGAGACAGGTGGCCGATAGCCTTGGAGTCGCCGAATCTTGGCCCAAACCTGCGATGCGGAGGTACGGACGCCAATGGTGGAAATATAACGTTCCCAGCACTCCTGCTTCCGTTGGCGAATAAGGCGTCGGGCTCGGGCGCGGAACTGTTTAAAAGCAATGAGGGTCTCCAACGACGGGTGCCGCTTATGGCGCTGAAGAGCCCGCCGGCGATCTCGAATAGCCTCTGCGATCTCGGGCGACCACCACGGCACAGTCCTCCGCCGAGGTGACCCGGATGTACAGGGAATCGCAGATGCCGCCGCAGAAACGATGCTGGTGGTGACCGACTGAACCACCACATCAATCGGATCAGATTAAGGAGGTGCGATCACTGCGACAGATGTAAATAAGTCCCAATCAGCCTTATTCAGGGCCCATCTGGAGGGGCATTCAGAAGAGTGACGCTGTGGCAGTGACAGAAAGATGGGGAAATGGTCACTACCACATAAGTCGTCATGGACCCTCCAGTGGATGGATGGTGAAAGTCCGGGGCTGCAAATAGAAAGGTCAATGGCCGAAAACGAGCCATGGACCGCACTAAAGTGGGTCGTCTCTCCTGTGTTTAAAAGGCAGAGGTCAAGCTGTGACAGAAGAGTCTCGACATCTCTGCCCCGGCCAGTAATCGCGGCGCTACCCCACAAGGGGTTATGGGCGTTAAAGTCGCCCAGCAACACAAAGGGAGGCGGCAGTTGTCCTATCAATGCAGCCAACACATGACGAGAGACATCACCATCCGGCGGAAGGTACAAACTGCAGACAGTAATAGGCTGAGCTGTCCACATCCTTACAGCGACAGCCTCTAAGGGTGTATGAAGAGGCACACACTCGCTGTAGATAGAGTTAAGGACGTAGACGCAGACTCCACCAGACACCCTCTCATAAGCTGCCCGGTTCTTATAATAACCCCGATACCCTCGTAGGGCAGGGGTCCGCATTGCCGGAAACCACGTTTCCTGGAGGGCAATGCAGAAGAAAGGGTGACTGCTGACGAGTTGGCGGAGCTCAGCAAGGTGGTGGAAAAAACCGCTGCAGTTCCACTGGAGAAGCACTTTGTCCATGGGCGAAATAGGCGTGAAGGGACCGAGGAGGCAGATCACGTCACTGGGTCACCTGCTGTCACCGATCGAGGACCAGTACAATCGGCGTCCTTGGCGTCTGAGGGTATGGCGAGATCCAGGTCCTCAGCGGACGCCAGGATCTCCACCTCATCCCCAGACGCAGAGCCTGTATGGAGCGGTGGGGTGGATGCCACCGCGCGTTCCTTGGCCTTAGAGGCCTTCTTCTTCTTCGTCTTCTCTCTCTGCTCCTTGGGCTTTACTGGCTGGGAGGGCTCCACCGAGTCAGTCTCCGGGACGGAGGAGGAGCGGGAAGCCCTGCGACCAGCCGCTGGCCTGCTTTTCAGCCATTGGCTGACGTCACCCTTCCCAGAGGTGGAAACCTGGGAAGGGAGGGACCCGAGGGATCCCTTGCGAGAGAGAGTCGCCGAAGAAGTCGGACGCTTCTCCGGCTTAGAGTTGGGGACTTGTGTCCCCGATGGTTGGGGGGTCGTTGCTCCTGAGGTAGGTGGTGCAGGAGCAACAGATGGGGAAGTGCCCCCCACCATCAAGGGGGCAGGTGTAGTATTCCGGCTCAGGGTGTTCAGTGGAATCGGTGCAGCAGATGACAAAACTACTGTTTTGGCAGCGGTGGCATAGGAGCTGGTCAGAGCCACAGGATGTAGCCTCTCGTATTTCCGCTTAGCCTCAGTATAGGTCATGCGGTCCAGGGCCTTATATTCCATGATCCTTCGTTCTTTCAGTAGAACCTTGCAGTCTGGCGAGCAAGGGGAATGGTGTTCGCCGCAGTTCACACAGATGGGAGGCGGCGCACATGCAGTATTAGGATGTGAAGGGCGTCTACAATCTCTGCATGTCATGCTGGAAGTACACCGAGATGACATGTGGCCGAACTTCCAGCATTTGAAACACCTCATCGGGGGAGGGATATAGGGCTTCACATCACATCGGTAGACCATCACCTTGACCTTTTCGGGTAGGACGTCACCCTCGAAGGCCAAGATGAAGGCACCGGTGGCTACCTGATTATCCCTCGGACCCCGATGGACGCGCCGGACGAAGTGAACACCCCGCCGTTCTAAATTGGCGCGTAGCTCGTCGTCTGACTGCAAGAGTAGGTCCCTATGGAATATAATGCCCTGGACCATGTTGAGACTCTTATGGGGTGTGATCGTGACGGAAACATCCCCCAACTTGTCACAAGCGAGTAACCGCCGTGACTGTGCAGAGGATGCCGTTTTGATCAATACTGCCCCAGAGCGCATTTTGGACAAGCCCTCCACCTCCCCAAACTTGTCCTCCAAGTGCTCGACAAAAAACTGAGGCTTGGTCGCCATAAACGATTCCCCATCGACTCGTGTACAGACTAAATAGCGAGGTGAATAAGGTTCGCTGCCAACCGTAGCCTTTCGTTCCTCCCATGGTGTGGCCAGGGAGGGGAACGATTGTGGATCATATGCCTGAGCGTTGTATTGAGGTCGAGAACGGTTAGAGACTGCTGGCGGCTGGCCGCCAGCAAGAGATGATGTACCACGCTTCATCGTGGGTCATCCGCCCTGATGCCACCTACTCCGACCAAGGGCCCTCCTCACGGGCGCCACCCAGCCTCAGCAACGACCACCTGGCGGGATGGCCATTGCCGGGAGTCCCGATGCCCCAAGGAGACAGGCATCTACTCCTTGGCATACGCGGGGAGTTAACGGCGCAGGCATCAGTAGAGCGATCCCTGTGTTGTCAGGGGGCTACAACCGACAGGGTACATGGCGGCCCCACCACAACGGACTGGCTACCGTGCTGGATTTCAGGTGAAATGTAGCCCATGATCGTCATTGGCGCAGAAAGCGACACAGCAGTGCAGACTGCAAAAACCGCACCCAAGAACAAAGCCACGCCCTAGAGATGGTGAGTGGGCGGGACAGCTATGCGACGACGACCAACCAAGCTAGAGATGGTAATGAGCGATGGACACATTGCACCTTGTAAGGCGCCCTTCCCCAATCAGCTCGCTCTTCGGAAGAATTTAGAAGATGGAGGTCAAACCCGGTAGGGGACCATCACATAAGGCCGAAACGTTTGAGACTCCTTTTAGTCGCCTCTTACGACAGGCAGGAATACCGTGGGCCTATTCTTACCCCCAAACCCACAGGGGGGGGATGTTTGGGTTTGTGAATTTTAGGAAGTAGGTAGGAGTGCGAGGTGTCGGTGGGGTCAGGAGTTTGATGGAGTCAGATGAAAGGTTTTGTAGGGGGGCCTAAGGCTCTGAGGATTCCTTGAAGCTCCGTCTGGACATTAGGAATGGGATTACCTTGGCAAACTTGGTATGTGGAGTTGTCTGAAAGCTGACGCAGTCCCTCTGCCACATACTCCCGACGATCAAGTACCACGGTCATGGAACCCTTGTCAGCCAGAAGAATGATGATGGATCGGTCAGCTTTCAGATCACAGATAGCCTGGGCTTTGGTTGTGGTGATGTTGGGAGTGGGATTAAGGTTTTTCAAGAAAGATTGAGAGGCAAGGCTGGAAGTGAGAAATTCCTCGAAGGTTTGGAGAGGGTGATTTTGAGGAAGAGGAGGTGGGTCCCGCTGTGATGGAGGACGGAACTGTTCCAGGCAGGTATCCAAATTGAATGAGGATCACCCTGTGGCTAAACATGCCTTGGTGCACGGCTAGCACATTGTGGCACAGTGTTACATCGTCCGGGTTATCTGGATACTTCCCACCAACACCAACCTATCCGAACTCTGGAGATGGGAACTTGACCTTCAATATATCCTCTCTTCTCGTTATCCACCAGGCCTCAATCTCCGCTAATTTCAAGTTGCCACCACTCATACCTCACCTGTCATTCAACATCATCTTTGCCTCTGCACTTCCTCCTCGACTGACATCTCTGCCGAAACTCTTTGCCTTTAAATATGTCTGCTTGTGTCTGTATATGTATGGATGGATATGTGTGTGTGTGTGTGTGTGTGTGTGTGTGTGTGTGTGTGTGTGTGTGTGTGTGTGTGAGTGAGTATATACCTACCCTTTTTTCCCCCTAAGGTAAGTCTTTCTGCTCCCGGGATTGGAATGACTCCTTACCCTCTCCCTTAAAACCCATATCCTTTCATCTTTCCTTCTCCTTCCCTCTTTCCTGATGAAGCAACCGCCGGTTGCGAAAGCTCGAAATTTTGTGTGTGTGTTTGTGTGTTTTTTTATTGTGCCTGTCTACCAGCACTTTCCCGCTTGGTAAGTCTTGGAATCTTTGTTTTTAATATATTTTTCCCATGTGGAAGTTTCTTTCTATTTTATTTCCACTACTACATACATTCATGACTCTGTTACATACTGCGAGCACACATATACATATGTCATAAAACAACATAGTCTGTAGACACTCATGTTCGTTAGCCCATCACTAGTCACTTACGCACTAAACTGCAATGTAAAAGTGTCACGAATATATTTAATAGTAATGACAATGATATATAAATGCGTCAGCTCATTTTAAGTTGACATGGTGTAAAGTCACAAAAATCTCCACTCGATAATGGCCTTAGGCCCAAATTGCAATCCTGAAATAAAGAAAGCGTTACAGTCACTGGCATAAATATGATGCACTTATTTCAGACATCTGTTTGAGGAGATTGGCATTCTGACTACTGCTTCACAGTACATTTATTCCCTCATGAAGTTTGTTGTACACAATCCATTGCAGTTCATAAGGAAGAATGACACACATAATTACACATACCAAAAGGAAAACTGACATACATTGTTTCCCATTCAAGTTGTCTTTATCACAACACGTTGTGCTGCAACTAAATTTTTCGATTACTTACCCAGTAATGAAAAATGTTTGAAACACACCAAAGTAATCAGTAAAAGGTGGTAGGTAGGAATTACTAACTCACATCTGTATATTCAATAATAATAATAATAATAATAATAATAACAAAAAACTTATAAATATTCTGCAGGTAGTCATATTTACAAATTAATTTGTGATATGAACATAAATTTACTTTTTCATCATTATGATTTACTGTGTAAAATTGATCCAAAATTCTTGCAAAAGTAATGTATTCAAGAGTATGATAGCATATTTGTAAAAATGAAGTACTAACAAAATGTCAATTTGGTTTCAGAAAGGTTTCTCAGAAGAAAATGCTATTTATGCTTTAACTGATCAAGTATTAAATGCACTGAATAACCAAACATCACAAACTGCGGTATTCTGTGACCACTTAAAGGCTTTCGATTGTGTGAATCATGAAATTCTTCTAGAAAAGCTTAAGTATTGTGGTACGAGTGGGACAGTGCACAAATGGTTTAATTCATATTTAATTGGAACATTGCAGAACAGTACAGATAGTCTGCAAAAACCAGCAGAGTCATCAAGACTGGTGTCCCACAGGGTTCAGTCTTTGGTCCCTTACTGTTCTATTATATATTAATGACTTGCCACTCTACATCCATGAAGATGCAAAGATAGTTCTTTTTGCTGATAAAATATTAAAAAATATTTAAAAAAGTAATTCAGAGATCTAAACAAATGCACTATGAGAAGAAGATAGCTATGTCAGGGAACAAAATAAAAACAATATGGGATATAGTGAAAGAGGAGACTGGTAGAACCAGAAAGGAACAGGAGCAAATAGCACTAAGGGTAGATGACACATTAGTAACTGACAGGCATAGTGTGGCAAATCTATTTAACAAGTACTTTATATCCGTTACTGACAGAATGGGATTGTCAGGATCAGTAAATAATGCCGTTGAATATCTGAAACTAGCCTTTACAAATAGCTTTAGGGACATGAATATGTCACTCACATCACCAAAAGAAATAACTTCCATAATAAAATCTTTAAAAACAAAGCATTCTAGTGGTTACGATGAAATATCAACAAAGTTAATTAAGGCATGTTCTTGTGAGTTTAGTACAATTCTAAGTTACTTGTGTAACCAGTCAGTTATAACTGGGAGATTTCCTGACTAGCTAAAATATTCAAGAAAGGGGATAAGGAGATACCATCAAACTACAGACCAATTTCACTTTTGCCAGCATTCTGAAAATTTTTAGAAAAAGTAATGTACAGTCAGCTTCTCAACCATCTGACCACAAATAACATATTATCAAGAACACAGTTTGGATTTCTGAAGGGTTCTGATATCGAGAACGCTATTTTCACCTACAGTGAAAATGTATTTAATTCACTAAATAGCAAGTTACAAGAAGCAGTTATTTTCCGTGATTTGTCTAAGGCATTCGATAGTGTGAACCAGAACATGCTTTTAAATAAATTATAATTCTAAGGTGTCACGGGCAGTGCTGCAAAATGGTTCAAGTCATACCTCACTAACAGGAAACAAAGGGTGTCAATGCAAGGGACTAGTGAATTAAGTCATCATCAGAATGGGAAGAAATTAAATGTGGTGTCCCACAAGGAGCAATCTTAGGACCGTTGCTTTTTCTTGTGTACATTAATGATCTCTCATCAGTTACACTGCCAGAAGCAGAGTTCGTTTTGTTTGTAGATGACACAAGTACTGCAATAAATAGTATGTCAAGTATAGTTCTAGAAAGATATGCTAATGATATTTTCATGGATATTAATAAATGGTTTAAAGCCAACTCACTGACATTAAACTTAGAAAAGACTCACTATATGCAATTCAGAACCTGTAATAGGTTTCCACCCAGCATATGCATAAAGTATGAAGAAGAGCAGATAGAAGAGGTCAACAGTCTTAAATTCCTGGGATTACAACTTGATAATAAATTCAGTTGGGAAGAGCACAC
The DNA here is from genome assembly GCF_023897955.1 of Schistocerca gregaria. Classification (NCBI taxonomy): domain Eukaryota; kingdom Metazoa; phylum Arthropoda; class Insecta; order Orthoptera; family Acrididae; genus Schistocerca; species Schistocerca gregaria. The sequence continues at coordinate 167,513,456 of NC_064927.1, read as the reverse complement.
CACAGAACTGCAGAAACGCCTTAACAAATCTGTATCTGCAATTAGAGTGTTAGCAGACATAGGCGACATAAAAGTGGAAAAGCTTGTATACTTTGCCTACTTTCATTCCATAATGTCATATGGTATAATATTTTGGGGTAACTCTTCAAGTCAAACAAAAGTTTTCAGAGTCCAAAAGCGTGTAATACGTATTATTTGTGGAGTAAATTCACGGATGTCCTGTAGAAACCTATTCAAAGAACTGGGTATACTAACTACTGCCTCTCAGTATATTTACTCCTTAATGAAATTTGTCCTATCTAATACATCTCTTTTTCCAACAAACAGTTCAGTTCATAGATACAATACTAGTAACAAAAATGATCTGCACAAGGACTTAGAAGCACTTACTTTAGTTCAAAAAGGGGTCCACTACTCAGGAACACTCATCTTCAATAATTTGTCAACAAACATAAAAAAATTTAGTTACAAATAAAGATCAGTTTGAAAGGAGTCTGAAGACTTACTGGTGGCCAACTCCTTCTACTCCATTGAGGAATTTTTTAATAGAAACAAATGATGTATTGTATATATTCATACTATTAGTATTGTTATTTCAGCTTTAAAGTAATAATAAAATAAAATAATATAAAATTAACATGTTCCACATCCACGAGGATCTCCTCAACACGGATCTATGGAACAAAAAACTAATCTAATCTAATCTAAAAACCTAAAAATGTATCGAAATGAACTTGCCATTTCCCTCTTCATTACTCTTCAGTTTGTTGTCATCTAATGTTGAAAATTTTTTGTTTCCCCTTTTGTTGCTCAGTATCTGGTCGACTACATCTTGTTTACAACCTTTATTGCTAGCAATAGTTTTACTCAAATTAATTTCTTCCTGAAAATTGTATAGAGAACTAGGCATTGTTAAAGCACAGTGTACTGCTGAATGGAAAAACACAACTTTATGAGCCTGTGGTGGGAAGAATCTGATAGAATAATATCATCAAAGTAGGTTGTCTTACGATGAATACCAAAAGTGACACTGCCATTCTGTATGCGTAATTTCAGATTAAAGAAATGTAGGTCACTTTTCTCATTTTGATATTTTTTTTTTCTTTTTTCTTTTCTTTTTTTTTTTTTTTTTTTGTAAATTTAATTTTCCTGGTAAAGGTGTTAAGTAATAAATATAATTCTTGGTCAGTTCCATCAAATGCAAAAATTAAACCATCTACATAACAGGCATAAAACCATATTTTACTCATTAATTCTGACCTGATTTTGAAGAAGCTATCTTCAAGAAAGTTAATGAAAATGTCAGCTAAGGAACTACACATCAAGAGGCCAAAGGTTGGATAGTTGGTTTGACGTATAAAGGGACCAAACAACAGAGTCATCAGTCCAAGTTTCCTGATGCAAGAAAGGCTCAAAGTACAAAAACACCCATAGTATGTTTGAGAAAGTAAAAGGGGATAAAGGAATGGGGAACCACACCTACAAAGAAACGACTGGAACGAACTAAAAAAATGGGAAAACATACATCACAAGTAGAAGAAGGTATTAAAAACCACAGAGCAGATGGTCTGGGCTGGCTGATCACAATAATAAAAGTTGGTGAGCCAGCCACTCTGTAACACAGTAAAATGTACACCCCCGAAAGACAAGGCCCTCCGCCACACACCGTCAGGTGGCTTGCGGAGTATGGATGTAGATGTAGATGGACACATGTAGGAAAAAGATGACCATTAAGACAAACAAATGCAAAGAAAGTGTGACAGAGTTAAAATGGAGGGAGGGTGGCGGCCGCAGACAGAAAGCTAAATGCCCACCCTTAGATGGTACGATAAACCCCCCCCCCCCCCCACGAATAAAATGTAAAACTAAATCTGCTGTTGAGGTATTGTCGTTGTCGCCCAACACCGAAAGTAGGGTGCTGAGAAGATTAAAAGTCCGCCGCAGAGGGGCTACAAGTGGGCAGTCCTGCAAGATGTGGGTGACAGTCACATGTGTCCACAGTGACATGGAGGTGGGTTGTTTTGGCCAATTTGGAACCAGCAGAGAACCACAGATTCCCTGGAAGAGGCTGGCATGGAGGACTTCCACACATTCGTAGTCTCCTTAATGGCACGCAGTTTGCTGTGCGTACTGAGATTATGCCATTCCGTCTCCCAAAGCTGAAAACTTTGCAGCATAATAATGATCGCAGTTCAGTTACAGGGATGCCGATCTTCAGAAGCGATTTCCGTGTAGCCTGTTTGGCCAGCCTGTCATCAAGTTCATTTCCTGGGATTCCAATGTGGCCTGGGGTCCGCACAAATAACATGGAACGACTGGTCCGTTCCAGGGTATAGATGGACTCCTGGGTGGTTGTTACCAAAGGATGGCGGGGGTACCTCTTGGTCGATAGTTAGTAGGCTGCTCATGGAGTCAGTAGAAAAAAGAAATGACTTGCCAGGGTATGAGAGGACGCGCTCCAGAGCATGAGAAATGGCCACCAGCTCTGTAGAGAAATTACTGCAGCCACCTGGCAAGGAGTGGTGTGCAATACAACCTTCATGAACATATGCTAACCCAACGTGCCCATCAGCCATCAAGCTGTTGGTGTAAACCACTTCATTGTCCAGGTACATGTCAAGAAACGAGAGGCTGTGACAGCGGAGAGCCGCAGGGTTAACTGACTCCTTAGGACCACGTGAAAGGTACAGGCGAAGCATTGGCCTAGGTGTACACCATGGAGGTGTACACGAACGGTGGACCTTGAGTACAGGTGGCAAAGGCAAGGACTTCAGACAGAAGAGATTGGTCGCAAACCGCAATTGTAAGCCCTGACCTGGGCGTCCAATGTGGGAGATGAACCACCGTGGGTGGGAAAAGGGGACAGTAATTCAGATGCTCAGGAGAACTACGAACGTGTGCAACGTAACTGGCAAGCAGTTGCGCACGCCTAACCTTCATTGGAGGGCTCCGGCCTCCGGACTTGTCCCAGAAGCTCCCGTTGCCAGTCAAATGCCACAGTGGTGAACTGGATCGAGTAAACGCAATGCTGAGGGCACCTCTGAACCATAAACCAGACTCCCATAGCCAAGACGGGATTGAATAAGGGGTCTGTAGAGCTGCAGCAGTGTAGAGCAATCTGCACCCCAGTTGGTCTTGCTTAGGCAGTGGAGGGCATTGAGGTGCTGCCAGCATTTCCACTTCAGCTGACGAAGATGAGGAAGCCAAGTCAATTGGGTATTGAACTGTGACTGTGACTCTATTTGAAAACATATTAGAAAAGCCAGCCCTTAATTAATTCCAGAATAATTAACAGTTCTGTCAAAAGTATTGTTTGCGTAACTATATAGGTTAATTTCATGATTTAAACAAATAATTCGGCTTAACTCTCGTACCAGGAAGGAAAAAAAAAAAAAAAAAAAAAAAAAAAAAAAAAAAAAAAAAAAAAAACGGGGTCAAATGGCTCTGAACACTATGGGACTTAACATCTGAGGTCATCAGTCCCCTAGAACTTAGAACTACTTAAACCTAACTAACCTAAGGACATCACACACATCCATGCCCGAGGCAGGATTCGAACTTGCGACCGTAGTGGTCGCGCGATTCCAGACTAAAGCACCTAGAACCGCTTGGCCACCACGGCTCGCTCTCGTACCAGAAGAAAATGTTAAAAAGAACCAATTTTTTGATGTACTCAGTTAATTTAATGAGCTAAGTTTTAATTATAATTTCTGTAAATTAAACATTGAACAATGTGTAGTTTCAGGGCCTATTATTGTGATGATATATAAGGGCTCAATTTTTTGTCCCGAGACAGTCAGCCCACAGCCAAGTTTCAGACGAGAAACCTGTGTTGATTAGAACAACAACAATGCTTCAACTTTACTGTGAAATAAGTGTTACACAATTAGACCATGTGTTAAAACAATGACTGCGTCTCTTCCATACATACCTTTCTATTCTTCAAGAACTGTGAACTTTGTGGTTAGGTTTTTACTGCTCGTAGGTATTCAGTAGTAAACTATTATAGCAGTATGTGGATGTTCGCCTGAAAATTATTAACGAGGCTTATCGAAAGTTAAACAATAGTGCACTGGCCATATTAAACGTGTACATGGGGAGTTGAGAAAAGTGGAAGTAAAAGACTGTGAAATGCAATGGTGCACCAATCGGCTACATTATTTACAGTAGACAGTATTTACAGTTCCAACCCCTACTTTTTCAGCCAGTAAGTTGACACCGAGGAGAATAAACAAAGAAACAAAGCAGGCGAGAGTCACAGATTGTGGAAACTATTGACTTGAAAGAGTGGAAACATTGCAAAAAGTCTTTATAATAATTATACTTTATTTGTTATTAACAATCTAACTTTAATTTCAACATAGTAAAATAACATATGTACAATTTATGTAGCACCATCAGTTTCAAAGTGAGTTCAATAAAAATCAGAGTCTTAATTTTAAAATTTTACGTCACATATAGTATATACAGATGTAAAGCAGAACTCATCCTACGTGCATGGTTAAAATGCAAGAACTTGTTGTCTGACACGGGTTTACAGTTCTTCACTATAGCTCCGATTGTCATTGTCGCTTTCAGCTGAACCATCATTCTCATCTGGACATTCTTCCTCTTCTGGATCATCCCCATCCCCTTCTGCATCATCATCATCATCATCATCACCACCATCATCATCATCAGGGTTTGACTGTCCAGCTGCATCATATTCTCCTCCATCTACAGTGCTCTGCAACAATAAACAGAGATAACAATATAAATCAGTTATTGGAAAGTGGTGGAAGAAAAATGAAGTAAACAAAAAATATTGTTTTGGAAGACATTCCCGAAACAGTGAGAAAGTATATATTGTTTGTATGTGTGGTATTATGGCTAGCAGTCAATCAATAGTCACGAGGTCCAGTTCTGATCCTCAGCCAGCCGTTTGAGTTTTTCTGTCACTTACTGCTTAGCTCACCTCTGAGAATGAGTTTTCACTGTGAAAAGTACTAACATGTATGATGGTTGGGAGTCCACATTAAAGGGTATTTCTTGTAAAGTGTGGTTGGTTTTCTTTTTTTCCCTTGTAGTCATCAGTCTCCTGACTGTGGCTGACATGGCCTGCCACAAATTCCTCTCCTGTGCTAATCTGTTTATTTCAGAGCAGTACTTGCAACCTAATTCGACAATTATTTGTTGTACATATTCCAGTCTCAGTCTCCCTATACAGGTTCTACCATCTACAGATCCCATAAATACCAAGGACGTCATTCTCTACTGTATTAACACATGTCCTATCATTCTGTCATTTCTTCTTGTCAGCTTTTCCCTTATATTCCTTTGTTTGATGAATATTTTAGTTCAAAGGATGATGGGAGAGAGGAGTATCGAGCATCCAACTTCCAAAAGGATCATGTGTAATAAGAAGTACTATAGTGTTCAAAACAAGCTTTGGGTTGAGGCCACCTGTAACTTACAGATCTTATATTCAACTGCAGGATGCAGATGTTTCACAGTGATCAGATACACAAAACAAAGAAACTTGAGCTTCCAGACTGATAAAAGTGATGATAAAATTATAATATTCCCAAGTTTCCATTATATTCACTTGAAAACTAGCATAAAACTAGATAATGTAAAGTAATTTCACAAGGATCTGTGGAACTCTCAGGATCACACAAACTGAACAAGGCTACAAAACCACCACAGAGAAATGGAGAATTGTGAAATGTAACTATTTGGAAAATCTTGAGATTATGTGTGAAAGAACAAGGCTGTATTTTCTATCTGTTCTTAAAATTAGCTGAATTTTTTAATACAGTATTCCCTTTCTCATGTACATTCCCATTTTGCATGTTCAGATATCTACATGACCAGGTAGAACAGCAAAACTAAAAGAAAAGGATTTCTGTTGTTCTCTACCATGTTCAAATATTTATATTTACAGCAAAATTAAAAATTAATTTTCTGTTAATGTAATAACAGTAAAATATTTTTGTTGGATGAAATATGCCTCTGAAATATAACTTTCACAAGCAGCTTTCTGGGAATTAGAGATTGTTATAGACACAAACAGGAAAATAGAGTCACATAATAAATTTTACGATTTAGGCCAGATCGCAAATGAATGGGAAGTCTGAAAGGCAGATGCGAACCACCAGTGGCTGACTACTTCTTAACAATATGTACTCAATAACTGAACATCACCATTTGGGAAATTTTGTGAACTTTTAAAGGCTTTTGATTGTGTGAATCATGAAATTCTTCTAGATAAGCTTGGAAGTATTGTGATATGAGTGGGACAGTGCACAAATGTTTTAATTCATATTTAACTGAAACATTGCAGAAGGTTGAAATTAACAGTACAGGTAGTCTGCAAAAACTAACAGAGTCCTCTAACTGGGGAGTTATCAAGAATGATGTCACACAGGGTTCAGTCTTTGGTCCCTTATTGCTCTTTTATATATTAATGACTTGCCCTCTATATTCATGAAAATGCAAAGTTAGTTCTTTTTCCTGATGATAATAGTAATCACACCCAAGAAGCAAGAATCAGCTGTGGAAATTGCAAATAATGTCTTTCAGAAAATTATTAAGTGGTTCTTTGCAAATGAACTCTCACTAAATTTTGAGAAAACACAGTTTATACAAATCTGGACAGTAAATGGCATAACACCATTGATAAATATATACTATGAACAGAAGTCTGGTGCTAAGGCAGAACACTCGAAATTTCTGGGTGTGTGCAGTGATAAGAAATTGAATTGGGAGAAAAACAACGATGATCTGCTGAAACGGTTAGGTTCAGCTACTTATGCTATTAGGGTTACTGCAAATTTTGGTGATAAATATATCAGTAAATTAGCCTACTATGATTATTTTCATTCACTGCTTTCATATGGCATCATATTTTGGGGCAATTCGTCATTAAGAGAGAAAGTATTCATAGCACAAAAGCGTGTAATCAGAATAGTAGCTGGAGCCCACCCAAGATCACCTTGCAGACATTTATTTAAGGAGCTCAGGATATTCACAGTACCTTCAGAATACATATATTTACTTATGAAATTTGTCATTAATAACCCATCCCAATTCAAAAATAATTCTAGCTACAACACCAGAAGAAAGGATGATATTCACTATTCTGGATTAAATCTCACTTTGACACAAAAAGGGGTAAATGATGCTGCCACAAAAATCTTTGACCATTTGCCAAATAGAATTAAAAGTCTGACAGCTAGCCAACCAACTTCTAAAAGCAAATTAAAAGAATTTCTGAATGACAATTCCTTCTACTCAATAGATGAATTTTTAGATATTATGTAGTACCTGTAAAAAAAATTAATTAATTATTGTGTGTAAAGAGAACTTATGTTACAAAGTGACACATTCCACATCATTATGAAATGACGTATTCATGATCTATGGAACATGGATTAATATATGTATGTATGTATGTATGTATGTATGTATGTACAAGAAGGTTAACAAGTCACATCAACACTCATCTTGTACCTTGTAACATACCACCACTGACAGACATCAGAGCTGTTACACCACAAGCATTCCAAGTAGATGATTTCCCACATCCAAGGAAAACATATGAGTCACAGTTCTTAACCATATTACAGTGACTCCTCATTTGAGTGGACTGAAAGGTACATTACACAAGTACATGGTTGATTCATCCAATTATGACTTATTTTGTCTAAAGAGCTTTATTTACTGCATACACCACAGTGTCTCCAGGTACTATAGTATACAACAGAAATGTTCCTTTTACTCATTCTCTTAATTGGTTTGATTCCTGTGGATGCTATTGATAGGAGGGATTACACTAGGCATGGCCTTCACCTCAACAGGAAAGGGAAGGGAAAACTGTCTGGCTTGATTGCAGAAAACTTAAGGGGGGACACTGTGACAAGTGGTCTTTTACCAGTGGTCACAGGTGTCGGAGGGATGTCTTTTTTAGGATAGGGAAGGGGGATAGAAAATGAGTTTTAAGAGAGATTGGCAGACAGACTCAGTTTGAGAAAATAGATGAACAGAAGTCAGATTTTAGCATACAGCTTCCATTTAAACAATGTTTAACAGAAAGTAATCAGAAACTGCCAGTTCATCTTCACCAAAGCAGTTATAATCGCATTAGTATGCAGTATCAGTTATCTTTATTACACAAGAACATTCCGGGACTCAGAAATAAAGTTGATGAACTACTCATTTGTATCGATGAAATGAATTCATCTAACGAAATTGACATAATCTGCCTCTCTGAACATCAAGTGACCACTGGTATAGATATGTTAGACATTTCAGGATTTAAGCAAGCTTCCTACTTCTGCAGAGTAGATATTGAGGGAGGAGGAGTTGCCACATTTATTAAAAACTGCCATAAATTCAAGAACACTGACATTAATAAATTCTGTTTAGAGCAGCATCTAGAAGCATGTGCAACAGAAGTAGAGTTCCATAACAGATCCTATATAATAGCACCTGCAGGAAATTATAATCTATTCATAAATCATCTAGAAGCTCTTTTGGGTTATTTAACAGTAAGAAACAAAGAAATTTTGATTGCTGGTGACTTTAATACAGATTTTCTAATTCAATCTTCCAGTAAACATTTACTGCAGTTAGTAATGTTGTCTTTCAATCTAACTCACACTGTAAACTTTCCAACTAGGATCACTAAATCCTCAAGGACAGCCATTGATAACATTTTTATAGACAAATCAAAGGAACTAAATCATATCATAAAACCTGTAATAAATGGACTATCAGATCATGACATGCAGCTCCTTGTTTTAGATGTAAATTCTAAGCAGATTATCAAGACTGCTAAATCTGAGTACAGGAGAATATTCAATCAACCAAAAATTGAGTGTTTTAGAAAACTGTTCAAAGATATGAACTGGAAAGATGTTTATAGTGCTCATGACAGGAATGAAAAATATAACACATTCATGAACAATGTCACTACCATGTTTGAAAACTGTTTTCCTCTAAAAGTTACTCAAATTAAACAGAAGTCTATAATAAAACCATGTATCACCCAAGGAATAAAGATTTCCTGTAAGACAAAAAGGAAAATGTATCTCTCGACCAAGAATAGCTCCAATGCTGATGAATTAGCTAAATACAAGGAATACTGTAAAATATTAAAAAAAGTAATTCAGAGATCTAAACAAATACACTACGAGAAGAAGATAGCAATGTCAGGGAACAAAATAAAAACAATAAGGGATATAGTGAAAGAGGAGACTGGTAGAACCAGAAAGGAACAGGAGCAAATAGCACTAAGGGTAGATGACACATTAGTAACCGATGAGCATAGTATGGCAAATCTATTTAACAAGTACTTTATATCCGTTACTGATAGAATGGGATTGTCAGGATCAGTAAATAATGCCGTTGAATATCTGAAACTAGCCTTTACAAATAGCTTTAGGGACATGAATATGTCACTCACATCACCAAAAGAAATAACTTCCATAATAAAATCTTTAAAAACAAAGCATACTAGTGGTTACGATGAAATATCAACAAAGTTAATTAAGGCATGTTCTTGTGAGTTTAGTACAATTCTAAGTTACTTTAACCAGTCAATTATAACTGGGACATTTCCTGACTGGCTGAAATATGCAGATGTTAAGCCTCTATTCAAGAAAGGGGATAAAGAGATGCCATCAAACTACAGACCGATTTCACTTTCGCCAGCATTCTGAAAAATTTTAGAAAAAGTAATCTACAGGCAGCTTCTCAACCATCTGACCACAAATAACATATTATCAAGAACACAGTTTGGATTTCTGAAGGGTTATGATATCGAAAAGGCTATTTACACATACAGTGAAAATGTACTTAATTCATTAAATAACAAGTAACAAGCAGCAGGTATTTTCTGTGATTTGTCAAAGGCATTCGATTGTGTAAACCACAACATCCTTTTAAATAAATTAGAATTCTATGGTGTCACGGGCAGTGCTGCAAAATGGTTCAAGTCATACCTCGCTAACAGGAAACAAAGGGTGTCAGTGCAAGGGACTAGTGAATTAAGTCATCAGTCATCATCAGAATGGGAAGAAATTACATGTGGTGTCCCAGAAGGATCCATCTTAGGGCCATTGCTTTTTCTTGTGTACATTAATGATCTCTCATCAGTTACACTGCCAGAAGCAGAGTTCGTTTTGTTTGCAGATGACATGAGTATTGCAATAAATAGTATGTCGAGTGTAGTTCTAGAAAGATCTGCTAATGATATTTTCATGGATATTAATAAATGGTTTAAAGCCAACTCACTGACATTAAACTTAGAAAAGACTCACTATATGCAATTCAGAACCTGTAATAGGTTTCCACCCAGCATATGCATAAAGTATGAAGAAAAGCAGATAGAAGAGGTCAACAGTCTTAAATTCCTGGGATTACAACTTGATAATAAATTCAGTTGGGAGGAGCACACCACAGAACTGCAGAAACGCCTTAACAAATCTGTATCTGCAATTAGAGTGTTAGCAGACATAGGCGACATAAAAGTGGAAAAGCTTGTATACTTCGCCTACTTTCATTCCATAATGTCATATGGTATAATATTTTGGGGTTACTCTTCAAGTCAAACAAAAGTTTTCAGAGTCCAAAAGCGTGTAGTATGTATTATTTGTGGAGTAAACTCACGGACGTCTTGTAGAAACCTCTTCAAAGAACTGGGTATACTAACTACTGCCTCTCAGTATATTTACTCCTTAATTAAATTTGTCCTAAATAATATATCTCTTTTTCCAACAAACAGCTCAGTTCATACATACAATACCAGGAACAAAAATGATATGCACAAGGACTTAAAAGCACTTACTTTAGTTCAAAAAGGGGTCCACTACTCAGGAACACTCATCTTCAATAATTTGCCAGCAAACATAAAAAATTTAGTTACAAATAGAGATCAGTTCAAAAGGAGTGACCAACTCCTTCTACTCCAGTGACGAATTTTTTAATAGAAACAAATGATGTGTTGTATATATTTATACTATTAGTATTGTTATTTCAGCTTAAAAAAATAAAAATAAAAAATAAAAAAAGGTGACATGTTCCACACCCACGAGGATCTCATCAACACGGATCTATGGAACGAAAACTAATCTAATCTAATCTAATCCATATACACAGTCTTCAGAATCGCATTGAACTGTATGAGAAACAGAGTAAATTTATTGTTGGCTGAACAGTCATAAAGACCTCTTTACTTCGTTCCATCAGAGTAAATAAGAGTGATATTTTGATGCTCATATAAATAATCTGAAGCATTTTTATAAAAGGTACTGTGGAGTGCAACATTCATAAACTACATTAAATTTAAAAGCAATTGTTGTCACTGTAACAGTTAGGATAGAAATATCTGCCACACTGAAGTTAATGAGATGTGTCTGCATCACAAGCTGTCCAATTTCTCTTTTGCAATTCAGGAACATGGATTAAAGACTAAATACTGTAGGATTAACTGGACCATCTATGCACAATACACCATTAGAAGCTACTGCTGGATGGCAATCAGATGCTCACTAGCTTTTGTGCCAATGTTTGGCTACATACACATTCCAGAATCCATTCTCACCCACTTCAAACTCTTGTTGATGTTGGTACCTAACAAGTTTTGAGTATGATGTTTCATAAATAATGATGACAAATTTCAGTTGGGACTAGGAAGGTTTTATACACATTTCTGTTGAGGTACTTGACAATGTCTGTCTGAAAGAAGCTGCATAAATATTCAGTCAGATCTTGATAAGATTTCAAAATGCTGCAAAAACTGGCAACTTGCTTTAAATTTTCAGAAACGTAAAATTGTGCACTTCACAACATGAAAAAAACATATTCTCCAATGATCATAGTATCAATGAATCACAGCTCCTACAAATGCCTGAGTGTGACACTTTGAAGGGATATGACATGGAACAACAACATACACTCAGTCATAGATAAAGCAGGTGGCTGATTTCTGTTTATTGGTAGAGTAATGAGAAAATGTAATCAATCTACAAAGAAGACTGCTTACAAATCACTCATGCAACCTGGTTGGAATATTACTCAAGTGTTTGGGACCTGCATCAAACAGCACTATAAGTGAATATTGAACACATATGGTGTAGCACAGCATAGATAGTCACAATTTGTTTGCTTCAAGTGTCACGAAGATGGTGAAGAAGCTGAACAGGCAGACTCTGAAGGTTTCTACATAAACTATTTCGAGAAACCCTGCTTATAAAGTTTCAAGAAGCAATTCTAAATAATGAATTTAGGAATATACTACAATCCCTTGCTTGTCACGTACAGAGGGACCATGAGGACCTGATTAAATTAATTACAGCACACACAGAGGAATTTAAACACTCATTCTTCCCACTGTTGATTGTGCTCACTATAGCAGATGCAGTACAGTAGTTAGCCAAAATTCACAAAACTGTTGCACAGACTACTGAGGAAACTAGTTCTATGCAAAGTTTATGTCTTTGTGTGAAAAGATGATGTGAGATTTGGAAGAAATACTATCTGTTACACCTCATGAACGAGACCATATTTACAACAGAATAGCCTGTGTTTCTTCGACATTGCAGAAAACGAGGTGGAAGATACAGACAACCTGCTCTTAGAGATTGTATGTGGAAAAATTAGGGGTGGAAATAACCATTGGAGGAATTAACATGAGCCAGTAATTATCATGTTCGCCTCATATCGAAAAAAAACAGTAGAGATTTTTAACCTCAGAAAGGGGGGGGGGGGGGGGGGAGGTGAATGAAAAGCTATTCTAGGCGTGGTGGGCAAAATGTCAAGACAGAATGGACCTCATTTTAGGAAATGATTTTTGGTAGTCACAGCCTTGTGGAAGCAGTTAATTAATACAGTCTAGACAAGAACAGTACTGAGTGACAAGAGATGTGCTCCTAAGCTGTGTTTTGGAGGGAGCAGCAGTATCAGGACTGGATGCAATGGCCAGGGAAATCTGCTTCTGAACTAGGCTGGTGTGGGAATTAGATCCAATGAATGCTCATGTGATAATGGTGGTGTATAGCTGTAAACAGTCTGCATCAGAAGAAATACATTTGTCTCGAATGACAAGGCTATATGGGCAGCCTGCAAGTACTTTGCTTTCCATATTTTAGAGGAGGTATTACAGATGGAAAAAAAACTTTCAAGAAACATATGTAAAATACATACCTTAAAAGCTATGAGCACTTGTTCATCTTTGCTAGTGTGAAACACATTTCTTCTATAGAACAAATGTTCATAGGTCTTTAAATACACATTTTAGAACCTACATTTACAAAACTTCTTTTTTGTTTTAATCCATACTACCTCTTCCAAAAATATGAAAAGCAAAGAGCTTACAGTTGAAGACATGTGATCAAGAGTACTGAAGATAAAAAAACTGCTCATAGCTCTTAAGCTACGCAATTTAGAGCCCATGTGTACTGGACTTTTTTCTTTGTTTGGCGTGTTCTACTACTGCTCAAAACAACTGATGCATTTTTAAATACCTTGTATATTATCCACCCTCAAACACAAAGTCTTAAGCATGTTGAATGCTAATGAAGAAAGATGAATAGATCAGTTGTCATTGAAAAAAAGTCTACAGATGCCAAAGTACTTAATTAGTGTGGTCCATAAAACCCCAAAAATCATTGCACTGACATGCTTATAGTGGGAACCACATTCACTTCACTATCAATCACAAGCACACAATCGTAACAAGATAAATGAACACAGACAGACTTGTCAGCACACACTCCTCCCCACAATAATCCTAAGAAGATTCTTTATTTGCAGCAACACAAGCACTCCTCCATTGTTGTTGTGGTCTTAAATCTGAGAACTGATTTGGTACACCTCTTTACACTGCACTATTCTGCACAAGCCTTTTCATCAGAAAATAACTACTGCAACCTACATCAATTTTAATCTGATCTCTGTATTTAATTCTTGGTCTCCATAAGCAATTTTTAACCCCCAGACTGCCTTCCATTACCCAATTAACAGTTCCTTACTGCCTCTGGATGTGTCCTATCAACTGATCCCTCCTTTTGGTCAAGATGTGCCATAAAACTCTTTATCTCTCCTACTCAATTCAGTTCCTCCTCGGTAGTTACTTGATCTACTCACGAAATCTTCAGCATTCTTCTGCAACTCCACATTCCAAAATCTTCTGTTCCCTTCTTGTCTGAACTGCTTGTTGTTCACATTTCACTTCCATACAAGGCTACAATCCAGGCAAATACATTCAGAAAAATACTTCCTAACTCTTACACTTTAAGTAACTACCAACAAATTGCTCTTTTCAGAAATCCTTTTTATGGTCTAACCAATTTTCCTTTTATATCATCTCTACTTCAGTCAAATATTAAAACTTGTCTACTACTTTTGGTGCCTCATTCTCTAGTCTAATTACCTCAGCTTCACTTGATTTAAATTGACTACACTCCATTACTCTTGTTTCACTTTTCTCGATGTCATCTTAAAGCCTCTTTTCGAGACCCTCTCAATTTCATTCGACTGCTCTTCCAAGTCCTTTGCCGTCTCTGACAGAATTAGTATGTAACATTCTTAAATGATGATAAATGATATATGTCTAGGTTTGCCTTTCTTTAACATGTATTCTAAGTTGCAGGGCTAGTATGGCCTCATGTGCTCCTAAATTACTCCAGAACCCAAACTGATCTTCTCTGAGCTTCTACCAGTTTTTACTTCTTTTGTACGTAGTTCAAGTCAGTATTTTGCAACCATGCCTTATTAAACTTATGGTTCAGTAATATTCACACGTACCAACATCTGCCTTATTTGGAATAAGAATTATTACATTCTTCTCAAAGTCTGAAGGCATTTCACCTTTCTCATATATCATATTCTTCATTGGAATCTACAAACAACATGGTGCTCAGTTACACTCTTAAAGCTGTAACAACAACAACAACAGCAACAGCAGCAGCAGCAGCAGCAGCAGCAGCAGCAGCAAATACTGTCTGGAATACAAGCACACTGTGAAGTATGATGAGACAAAAATTCTGGCACAGACTGCCAGGTTCTGAGAAAGTATCATAAAAGAGGTAACTGAATTCAGGCTTTGGATAACCTAATCAACAGGCAAGCTAGCTACCAACTCAGCAAGGCATGAGATGCCTTGAGGAAGCACAGTGAAGAGTCTATGACCACGAAAATGAAGGTAACACTTCCTTAGTGCATTCTCTGGTGAAGGAGGAGACATTATCACTGGTAATCTAGTGTGTCTTAATATAACGAGTTTCTAATACTGTACCAGTGGTAGGAAAGTTCATTTCCAGTAAAAGATACCACAACAATTTACTCTAAATTGCATGGAGAATTATTAAACAGAATGCATCTGCATATAGAATAATAGAAATCTTCACAAAGGAGCATCTGATTCTCAAACTTCCATAAAAATTGATTCTTTTGTAGCAGCAGTGAAATAGAAGAGGAGTTCAAAGATTTATGAGATAAGTGAGTAGCCAGCTGATGCTCATGAACTCCTGACACAAGAAATTTACAATATTTATATAGGAAAAGAACGTTCTTCATTCTTGATATACTTCTTCATCTAGTTCATTAGTAGTTTAAATCACACAGTTTTTCCAGTATGTTGGTGTAACTCTCCCCCCCCCCCCCCCCCCCCACCCCCCCCCCCCCCCCCCTCCTCAGGTCCTCCTTTTCTACACACACACACTCCATCTGGACAAGGAACCACTTCTGATGAAATGTGAAATGAAATACTCATTTAAAAACCTCTGCTTCTTTCCTTAAGACTTCTCTAATATTGTCTGAAAAGTGTGACCACTATTTGTACAATTAATTCTGTGAGTAACTTGCACACTGAAGAGGAAGTAATTGGCAGCAGTTAGTTTCTGTTTGTATGAAACAATGGTAGAAAAATGCTACTAAAATATTTACTCGTAACATTTTAACAGGTTATATCCATGTCTTTTTTTTTTTTTTTTTAGTTTCTTTGGTCTTTGACCATCGATCTTTTATTTTTGGAGGATCTTACACAGTTATTAACAGCAGTTTTCTATGTAAAAAATGGGAAATAGTGTGTGAAACAAAACATAGGACAGTGAGTTTAAAATCAGATGGAACGAAAGAGCAAATTTTAAATAGGAGATGAGAACTGTAGTAATAAAAAGAAATGTTCAGTGATTACCTGTGACGAGATAACTTCTCCTTGCAAATTTCGATTGCGGAGGTTGCCTGCTGTGAAAGCCCCAATGCAACCATTGGCAGCTAGAACACTTTTCACCTGCACTCTCAGCTGTTCCAATGTTAGCCTCAAGCGTGGTACAAATTTTGTTACAGCTACATTTTTTTGTTCCTAGAGAATAAAAAAAACTTTCATTTTACCAATGGGTGTGAAAATAATAATACAAAGGATTCATAAAAAATGTATTCTTAACAGAACACTTGAGCCTGAGCTGGTAAATTCTTTATATATGATACTTAACATGATTAAACATGGAAACTGTTTGTTGTTGTATGTGCACAATACTGCATTGGTTAGAAATAATCAAAATATTATGTTGGGTTGATATAAGTGTATGTGAATTCTAGAGGACCTCACAACAAGTAGGTTCACCCTTTGGTCTGAGTGACTTGTGCCTCTCCTTCCTAGCCTTCCCCAATATACCCCTCTTTCCTCCCCAGGGAAGGGATAATCGTTCTGAAAACTATGTTAGTTTTTGTATGTGTACATTGACAATATTGCAATTTTGTCTCCTGGAGGGAAGAATTTTTCTGCCATCCTATCTCCTTAAATTTTATAGTTTTATCAACAGAATTTACTTTATGATATTTGTTTATACAGCTGTGTTTTAATATTAGAACAACCAATTTTGATCGATACATTGAAGCCTCTATCATTATTTGCATTAAAAAGGAGGTAAAAATCCCACTTTATATGGTCAAAAGAAAACTGGAGCTGTCACATGTGGAAGCCTGACTTATCAAGCACTCCCTTATTTACGAAGCTCTCCCAGAATTTATACCTCCACATAGTATTCCATGCCATATGCAAAAGCAAACATCTACTATGTGCTTTCTGCATGAAAAAGTTTGTCTTAATTATCTGAAACCACACAAGAAACCCAAGGTTTTTTTTTGTTTATACAGGGTGTTACAAAAAGGTACCGCCAAACTTTCAGGAAACATTCCTCACACACAAAGAAAGAAAATATGTTATGTGGACAAGTGTCCGGAAACGCTTACTTTCCATGTCAGAGCTCATTTTATTACTTCTCTTCAAATCACATTAATCATGGAATGGAAACACACAGCAACAGAACGTACCAGCATCACTTCAAACACTTTGTTACAGGAAATGTTCAAAATGTCCTCCGTTAGCGAGGATACATGCATCCACCCCCCGTCGCATGGAATCCCTGATGCGCTGATGCAGCCCTGGAGAATGCTGTATTGTATCACAGCTGTCCACAATACAAGCACGAAGAGTCTCTACATTTGATACCGGGGTTGCGTAGACAAGAGCTTTAAAATGCCCCCATAAATGAAAGTCAAGAGGGTTGAGGTCAGGAGAGAGTGGAGGCCATGGAATTGGTCTGCCTCTACCAATCCATCGGTCACCGAATCTGTTGTTGAGAAGCGTACAAACACTTCGACTGAAATGTGCAGGAGCTCCATCGTGCTTGAACCACATGTTGTGTCGTACTTGTAAAGGCAGGCAGCACAGGAAGATTATCGTGTATGAAACCATGGCGCTGAATCGTGGAAGTACAGTACATACTGACGAAACTAAAATGAGCTCTAACATGGAAATTAAGCATTTCCGGACACATGTCCGCTTAACATCTCTTCTTTATTTGTGTGTGAGGAATGTTTCCTGAAAGTTTGGCCGTACTTTTTGTAACACCCTGTATAAGACAAATTAGGTGGCAGTTCACCATCCTCCTTAAGGATGAAAAACTGAGGTGCGCTGATTAATAGTGATAAGATTGGTACTGCTCAACCTCCAACAACACCATCCATTATACTAAAGCACTGTTGCAGCCTCTGTCTAACGCATCAGTAGCACGTTAGAAGTGAGTATTAAACATGTGTTAACTTGTTAATCATGACTACATTCTATCTCTTTTACACAGCTAAAGAAACTTCAAATTATTGAAGAAGCAGAAAACGTTGGAAACCACACAGAGGGAAGAAAGTACAATGTGAATGAGGATTGTACTTGTGACTAGTGAAAAAACAAAATGAGGCTTCAAGAAACAAACTGTAATTGCCCAGTATTTCGTGATCAAAAAGTGAAGCATCTGGACCTACAAATACAGGCTCTGTGATTACCTAGATAAGAAGCAACAAAATGGATATGCAGTGACTAGTGAACTGTGTGAACTCAAAGCACTGGCTTTAGCCAAGAACTAGGAATCACCAGTTTCAAAGCTAGTTGGGGCTGGCTATCAAGATATTTCAATTGATATGGATTAGGATTCCAGAGGAAAACTACCATCGCTCAGTGACTCCCGGGTGATTACAAGGAAAAAGTAATGAATTATCATCACTATGTGATAAATTTGCACCACAAATATTCCTACACAGTATCACAAATTGGTAATACAGATCAAATGCCAGTCTATTTTGAGAATGAACGAAAAAGGGAAATTCAGAATCATGATATGAACTGGGAGGAATGAGAAGCAAAGGTGAACAGTGATGTTGCATGTAGCTGCAGGTGAATGAAAAACTATTTCAAAACTATCACTTAAAGGCATAATGGTCAGAGTGAATCCAAAAGAGTGGATGGTTGTAGTTGACTGGGTGATGCATGTTTGGCATCATCATCCTGGTGCATCACTGAATTTATGTAACATGTTGATCCTGGACACCTTCACTGAGCACACAGCTGATGAAGTGAGACACATGTTACAAAAAGGGAAAACTGACTTGGTCATTATCCATGGAGGGCTAACATCCATCCATCCTAACTAGAGGTGTATATAAATTGGCCATTCAAAGCAGCACTTAAACAACAATAATGCAACAGACGGCTCATGAAAACACAGCTTCATGCAGAGTGGAAATCTCAAGCGGCCAGACTTATGAATGGGTGAAATGTGCATGGAATTCCTGTCTGTTACCACTGGTGGGATAATCCTTCAAAAAAATGTGATATCACAAATTCGCTGGATGGAACAGAGGACAACACCCAGAAGGGAGATGTTGATGACAACAGTGACTCTTCCACTACTGAAGATGATAAAGGGATGATGAATAAAATCATTATGTCAGAATCAAGTTTTTCTTGTAAATAAAACGCAAATTACAGCCAATGGTTCATTTTTCCCCCTCCCTTACAATTAGGGTGCAAGGATTATTCAACAGTGAAGGTTATTCATATTTATATGGTAATGATGTTTTATATTATATATCCACAAACTCTGCTCTATTTGTTATCATGCCTTTTCCCCTTCAACAGCTTCATACTTCTCTGTGCCGCTTGCTTCTGTTAAGTTTATGGGCCTATGTACTCTCCTCCACATGTTTACTACACCTGCCTACAGTTGGGTGAGCTCTCACTGCCACTGTATTCCTATCACCTTTCCTCCTCCTGTCCTTGCCTCACAATAGCACTCACATCTACCTGTCTCTTGTTTCTTCCATATTGACACCACAAGAAAAGGAGAAAATGATGAGATGCTGTCAAGAACAGACTGTATCTAATTTGTTTTACAATGACTGTAAGGTACAAATGATTTAAAGATGTAATAGACTTACTTCTAAAATTAAATTGAAGCTTTAGCCGTGGGAAGCGACCTCCAAGTTTTGTCTGCTACTGCGAGGCGATGTGCAAATGAACTATGTGCTGAACTCAAAATTCTATTATAAATTCCCTCAATGAGATTCTTATGCACTTAGTGACATCTGCCAATGGAATCCCGGCCTCTGCTGAGGAATTGGATTAGGTGAGGTTGCTTGCCTCATAGAAAGTAGTTATGCATGTAAATTATTAACATCAAGTTAACCCCGCCAATATGTTTGACTTGGTTTTAGGAAAGGGTTGATGTGACAATATATGTGCAGTCTGAAATGTCAGCAAAGATAATCAGATTTATTCCATTTGACAGTTGTATATACTAACAAATTTAATAACTGAGGTGATGCCTCTTGAGTGTGGACAGATAAAGAGAAAGGAATATAACACGAATCTATAATTATAAAGCCTAGCAATGTGGATTGGCACCTCTCCTTAGCTGAATGAGAGCACAAGATTCTACGCCGCGTTCCTTCCATCAGTATCAAATCACAGAAATAACACGAGAATGTGCTGCAATGCTCAAGGGATATCAAATAAATTTTTCTTGTGGTTCCAATGATTGTCCAATAATGAAAGGACACACAAATTATTCAAATGCTGGAGGGCAACTGTCTCCAATTTCAAAACAACTTACATTTAGATGCTGCATATCAGACATATTTCTTTCTTTTATCCCACCACAAACATTTACTGATTGGTAGGATTGATAGCTATTCTTTTTTTGGGGGGAGGGGGGGAGGAGATACTGTGTCTAGTGAATCGCAGTGAGACATCATTGAGGTAGTTTTGTGAAGCAGTAGCAGTGTATTGCTAAATTTTTAGAAAAGGCAAGTGAAGCTGCAGTGATAATTTTGTCTGGTTTTGTGTAGGGTTAAGAATATAAATTCTTTAAAATTGTTGAAGAAGGGCATGGGAGCTAAAAATGTTACATTACAGTCAATAAGGAAGACTTAGCTGAAGAGAAAGAGAATGCTTGAAGTTACGTCAAGGATATGCAGAGACTCAGTCGAAATGTTCAGATATTAAGAAGGGAAACAAGAGAACTGGGTGGGCACTTTACAAGTGGAGGCTTAACATTATAAATTTGATAATGTTCTCATTGAGATCAAGCAACATGTTAGTCAGTACGTTGGCCAAAAATGGACTTCTACATCCACACCGTACTCTGCAAGCCACCTAACTGTGTGTGGCGGTGGGTAATTTAGATATCACTACCTAATGCCCTCTTCCCCTGTTCCCCTCGCAAACGCCAGATGGGACTACGTGGTGACAGAGGCAGAGATCACATCACTGTTTGGTTTGAATCTGAAATATCATTGCAGGGTAACAAAGGCAAATCAATAAACATTTATCATGTTCTGCATTGGGGAAAAAAAGGAACTTGTGCAATATTAATTTCCTTATAGTCACACTTACTATCTGGCTTTCACAAATGGTATGCTTAACACTAAAGATCACAACACAAAAAATACTTAAAACTGAGGAAATTAAATGTCTCAATTTATTAGTGCTTGCTTCTGTGGATGTGAACTAGATATAATTCAAATTATTTGCTCTGTGCAATGAGTACTAAAATTTCTCTCTCAGCACTCACAGGTTAGTTTTATTTACTTCAATGTGATTCCTGTTTACAGCCACTGAAAAAATGTTTGCTGTTTAATCCTATAATAACAATTTTCGAATGCAATATACATCAATTACCAATCTGAAAAACAGTTTCTCCAAATGTTGCATGCTTTGCAATTATTTACAATGCGTACCTTTGTATAGAAACAGAGATTATGTAAAAACCGATTATATTTTTGCAAATCTTTCAGCAGCAATATGACTTCCTCTCGTTTGTCTCTGAGAAAAGCATCCATCAGTCTGATACCACTGTTAAGAAACAGTTTTAGCAGTTGCTGGGACATCTGCAGAAAATTTACTTGTAAGTTGCAAAATCATAATACACTTTGACTCTAAAATACCATAACTTAAATAATGAACTGAGATTGGAATAAATTACCCTAATTACAGCACTCAAAGTTCCTCCACTATGAATTTTAACAATGGCCTCAAATTCTGGCAAGAAGTCAACTATAAGCCTCCAAACTTTGAACTGCTTTTCACTGCTGGACATACTATTAAAAGCATCTTCAGCTCCCTCCAGCAGGCATTTGAATAGCTGAACAAAGAGAACACTGAAGTTTGATCTGGAAAAGGATGATAATGATGATAATAATAATAATAATAATAATAATAACTATCTATTTTACTACTTGAATAATAATGTCAATGAATATAATATGAAACTGAACTTATCTCGAAACTTCTTAGCAGGTTAAAACTGTGTGTTGGACCACAACTTGACCCCAAAACATTGTCGTATGAGAATAATTCTATCCGCTGAAGAACCAAGTCACTACTCATGACCCAACCTAACATCTTTGCTATTGCTAATATATCTCTCCTACTTTCCAAACTTCACACAAATTCTACTACATACCTTGTGGCTCTAGCACTCCTGGAAGAGAGGAACAGCAGAGTCAAACCACTCATTTTGGGAACAATGACTTAGGCTGTGGCTACACCATTTCTCTGCAACTCCTTTCTTCCAAGATAGCTAGTGCCACAACATATGCAGGAGAACTTCTGTGAAGTCTCAAAAAACAGGAGAGAGGTAATATCAGAAATAAAGCTGTAAGGATGGATTATGAGCTGCACCTGGATTGCTCAGCCTGTAAGAGCACTGCTGGCAAAAGGCCAGTTTCCAGGCTCAAGTCATAGTCCAGCATAGTTTTGATCTGCTTGGAAGTTTCAAAACAGTGCACACTCCCCTGCAAACTGAAAGATTTATTCTGTGAACTTAGATTTTTTATAAGTAAACAATTAATTGTTTGAGCATTGTGTCAACATAGTTAAGTATCAACACATCTAATTTGTAACTAGTTATAAATGCATGTTTAAGAAAACATAACATGTGAATTACAATTAACTGATATTCATGAGACTGATATGGTGCTAAGCAGCAGACAGGCATATAAAAAGGTGGAGAACTGGTTATCTTTTAGACTACACCTCCGTAACAGCTAACAAACACACATACTGCAACTATCATCTGCCTAATTTGCCATTTGACATCAGGTGTCAATGTCATGAGACAACAATGAATTGGCATAAGAATCATTTTAGCAACGATACAGGCTGCAAGCAGGGAAATTGTTACGTAAGTGTTTTTGAAAATGAGCAGCTAATTATGGGCCGGTAACCGAGAACCAGCATCTCAGAAATAGTAAAGGTGATTGGCCGTTCATATGCAATGTGTGAGTAGTAGAAAGTGGATGAAGGCTGGGAAAACCATCAGCAGACAACAAGGTGTCAGATGTCCACACCACATCACAAGATGCAGAGATCGGAGGCTTGCCTTCTCAGTAAAGCAGGATTAGGCAATTATATATGGCAGATCTGATGACAGACTACAATGCTGGTTCAGGCAAAAGTGTTTTGGAGAACACCAGTCAATGCACTTTGGGGTTCCACAGCAAATAACCTCCATGTGTTTCCATGTTGACCCAGTGACGTCCATTACGATTGCAGTCAGCATCAGATCAAAAAGGTTGGAAAATTGATCAATGGAAATGTTGCCTCATCATATGAATCACATTTCTTGTCCAGATGTGCCATCATACAGGAGAAGATTGCTCAAAAGGCGAAGAGTTGCTCAAAAGAAGCACCACACCATGGACACAGGCAGCTCATGGTGGTATTTTGCTTCGGGGTATGTTCACCTGGGCATCCGTGAGACTTATGGTAGTAATCACGGGCACCACGACACCTTTGGAACACTACTGGGTACCAGCTCTGTGCCCACAAGGATAGTATTTTATGGAAACTGGGCAATCAGTGCAAATATATCTGGTGTTACATATCTTGGAAACCAACCAAGGATGTATTGAATCCCTACCACACAGATCTGCTGCTGTACTGTGTTCTGAAAGCAGACCAACATGCTGTTAAGCACGTGATCATTATGTTGGGTAAATAACCTTCAGGCTGAAAGATGTAACAGTTTGCTGGCCTACCCTGAGCATAACTCAGGCCACAGCGCTGTTTACAAAAGACCGTGCCCAAGTACAGCTTGGGCCGCATTTTTCTCAATGCATGAGCCAACCACCACTTGAAAACTAGACTCATTTAGTATGAGAACAATGTACGAACATCTTGCTATGCAGCCCATGACAGGCTCTGCCTCCTGTTGTCAATTTCTAAAATTATTTCAAAAGAAACATTAGTTAACGTAACAGTTGCTGCCACAAATGGCTGAACCCATATGTGATTACACTGACAAAATTCTGTGTGTGTGTGTGTGTGTGTGTGTGTGTCTACTGCTGACAAAGGCCTTATTGGCCGAAAGCTATAATTGTGTGAATCTTTTTGTTGAGCCTATCGCGACTCAGCATCTCCACTATATGGTGTAGCAACTTTCATTCTCTGGTATTGTTTAAGATACATTAATTACATTTGTCAGGACCACTTTCAATAATAGGATTTAGGGACGGTTTTCTCAGCCCTGAGGCCTCCTAAAGTGGCTGGCCTTCAAATGGTTAAACCCTTCTGCTCAAAGAAAAGGGATGAGCAATTTGAACTGTAGAGATATTCCACCGACTATTATGTAATTCCCTTTCACTTCCATAATTGTTTCTTTGAAGTATAGGTTGAACAGCAGGGGATAAAGTCTCGCTGCCTTACACCATTTTTAATACAAGTGCTTTGTTATTGTTCCCGCTCAGTTCCTGTCAACAGTGTAAATGACCTACCTTATGATAGGGCTGATGCCTATTGTTCTGGGGATTTCAAATATCTTGCACAATTTGATACTGTCGTTTTTTCTGCTCTTTTTTTTTTTTTTTTTTTCCTCTATTATCGAGTGCAATGTCAGAACTGTCTCGCTGCGATCTTATACTTCCTTAAAGCCAAACAGATCATTATCTAACAGAACCTCAATTTCCTTTTCCATTCTTTTGTATATTATTCTTGTCAGCCACTTTGATCCATGAGTTGAAAAGCTGTTTGTGCAATAGTTACTGCATTCATCTGCTTTTGTGACCTTCAGGGTTGCGTGGTTCATATTTTGAGTAGGTACATGAAAAAGAAGCTTAACATTTATTCCCAGCTCCTGAACTTGAGTATGTTTTCAGCACACACAGATATTGTGTAGAGATACAATCTCTAAACACTGACACTCGACAAAAAGTACTACAAGAGATGTACTGTTCATCTGAGTGGCATACCTGTATGTTCTGAAAGAAAACAGGCCAAGTTTGAAAGCTGAAGCTATAACATACAATTTCTCATTTACTTGTGTATCTACTGCTCAATGCATCCTGTGTTGGAGAGTGGCTGCCTTTACTCATACCACTGTTTGTATTCCATCCATGATTATCCTCACCACACAAGACAATCACATTAGCTAATTATTTACGGCTCTGACAAAATTCTGTCGGTTTTCTTATGAAATTTAACTGTAATGAAGTGTTGAGGGCTCACCCTTACTGCATGGTGTTCATCTATAATGGTTCAAATGGCTCTGAGCACTGGGACTTAACTTATAAGGTCATCAGTCCCCTAGAACTTAGAACTACTTAAACCTAACTAACCTAAGGACATCACACACATCCATGCCCGAAGCAGGATTCGAACCTGCGGTCGCGCGGTTCCAGACTGTAGTGCCTAGAACTGCTCGGCCACTCTGGCCGGCCATCTATAATGCTAACATATATTTGACAATAACAATTGTAACTCTCAACAACTTTTTTCTGAAGTGTACCTACTTATTAACAGTGGGAAAAACTTGTAGGCTCCAGTTGTTATTTCCATTGTTAGTATGCTGTTCAATTTCTTCTCTTACTTCTGACAGGGTATCTCTTAGGAACTGAAGTTTATCTGAGGAACATGAAATGTAGCTACTGAGGAGGATGCGTAAGCCACGTCCACATGCTGCTCCTGTCTCAGGACTTCCTGTCTCTGTAAACCACGGCCTGTTCAGGAATGCACGGCATACCTCCGCTGTAAATGTAAAGCAACATTAAGAAAATGGTTTTCTGCATCTGACTTTTCACAGTTTTGTTCATTTGATTTCTTTATTCACTTCTTTACTGTAATTTGAGCAATGTCATCTATACTACTATATAAAGACAAGTCGTCGTTAATATGTAAAGATAAAACCTCATTTAATGTTGTTTCCAAATATCTCAAAAAGTTCTTGAACAGTTCGCTTCAGATTTTTACACACTACTCTACTAAACATTCAGATGGACACAGGCTGTATATATATATATATAAGCATACAAAGGGGAAACATTGTTAGTAAAATTCTTCAAAGTTATTGACCGATTTACTCCAAATTTTTACACAATAAACTAATAAACATTTGGACTGCCATAGGCTACATATTTTTTTAAAACAACAATGTCCAAGTTTGCTGTTAAAGCTGATTGTGAAAAAGAAAATTCTGTGCTGAGATGTGCTGTGGCAAGATGTGGTTTCATGTTCTTTCTCGTAGCCAGTTTTAACTACTATAGCAAGGCATGTAAGCCATTAGATAAATTGTTTCTTGTGCATTTATACTTTCTCCTTATTTGTAGTTTTAAACAAAATTTTTGTACACAACAATATGCTTTTCTGTTTTCTTCCACATAGTCAGTTTTACAGAAAAGAGGAAGTTCTATTTGTGATTTATCAACTGATGATTAGAATACTACTACAGAATCTGAACTGTCTTAAAGTTTATAATCCTATCCATGTGAAGAAATGATTTCAATTCACAATCTAGAATCTAGTACTAATTAGCAATAACAATAAATAAGGCTCAAGGTCAGAGAGGAGAGAAAAGGAGATGGACGGGTGGGGAGGGGGGGGGGGGGGGGGGGGAGATATTGGCATTAGTACATCCACTACATAAAAAAGGAAAGAAAACTGATCCTAACAATTACAGAGGGAATTATCTCTTACCAGTGACAAATAAGGAAGAGCCAATGTAACTTGTACACCTGCCTAATATCATGTAGACCCTCCGCGATCACGCAGAAGTGCTGCAACACAATGTGGCATAGACTCGACTAATGTCTGAAGTAGTGCCAGAGGGAACTGACACCATGACTCTTCATGGCTGTCCATAAATCTGTAAGAGAATGAGGGGGTGGATATTTCTTCTGCAAGCACCTTGCAAGGCGTCCCAGATACGCTCAATAATGTTCATGTCGGGGGAGTTTGGTGGCCAGCGGAAGTGTTTAAACTCAGAAGAGTGTTCCTGGAGCCACTCTGTAGCAATTCTGGACATGTGGAGTGTCGTATTGTCCTGCTGGAATTGCCCAAGTCTGGTGGAATGCACAAGGGACGTGAATGGATGCACGTGGTAAGACAAGGCGCATACATGCAGGTCACCTGTCGAGAGTCATAGCTAGAAGTATCAGGTGTCCTGTATCAATCCAACTGCACACACCGCACACCATTACAGAGTCCATGGATTCATGAGGTTGTCTCCATACCCGTACACGTACATCTACTCGATACAGTTTGGAACAAGACTCATCCAACCAGGCAACATGTTTCCGGTCATTAACAGTCCAATTTCAGTGTTGACAGGCCCAGGAAAGGCATACAGTTTTGTGTCATGCATCAATCAAGGGTACAAGAATGGGCCTTCGGGTCCAAAAACCTACATCGATGATGTTTTGTTGAATTGTTTGCACACTGCACTTATTGATGGCCCAGCATTGAAACCTGCAGCAATTTGTGGAAGGGCTGCACATCTGTCATGTTGAAAAATTCTCTTCAGTCATCGTCGGTCCTGTTCGTGCAGGATCTTTTTCTGGCTGCAGCGATGTCAGAGATTTTATGTTTTACCAGATTCCTGATATTCACAGTGCACTCGTGAGATGGTCATATGGGAAAATCCCCACTTCACTGCCACTTCGGAGATGCTGTGTCCCATCGCTCATTCAAACTCACTTAAATCTTGACAACCTGCCATTGCCACAGCAGTAATTGATCTAACAAAAATCTCTGTATTTGAATATGCATGCCTTTACTAGTTTCCTTGGCACTTCAGTGGATAAGATCCTGTCCATGGCAATTTTAAAGAGGGCTGAAGGAATACTCAAGCCACAATTATGAGATTATCAAGCAGGATTTAGAAAGAGAAGGTCTTGTGCAGGGCAAATACTAATTCAAAGGAATCGGTCATAGAGACATGGAAAATCAGCAATTTGAAATATCCGGTAACTTTTGTAGATTTAGAAATTCAGATGACTCAATTGATAGAAATTCACTAATAAACACTGAAGAGAAAATCAGACTTAACAATAATAATTAAACAGACCTTAACAAACACAATGTCAAAAGTAAATTCTATGGGAAACTGTTAAAACCTTTTGAAATAAAAATCAGGAGTAAGACAGGGAGATTGTTTATCACCCCTACTTTCACCATAGATTGCCTAGCTTTTGCAGATGGAATGGCATTAATTACTGACACACTGGACAGAGTCAAAAAACAAATCACAGAGCTACAGAAACAATAAGACAAAATAGAACTAAATATATTTGGGAAAAAAAAAATCGTCAGAGATATCAATGATTCATCTTTCAAATCTTAAAATTCACAATAGAATATCTAAAACAAATTGTTTTAAATACCTAGGAGAGAGAATGGATAACAAGCAACACAAAAGAAAAGATTGCCAAAGAAAATGGAGTACATAAAATGGAAAGGGCATGCTAGATGACAAAAACATTTATAACAAAAGAACTTTGTCCTGGAACACAAAACTAGGACACTGTCAAACAGCGGTAAGGCCTGAAACAATGTATGCAGCAGAAATAGTTAAACTTACAAGATTTTGGGGATCTTGAAAAACTGAAACAAGTTGAAAGATGAATTGCCAAGAAAATCCTGGGACCTAGAAGTAATAGTAATATTAAATTCAAATTACGATCAAACAAATACCTCTATTTGTAAATGGAAAATCTAACTGA
This sequence comes from Schistocerca gregaria, assembly GCF_023897955.1. Classification (NCBI taxonomy): domain Eukaryota; kingdom Metazoa; phylum Arthropoda; class Insecta; order Orthoptera; family Acrididae; genus Schistocerca; species Schistocerca gregaria. Next base: position 167,484,647 of record NC_064927.1, on the reverse strand, counting down.
TGTAATGAGGAAAATAAGACTAGAGTTTTATGGACACACGTATAGGATGGATAACAACAGACTAACCCAGCAGATCTTCTACTTACTAAATAGCTACAAATCCAAATCCACATCTCTCACCTAAATTGGCAAAGATTACAAAATACTTTTTAAAGAGACAGCACAAAATGCAGGATATAAAAGCAAAAGGTGGGACTAGGAAGAAAACAAATGAAAGTCTGGAAGGATGGAGGAAGTCTGGGAGCAATGAAAATCAAATTCAAAGAAACAAAACCAAAGTCGATATTACATTGTATTTTATACTCTGCAGAGCTGAGAAATTTTTCAGTTGGAGATTTCTCATTATACATGAAGAGGAACTTGGTAGCATTATTAGTGGTAAAGGACACAGTGATGATGTACTTTTTGACACAGATTATCTATACGACATGAAATGTCATCTAGAAATGGAATCGTTACGTATTTCTTACACAGTAAGACCATCTTTACTGAGTATACTGGAATTTTTATTCTTGTTGGTTTTATCATTATAAAGTTTTTGTACAAGATTTGATTGATATCTGTTTCTGACTGCTATATACTCTTAAGTTATTAAGTTCTGTACCAGTAGCAAAAGGGGTTAGGAGCACTTCAACAATACAGTCAATCATAGTACGAAAGAATGCCAATTTTTGCTCAATGGGGTGATGAGAAGAGGCATGAATGAGGTTAAAACTTCCTGGCAGATTAAAAGTGTGTGCTAGACCGAGATTTGAAATCAGGTCCTGAGTTCGAATCTCAGTCCAGCACACACTTTTAATCTTCCAGGAAGTTTCATATCAGTGCACACACTGCTGCAGAGTGAAAATCTCATTCTATGAATGTGGTTATCTGTTGTTGTGGGTTTCCTGTGACTACCAAAGTTAATTTTACCATCTGGTAAACACATTTTTCAGGTCCAGAAAGCTGAGTTCATTATGTTGATAATGTATTTCACATATAAATTTAATTTTAGGAGGGAAGCAGTTCAGTGACACACAAAGTTATTTGACATCCTCCACACCTCCTTTTAAAACAATGATAGTATCATCAACATTTCATCTGTAGAAAGAAATGTTATTGGCTAATGTGGGGTAGGAATTAACGTAAGTATTTCAACATTATTAATGAAGACGTCAGATACAAATCCATCCGGGCAATTCCTCATAGCAAGGCCTTCATCTTGTTGATATACACTATGTGATGAAAAGTATCCGGACACCCCCAGAAAACAAATGTTTTTCTTGTTAGGTGCTTTGTGCTGCCACCTACTGCCACGTACTCCATATCAGCAACCTCAGTCATAATTAGACATCATGAGAGAGGAGCATTGGGCACAACATGGAATTCACGGACTTTGAATGTGGTCAGGTGATTGGGCATCAATTGAGTGATACGTCTGTACGCGAGATTTCCATACTACTAAACATCCCTAGGTCCACTATTCCCGATGTGATAGTAGAGTGGAAACATGAAGGGACAAGTACAGGACAAAACCGTACAGGCCAACCTCGTCTGTTGACTGACAGACTGCTGACAGTTGAAGAGGGTCGTAACGTGTAATAGGCAGACATCTATTCATACCATCACACAGGAATTCCAAACTGCATCAGGATCCAATGCAAGTACTATGACAGTTATGTGGGAGGCGAGAAAACTTGGATTCCATGGTTGAGCGGCTGTTCATAAGCCACACATCACACCAGTAAATGCCAAATGATGCCTCGCTTGATGTAAGGAGTGTAAACATTGGACAATTGAACAGTGGAAAAATGTTGTGTGGAGTGACAAATCACGGTACACAATGTGATCCGGTAGTAGGATGTGGGTGTTGGTGAATGCCTGGTGAACGTCACCTGCCTGGGTGTGTAGTGCCAACAGTAAAATTCGGAGGAGGTGGTGTTATAGTGTGGTCATGTTTTTCATGGAGGGGGCTTGCACCGCTTCTTGTTTGTGTGGCACTATCACATCACAGGACCACATTGATGTTTTAAGCTCCTTCTCACTTCCCACTGTTGAAGAGCAATGTGGGGGTGGGGACTGCATCTTTCAACATGATCAAGCACTGTTCATAATGCACAGCCTGTGGCAGAGTGGTCACATGACAACAACATACCTGGGACTGGCCTGCACAGAATCCTGACCTGAGAGTGTGGAAGCTGTCATCATGGCTAAGGGAGGGCGAACACCATATTGAATTCCAGTGTTACCAACTAAGTTGTTTTCAGCCAGGTGTTCGGATATTTCTGATCACATAGTTTAGCTGACCACTGACACTGTAGTAACTATACTTTAGGATGATTCTCAAAATTTATAATTTCTTTAATTTCATTTGAATTCAATATCTCATACTTAGTGCAACTGTCTTCAGTAATATGGATTGTTCTGTCTAGAGGAATGTTAGTGCAGAGATTTGTAATATCAAAAGATGCGAGAATATGGCTAGAAGAAAAAGTGACATTTTTTAAAGAGAGTTAACAATCTGTTTTCTGTTTTTCACATAGAATGATACTGTATATGTATGTATTTCTTGAGAAGAACTTGTAACTTCTTAGAAAGGAAATATTCAGGGCTCCCAATTTAATAAATGACTGGATAAATAGGGCATTTATTTTCATGAATCTTAACTTGCGAATGTCAAGTTGGAGTCTCAGGATTCACTCTTAATAATCTAGCAGGGTCTTTGGGAAAAAACAGGGAGTTACTGGCATCAAAGGTCTTTTTAAGCTCTTTAGTGAAGTTAGTAAATGTAAAACGTGTTTTATTTATCTCATAATGTACACAATTTCAGAACATATGTCTGATGTACAGGATACATGTCAGTTACAATTTGCTTATTTAAAATTTTGTCACATTTAAAATAATACTTTGTGGAGAATTTACTAATTTGAAATTTGACAAACTTACAGTATTTACATCTACTGTAACTATCATAAATTTTTATTCCATTTTAGGGATCCAGCTCAAAGTATCACTTCGCCCTTCATGAAATCTTCCACATAGTAGTAGAACCATTCAATTATAAAATCAGGTAACTTTCTTTTTAAAATATTTATCTTCATATTCATTATGTCACACCCTTTTATTGTGTTGTGAATTTTCATTGCTATATACTGAGGGGCCTGAGTGCGCAGTTTTAGGCAATGAGAGGTGAGCATAAAGTTCTCTTTGGGTCTTGTATCATATGAGTGTTCAATTTTTTTTAGATCGGCTCTGCTGTACAGTAAAAGAACCATCTCAAAGATGTATAAAGAGGGGACTGTTGGCCCTCGATAATGTTATCGATGTTGTTATCACAAAAGAATTCTAATGTTTTATTTACATAGTCATTTTTATACAAGATAACAGAAGAATTGCCTTTATCTGATTTTATGATGAGAGCATTTTTTTCTTTGAGCTTCTTATTAAAGCGCTTCACTGTGAAAAGAGAACATTTTTCTTTTTATTTCTATGTCTGCTGTTATTAGTTTCTTTTGTAATAAGCTAATTAACTTTGGAACATATTTTAGCTTGTTTGCATCTGTTGAGCTTGGAAGTATCCATAGCAATTTTCACATCAACAATTAATTCCGTAACAGTAGTCTGATCTACAGAAGTTTCATTGTTATATTTAAGATCTTCATTTAAAGCGTTAAATTCTGATGTATCAAAGGTTATGCTGGTGTTGTTAATAATCCTCTTGTAGAAAGAAAAGTGAAGATGATTATAAACTGGTTTCTTTTTAAACCAATAGGCTTTTTGAGCATATTCAAGGGCTAAGTTTTTAGTGGTGTCGCTAAATGATCAGTTGTCGCTCTACAATTAACCACTCATGAATGGATTTTGAAATGATGTCAAATTGTATGGCACATAATAATGTACTAAATTCTAAATCTAAAAGATGAGCCTTACAGTTAAGAGAGTCTTCCTTGGGATATAGTCTGCATACCTCATTATTAATCAAGAAAGACATAAATTCCTTCATAACTACAGAACGAGTACAAGTATTCTAAATTTTCATAAATGGGGACACACATTTAGGAATAAGATTCTGTACAAGGCACTATTTGTTAAAGAAAACATGTTGGCCAGTTTTCAGGATTCTGAGCTTTATGCTCCTACATATGACAACAGCTTTACAATTTTATTGAACATTGTGATTTTCAGTAACTGTATTACACATTTCTGAACAAAATTCCTGTGTCAGAAGTAAATATATTTTTATTATGCCTTAGCAGTTTCAACAAATTAATTTGTCGTCTTTAAAAGCCTACAAAATTAGGGATATTATAAACCTTTGGATGTTAGCTATGCATGTATGTGAAGTACAGAAAGCATATTACATAAATGTACTTAGTATTAGTTTAACACATCAGTATTTTTCTCACAGAAGCATAATGCCATGATATGTCCAGAAATGTACATATTGTATGTGATTATTGTACATGGAGATTTACAGTTTCCAGTAATCAAGTTGCTGTGCTAGGAACAAAGAACATATATATAAAAGAATATAAAAAATAACCAAATATAAAAAGAAGTTACATATAACACACTTGAAACAACATGGCACATGTTTCTAATATATAAAAGGAATTAGCCAATTTTCAAATTTTGTAAAAGATGATATGCAATATTTTTTTAAATGCAAGTTGATCATTCAACAAATCTTTTGAGTTTAGGCAGGGTTCCAGAATGAAATTTTTGCTCTACACCAAATGTGCACTGATATGACACATTCTGACAGATTAAACCTGTATGCTTCACCAAGACTTGATCTCTGCCTTTCAGGGGAAAATGTCCCGAGTTCAAGTTTTGGTCTGGCACAGACTTTTAATCTGCCAGGAAGTTCCATATAGGGTGGGAATGTTTATATATTACAAGTTCTTCTAAAAAGTCAATTTTGTAGCTCTTGTCAACTCTATACAAATTTTCATTTTAAGCAAGTATAAAGGAGGAAGAGTGTGTTTTACTACTTCGAAATGAATTTTCAATGTGTTTGTTGAGCAAGTGCTCATGTGTTGTTGTGGTCTTCAGTCCAGAAACTGGTCTAATGCAGCTCTCCATTCTACTCTATCCTGTGCAAGCCTCTCCATGTTCGAGTAACTACTGCAACCTACATCCTTCTGAATCTGTTTAGTGTATTCATTTCTTGGTCTTCGTCTATGATTTTTATCCTCCACACTTCCCTGCAATACTAAATTGGTGATCCCTTGATGCCTCAGAACGTGTTCTACCAACCAATCACTTCTTCTAGTCAAGTTGTGCCACAAATTCCTCTTCTCCCCAATTGTATTCAATACTTCCTCATTAGTTACATGATCTACCCATCTAATCTTCATCATTCTTCTGTAGCACTACATTTCAAAAGCTTCTATTCTCTTCTTGTCTACACTGTTTATCATCCACGTTTCACTTCCATACACGGCTACACTCCATACAAATACTTTCAGAAACGACTTCCTGACAGGTAAATCTATACTCGATGTTAACAAATTTCTCTTCTTCAGAAACGCTTTCCTTGCCATAGCCAGTCTACATTTTATACCCTCTCTACTTTGACCATCATCAGCTATTTTGCTCCCCAAATAGGAAATCTCATTTACTACTGTAAGTGTCTCATTGCCTAATCTAATTCCCTCAGCATCACCTGATTTAGTTCGACTGCATTCCATTACCCTCCTTTTGCTTTTGTTGATGTTCATTTTATATCCTCCTTTCAAGACACTGTTCATTCCGTTCAGCTGCTCTTCCATGTCCTTTGCTGTCTCTAACATAATTACAATGTCGTCAGCAAACCTCAAAGTTTTTATATCTTCTCCATCGATTTTAATTCCTACTCCAAATTTCTCTTTTGTTTCCTTTACTTCTTGCTCAGTATACAGAGTAAATAACATCAGTGATAGGCTATGGCCCTGTCTCACTCCTTTCTCATTCACTGCTTCCGTTTTATGTCACTTGCCTCTTATAGCTGCCATTTGGTTTCTATACAAACTGTAAACAGTCTTTCGCTCCCTGTATTTTACCTCTGCCTCCGTCAGAGTTTGAAAGGGAGTATTTCAGTCAACACTGTCAAAAGCTTTGTCTAAGTCTGCAAATTCTAGGAATATGAGTTTGCCTTTCCTTAACCTGTCATCTAAAACAAGTCGTAGGGTCAGTATTGCCTCACGTGTTCCAGCATTTCTACAGAATCCAAACTGATCTTCCCCAAGGTCAGCTTCTACCAGTTTTCCCATTCATCTGTAAAGAATTCATGTTAGTCTTTTGCAAATGTGACTAATTAAACATTAGTTCGGCAGTTTTCACACCTGTCAGTACCTGCTTTCTTTATGATCTGAATTATTAAGCTCTTATTGAAGTCTGAGGGTATTTCGCATGTTTCATACATCTTGCTCACCAGATGGAAGAGTTTTGTCATGGATGGCTCTCCCAAGGCTATCACCAGTTTTACTAAAATGTTGTCTTCTCCCGGGACCTTGTTTCGACTTTCGTCTTTCAGTGCTCCGTCAAATTCTTCACGCAGTACCATATCTCCCATTTCATCTTCATCTACACCCTCAAGTACATCAACCACGTATAGAGCCTCTAAATAGTCATTCCACCTTTCTGCTTTCCCTTCTTTGCTTAGGACTGGTTTTCCATCCGAGCTCTTGATATTCATACAGGTGGTTCTCTTTTCTCCAAAGGTCTCCTTAATTTTCCTGTAGGCAGTATCTATCTTACTCACTAGTGATACATGTTTCTACATCCTTACATTTGTCTTCAAGCCATCCCTGCTTAGCCATTTTGCACTACCTGTCGATCTCATTTTTAAGACATTTGTATTCCTTTTTGCCTGCTTCAGTTGCTGCATTTTTATATTTTCTCCTTTCATCAATTAAATTCAACATCTCTTCTGTTATCCATGGATTTCTACTAGTCTTCATCTTTTTACCTACTTGATCCTCTGCTGCCTTCAGTATTTCATCTCTCAAAGCTCCCCATTCTTCTTCTACTGTATCTCTTTCTCTTCTTCTTATAAATTGTCCCCTAATGCTCTCTCTGAAAGTCTCTATAGCCTCTGTTTCTTTCTTTCAGTTTACCCAGATCCAATCTCCTTAAATTCCTAGCATTTTGCAGTTTCTTCAATTTTAGTTACAGTTCATAATCAATAAATTATGGTCAGAGTCGATATCTGCCCCTGAAAATGTCTTACTATTTAAAACCCAGTTCCCAAATCTCTGTCTTAACATTATGTAATCTACCTGGAACTTTCCAGTGTTTCTAGGCCTTTTCCAAGTGCTCTTGAAATATATAATGAGAAACCTCCATCCAGCTGAGAAATTTCTCAAATCTGGAGTACATGAAATACAATGTGTAATGCATGTCTGAATTTTTACATAAGACAGACAGGGAGGGCATTTAAGACCAACTTTCATGAGGACTTGCTCAACAAAGATGGCGAGAATTCACTGAAGTCCATTTTTGCAGAACATCTGAAAACACAGAAACAAACTTTTCCTCCTCCATTCTTTCCTCGCATGGAAATTCTGCATACAATTTGCATTCTGTGTACAAAATGAACATTTTAGAGGAATATGAAATATATAAACGTTCCCAACTAAATTCAAAAGATTTGTGGAAATATAAACTTGCATTAAAAATAAACACTATTTTGATTGCAAATCATCTCTTATAAAATGTGAAAATTAGCCCCTTCCTTTTCTACATTAGAGCCATGTGCCATGCTTCTTCAAATTTGTTATAACTTCTTCATATACCTTGTATATGTTTTATGTGTGTTCCTTGCTGCTGACAACAGTTTGACATACATATAGATGTGATTCAGTTACTATAAATTGTCAAACAGTTTTTACAATACAAACATACAATAAGTACATTTCTGGATATATCATGACATTATACTTTTATGAAGAAGTACTAAGTAGTTTCTGTAATATATTTTCTATACTTCACGTAACTGTATAGCCAAGGCCTAAAGATTTTTTGTAGGCTCCTGAAGACGACAAATTAATTTGCTGAAACTGATAAAGCTTAATAAAAATATAGTTGCAACTGACAGCTGAATTTTAATTTGGAAAAAAGCCCTGTAGTTTATACAAGATTAGATACTAAAAGGCACTGAAACTTGAAAAAGATTAAACAAAAACTACTCACCAAGATTTTTACGTAGTGCTGGTTTACTCTCATGTGAAAATGTGGTAATTCGCTGAAGAAGAGTGACAAGACTGCAAGCAGCTGAGAGTTGCAGTGTACATTTAGCATAGCTGCGGAAATACTTGAAGTTCGCCCGTACAAGACTATCTACTGAGGCATCTGTGTTTTCAGTACCAGCATAGCGCCCACACACCTTAAGTGCAGCTGCAAGAAAATGTCAGTATTGAGTAATAAGGGTAGAGGTTTAATCAACTTTTTCAGATCGCATTTATTATAACAACAGTTTTTCACTTAGTATGAGATTAGTAGTTTATATTGCAGAATTTGTTTTTTTATATGAAATACTGCACTAGCTGGAATGAAAGAATTTTGCATTTTGTCTGTAAATGTAATTGAAAATGGACATTACCTTCACTCACCATACAAATCTTCGGGGCTGTTGTTCTGATTCGTTTACAAAAAATAGCCATTATACCACTTTAACTTGCATTTTAACACCAGTAGCTGATATGTTGTTTGCTTTGATCCAGTTCCAAAGCTACAGTAGTGTAGCACAGTACAAGATTCCTGTCAGACTGAATTTTCAACATAAAGCTAAATTCCAGTTATAGCAACAGGACTGAAACTTTCAGTCTGCTTCACATAGTGTTATATTTTTATTGTTTTATGAGAATCGGAACCTGACAAGGGATTTTGTGTGTTAAGTACAAAGGAAAAACTTGTTGATGTTGCCTATAAACAAGTTGGCTCAAGGTGGTGCCATGAAGATACCACAGTAGTTCCAGAAATGATAAATAATTATGGATCAGAATGTGGTTAGCCAACAGTATAAGGAACGAAATCATGGGGTTGGTATTGTGAGGGTCATACATATCCACTCACCACCTATGATCACTCTCCAGTTGCAGTCACTCCAATCTTATAAAAGGTGAAGCCGCCACAAGTGGAAGCAGCCACATAATTTACCAGTTGTGCTGCAGTTATTCTGCAGCAATTCTATTTGGGAATTATACGAGTTGTTTACCCAAATGAATGACCACTGTCAAACTATGGCTGATCATAAACTTGACTACACATTCAGTGAAGGTACTGCACATCACAACACCAATGAGTTCAGTAGCTGCTTCAGCACCTGTGTCATTTCGATTATTTTCCCAGCACCAGCTCTAAAGTTGGACATGGGAACAATCCCTTTAGCACCTGCTCCTTTCTTGTGATCCCCCTGGCCTTAATCTGAATTAGTCCCTTTCCCCTTCCATACCCATGACCTCACTTCACCTTCACTCTTCAAACCATGTACTTACTTTTCGCCGACACCCACTCACAGTCTGTTTTGTGGATGTCAACTTATCAATCCTTCTTTTAATTAATGAAAAGATACTCCAAGCAACTGGAATGGATTTTCACTAAATGAAGATACAGTTTCAGAATCAGGACCCTCTCAACATGGAGAAACTAATAATCCTCATTTTATTGCTTCCTTTGAGAGCCTCCTATCTCCTCCCCCTACCTAACCCACACATCTTACTTTCTCCTGGTTGTCATACACTTGTGCTTTGCTCCCACTCTAGTCAGCCTGAGGAACGACACACATAAATTAAGAGTTGCTATAGCCAACATTGGGTGCATTTGGTTGTCTATTTGATTGTGTGTGAGTGTACGTCCAACAGACAAAGAGCAACAGGTGGACTGCTATTGTGGATGTGCCACACATGAATCAACTGCAAATGAGTTGAAATACATTTGTATTGTTCCCATCACGAAATTTCTGTTATTTCGGAATGCTAATTTAGTTTTAAATGGACAATTGCAGTAAAAAATTGTCCCACTACATGATCATTAGCTTGGATGGCAACTGTAGATCCTTCTCCATTAGCAGTTTGGTGGATGGCGTCAAGGCGACAAATTCTTTCCCACAGCAATACACAGCTAGTATATTCGTTTACATCATAAGCACTTTTCATCGCTTCTTACCCAAAAGGACGATATTTAAATTGATACTCACTATGGCACTCTATGAACTTACAACAGGTTTTTACCATTTCTTGAAATTTTCTTTGTGGTTGCCCTGAGGAAGTCAGAGGATAAGTGTATGCCAAACTCATGAGGCACTGACAAAACTTCTGCACTTCAGAAAACCACATAAATGGGAACATAACTTAATTGAATTTCATTTGATCATCTAGGATTACACTGGGCACAGTGTGCACAGCAAAAAAATCCATTTTCTATCACACAGCCCTAGAGTTTCTTTGGAAAGTTAGTGTCATGTATATTATCAAAAAGGTTTCTACAGAGACTTCTTAGTAACTAGATACCGAAGTACTGAGGCTATTTTTCATTGATTGTCAGTGGGGTATGTTTCGTATCTCAATCTACCACCACATGTTATGGATGTGTACACTAGCATTTCTAATCATTTTGAACTAACTTTTGTGATGTATATTATTGTTTTATATACTGGGTGATAAAAAAGTCAGTACAAATTTGAAAACTTAATAAACCACAGAATAATGTAGACAGAGAGGTAAAAATTGACACACATGCTTGGAATGACATGGGGTTTTATTAGAACAAAAAGTATTGCTAGCTGCGTGAAAGATTTCTTGTACGTGTCGTTTGGTGATGATCGTGTGCTCAGCATCATGCTTGGCCTCCCAGGTCCCCAGACCTCAGTCTGTGTGATTATTGGCTTTGGGGTTACCTGAAGTCACAAGTGTATTGTGATCGACCGACATCTCTAGGGATGCTGAAAGACAACATCCGATGCCAATGCCTCACCATAACTCCGGACATGCTTTACAGTGCTGTTCACAACATTATTCCTTGACTACAGCTATTGTTGAGGAATGATGGTGGACATATTGAGCATTTCCTGTAAAGATCATCATCTTTGCTTTTTCTTACTTTGTTATGCTAATTATTGCTATTCTGATCAGATGAACTGTCGGACATTTTGTGAGCTTTTTTCCCCATGACATTCCAAGCATGTGTGTCAATTTGTACCTCTCTATCTACATTATTCTGCAATTTATTCAGTTTTCAAATTTATACTGACTTTTTGATCACCCAGTATATACAAAGGAGTAAATGCTAAGATGACTACGCTTTTCAAGCAGTTTCTCCATATTTCAAAAGTCCTTCTTAAAATGATCCTACTTGCTCTATTTTGTCGTACGAACGCTTTCTTTCCCTTCACGGTCACTCCATACTGTAGGCACTTTGGAGAGAGCCAGAAACATTGTAGATACAACTTTTTTTATCTAACAACTGTATAATAAATTCTAAAAATGGACAAAGTATAGACTGCTGCTCATCGCAAAGATGACATGAGTTGCAGACTGTCATGGTGACAAGACTGTTACATATGAGCTGATTCTGGTCAGTGCAGCTGGAATACTGTTCATGAGTTCATGGGTTGTGCCTGCCTGATCCTGCGTTTGTGTTTTTCTCTTTTTTGAAGAAGGCTTTGGCCAATAGCTCATATGTAATAGTCTTCTTGTCTGCCACTCATTGTGTCATTGTTACAGTGAGTAGCAATCTATACTCCTCATAATACTGTTTAACAAAATACGAGGGACATTGCATAAATAATTCACAATTGTTTTTACTTGCACATTTATTTATTTATTTTTCAATATCTCTATACAGTCCTTCAGTATAGTCTCCCTGCTTCTATATGATAAAATCCCAACATCTTGGAAGCTCTATTATTCCATGCAGGAGAGCACTTCTGTTCATGTGTCAAATGGTGGTGAAAGCTCTTCCAGAGAAAGGTAATGGCGTCCATGCATAGGTTTTTTCAACTTGAGCTACCCAAGCACGACCCGCGACCCGCCCTCACAGCCTTACTTCCACCAGTACCTTGTCTCCTACATTCCAAGCTTCACAGAAGCTCTCCTGCAAACCTTGCAACACTAGCAGTTCTGGAAGAAAGGATATTGCAGAGACATGGCAGAGTCACAGCCAGGGTGATGTTTCCAGAATGAAATTTTCACTCTGCAGAAGAGTGTGTGCTGATATGAAACTTACTGGCAGATATATCCTTTCTTCCAGAAGCGCTAGTCTTGCAAGGTTCACAGACCTTCATTGAAGTTTGGAACATAGGAGATGAGGTACTGGTGTAAGTAAGGCTGTGAGGATGGGTCACGATTCATATCTGGGTAGTGTAGTGATTCGAGAATTTCTGTGGCCTTACACCGACTCAATCACATGATATTTTAGTTGTTGTTGTCTTTAGTCAGTCCTGAGACTGGTTTGATGCAGCTCTCCATGCTACTCTATCCTGTGCAAGCTTCTTCATCTCCCAGTACCTACTGCAACCTACATCCTTCTGTATCTGCTTAGTGTATTCATCTCTTGGTCTCCCTCTACGATTTTTACCCTCCACACTGCCCTCTAATGCTAAATTTGTGATCCCTTGATGCCTCAAAACATGTCCTACCAACCGATCCCTTCTTCTAGTTAAGTTGTGCCACAAACTTCTCTTCTCCCCAATCCTATTCAATACCTCCTCAATAGTTACGTGATCCATCCACCTTATCTTCAGCATTCTTCTGTAGCACCACATTTCGAAAGCTTCTATTCTCTTCTTGTCCAAACTAGTTATTGTCCATGTTTCACTTCCATACATGGCTACACTCCAAACAAATACTTTCAGAAACGACTTCCTGATACATAAATCTATATTCGATGTTAACGAATTTCTCTTCTTCAGAAACACTTTCCTTGCCATTGCCAGTCTACATTTTATATCCTCTCTACTTCGACCATCATCAGTTATTTTACTTCCTAAATAGCAAAACTCCTTTACTACTTTCAGTGTCTCATTTCCTAATCTAATTCCCTCAGCATCACCCGGTTTAATTTGACTACATTCCATTATACTCGTTTTGCTTTTGTTGATGTTCATCTTATATCCTCCTTTCAAGACACTGTCCATTCCGTTCAACTGCTCTTCCAAGTCCTTTGCGTCTCTGACAGAATTACAATGTCATCGGCGAATCTCAAAGTTTTTATTTCTTCTCCATGGATTTTAATACCTACTCCGAATTTTTCTATTGTTTCCTTTACTGCTTGCTCAATATACAGATTGAATAACATCGGGGAGAGGCTACAACCCTGTCTCACTCCCTTCCCAACCACTGCTTCCCTTTCATGCCCCTCGACTCTAATAACTGCCATCTGGTTTCTGTACAAATTGTAAATAGCCTTTCCCTCCCTGTATTTTACCCCTGCCACCTTCAGAATTTGAAAGAGAGTATTCCAGTCAACATTGTCAAAAGCTTTCTCTAAGTCTACAAATGCTAGAAACGTAGGTTTGCCTTTCCTTAATCTTTCTTCTAAGATAAGTCGTAAGGTCAGTATTGCCTCACGTGTTCCAACATTTCTACGGAATCCAAACTGATCCTCCTCGAGGTCCGCATCTAGCAGTTTTTCCATTTGTCTGTAAGGAATTCGCGTTAGTATTTTGCAGCTGTGACTTATTAAACTGATAGTTCGGTAATTTTCACATCTGTCAACACCTGCTTTCTTTGGGATTGGAATTATTATATTCTTCTTGAAGTCTGAGGGTATTTCGCCTGTCTCATACATCTTGCTCACCAACTGATAGAGTTTTGTCAAGACTGGCTCTCCCAAGGCCGTCAGTAGTTCTAATGGAATGTTGTCTACTCCGAGGGCCTTGTTTCGACTCAGCTTTTTCAGTGCTCTGTCAAACTCTTCACGCAGTATCTTATCTCCCATTTCGTCTTCATCAACATCCTCTTCCATTTCCATAATATTGTCCTCAAGTACATCGCCCTTGTATAAACCTTCTATATACTCCTTCCACCTTTCTGCCTTCCCTTCTTTGCTTAGCACTGGGTTGCCATCTGAGCTCTTGATATTCATACGCGTGGTTCTCTTCTCTCCAAAGGTCTCTTTAATTTTCCTGTAGGCAGGAGATAAGCCTCTACATCCTTACATTTGTCCTCCAGCCATCCCTGCTTAGCCATTTTGCACTTCCTGTCGATCTCATTTTTGAGTCGTTTGTATTCCTTTTTGCCTGCTTCATTTACTGCATTTTTATATTTTCTCCTTTCATCAATTAAATTCAATATTTCTTCTGTTACCCAAGGATTTCTACTAGCCCTCGTCTTTTTACCTACTTCATCCTCTGCTGCCTTCACTACTTCATTCCTCAGATCTACCCATTCTTCTTCTACTGTGTTTCTTTCCCACATTGCTGTCAATTGTTCCCTTATGCTCTCCTTGAAACTCTGTACAACCTCTGGTTCTTTCAGTTTATCCAGATCCCATGTCCTTAAATTCCCACCTTTTTGCAGTTTCTTCAGTTTTAACTTACAGGTCATAACCAACAGATTGTGGTCAGAGTCCACATCTGACCCTGGAAATGTCCTACAATTTAAAACCTGATTCCTAAATCTCTGTCTTACCGTTATATAATCTATCTGATACCTTTTAGTATCTCCAGGATTCTTCCATGTATACAATCTTCTTTTATGATTCTTGAACCAAGTGTTAGATATGATTAAGTTATGCTCTGTGCAAAATTCTACCAGATGGCTTCCTCTTTCATTTCTTAGCCCCAATCCATAATCACCTACTATGTTTCCTTCTCTCCCTTTTCCTACTGACGAATCCCAGTCACCCATGACTATTGAATTTTCGTCTCCCTTCACTACCTGAATAATTTCTTTTATCTCATCATACATTTCATCAATTTCTTCATCCCTTTTTAAATTTTCTAACATACCTGCCCGATTAAGGGATCTGACATTCCACGCTTCGATCCGTAGAATGCCAGTTTTCTTTCTCCTGATAACGACGTCCTCCTGAGTAGTCCCCATCCGGAGATCCGAATGGGGGACTATTTTACCTCCGGAATATTTTACCCAAGGGGACGCCATCATTTAATCATACAGTAAAGCTGCATGTTCTCGGGAAAAATTACGGCTGTAGTCTCCCCTTGCTTTCAGCCGTTCGCAGTACCAGCACAGCCAGGCCGTTTTGGTTATGTTGCAAGGCCAGATCAGTCAATCATCCAGACTGTTGCCCCTGCAACTACTGAAAAGGCTGCTGCCCCTCTTCAGGAACCACACATTTGTCTGGCCTCTCAACAGATACCCCTCCTTTGTGGTTGCACCTACAGTACGACCATCTGTATCGCTGAGGCACGCAAGCCTCCCCACCAATGGCAAGGTCCATGGTTCATGGGGGGATATTTTAGTTGCGAGTGGGAAAAAGGAACCCTCGAACACATGACATTTTCCATGTGAGTGGGGAAAAAGGAACCCTATCTACTGTGCATCATCTGTCTGTGTGTGCAGGTCTGAAGCTTGTTGTGAGAAGACTATAGACATGGCGGTCAAATGGCACCGACAAGTACTTGTTGGTCGATCGATGGAAGTCGTAGTGAAATCACTCGGAAGAACCAAGGAACTTCTGCGTTATTCTGTGCTGTTTTGTTATTGTGGCAATTGTTAGTGAAAAAAAAAAAAAAAAAAAGAAAAAAAAAAAAAAAAAAAAGTTGAGTTGAGAAAGACTTAAGTAACTCTTAACACAGACTTGCTAGAGGCAACACATGTTTATGATTCTGTGGCTGTTATTACAATTCTGTTGTGAATGTATCTTCATTGTGTCTAATCTGAGACGACACGGATGACTTACAAGAAGTCGAATATTTATGTGAGAAGTAATAATTCTGTTCTTTGTGGAAGTTGAAATATACCAAGAGTGAACTAAAAGTATTCTTTGAGTACCTACTTATTTCACGAGGAGAGAGTCTTATATGTTCCTTTAACTAGCATCATTTTTCGGAGAATGACCTCTACACACATCAGGTCTCAATGTTATTGTGGCTTCATGATCTGCTTTGGAGAGAAAGGTGCTCGATCACTATCTAGCTCCATCATTGTTACCTGAATGTGTCACAGTTTCGCAGGAAGAATGGTATAAAATTTCCTTAAAACCACACAGGACCTTTATTTATCCATTCTGAGGTAACTGGAAGTTATTTCGAATGCCAACAGTTTTCCTACATCATGGTTGGCATGGCTAAGTGTCGTGTTTTTGGTGTTTCCAAACTTTTATCCACCCCCTGTATTTGTCACCCACTGACCTTCTTTTTACGATTCCCTTAAGTATGAACTTGGAGCCCACACAAGACACTTATTGCTGAACAAATCATGTTTCTCGTCTGCTGCTTATTTATGAATTTGTTCCACAGTGTAGAAAGACGCTTCCATAATTAGGTTTGTGTTCCACATCTGGTTCGGCAGTGGCTTGTTTTGCATTCCACATTATCATTCTCATTGATTTTAACGCAAAAGTAGATTTTACCATGGACTTCAACCAAGGAAAGAAACAAACTGTTTAGTTTTTGTCTTTTTGATGAGATCACAGTGTCACTACAGTTTTCTTTCAGTGCCACCTTGCTGTAAAGTGAAGATGGTAAAAATCTTGTCTGTAAGTAATGTGTAGCAAAATACACGTGGTGATATATATATATATATTTTCCATTTCTGAATAAGTCCTTTGCCTCTAGTTTATTGTAGAATGGAAGACAATCAATAAGGAATGTTTTGTGGAGGATGAAAATACTCCCCGCCAAAGAATGACACCGTGCAACCAAAAAATACATATTTACAGACAACTAGTTTTGGTGAGTGATCATCTTCAAATAATGGAGTAACAAAAACTTCTAAATTAAGTATGGTTCACTGTCATCAAAAATGTATAATTTGCATTTCAGCATTTGTTATAGGCACTTGAGCCTTTTATCTCGTGTTTTCCAGCTGTCATCAAGTGTAAAAATTGACAGTCTTTTAGAGTATTTAGCATACTGACTCACCAGTCATACTATAAATTGATGATATAATTGTGGGCATTCAGCAGGGGGGTACTCAGCTCAGAGATGAAATTTCTTGGTGAAACATTAAGGTAGAATGGATTGGATATGACCACAAAAGATACTCCTCAAATACAACATTCCTCACCAACACACGGCTGCTAATGGAACAGTTTAAAGTTAAGAACTGGTGATTATTATTTCCCCAGTTTCACATTCACCAACCCCACTTCGGTATATTTTTGGCTGCCACATTAAAACCCACTCTCAATAACTTGCATAAGATTCCACTGATATAGGAAACTTCAGTAGTCAAAGCTGAATGGAATACCACGTAACTGTTAAAAAAAAACCATTGCTTTTATGGCAGAAATTCATTGCAATAGCTTGGGACTTAACACAGATAACAAGTATGTGATAAAAGTTTAGAGAAGGGTACCATGCAAAAGAATATAAACTGCATGGTGTTCATCACCATGGCATTTACCCATGGCATTCACCAAATTTTTTAAATGGTTAATTTACCTTTTGGAAAATACAAAACAAATTATAGTATTCATTTTTGCACAACAACTGGTGAAGACTTGTAATTCGAATATAAGAGACTTAATAGTAATTTTATCATTTTAGTAAGAACATACAACATATTCACATTGCTGCACCTAGAATTCACAATTTCAAAAGAAGGAGTACCAAATGCAATTTTTACCTTTCAATCTGTCAAGATTTTCTGGAGACTCAAAGCCATGCCAAGAGTAAAAAATTGCCAAAGACTGTAAGATAAGCCGAAAGCACTGTTTTCTTTCCACTGAACCTGCTTCAAACATGTTTGGGGCATCTGTGATGCCATCACTTGCTTCCAAAAGACCCTGAAATAATGTACCGGTATTTGTATATATATGCAGATCAGCGGAAAACACAAAAGACATTACATAAGAGTAGCAATAAAATATGCAAATATTAGCAGAGTTCTTGTATGAGGTAACTTCCACATCCATCCACCAATGTGTTCCTCCACAACAATAAAAAAATAAAATCACAGAAGAAAAACTATGCCTCAGCAGAATGGTGCTGATATGTGCCATAAGAATGGCTCAAACTCACAGCAATGTACAGTGAGGGTTATGCATAAAAAACTGATTGATGATATATAATTGAATTTGTTTTAGCAAGTACGCTCAGCACAGCTACATTATATCCAATATTTGGCAGTGTATGGCAGTGATGGCTATCAGTGATTTAGGGAAGAACAGAATGTAGGTTTGGGTTTTTAACATCACAGCAATGGTGTAATTATTGGAGAGTGAGCACTCATTCTGTTGTAGAAGGGTTTTGATGAAAATCTATGATGACCTATTTGGAGAGCCATCCTGGCATTCACCTGAAGTGATTTTCAGAACCCTCAAGTAAGCTAAATCTGGATAGCTGAACAGCTATTCCCCTTAAGTAGTAGCATGACATACTGAAATACAAACAGTCACATCAGTTCTATTTCATCCGAAACTAAAGCACACAGAAGATCAAAGTACTCCATTACTGAATGAGATACTTATTTTTTGGAAAAATACGTTTTTGTTTCCTTTTTTAATGACAGTAACGATTTCAGTGATATTTTGATCATGAACTTTCCGCAAACTTCTAAAATTTTAAATGTTACATGGTATAAAACGTTCGCTCTTTGTCATCTTCACAGGACATACAGATCACCTCACTGTGCTTTTTTAATACATGTTTGTAACAAACAAATATACTGTTTAAAGCTTGCTGTTATTTGTTCTTGTATATATGTAGCAGCTTCTCCTTAGACTAGGCAGTGATAACCGGCTCTGTCCTTCACATCCTTGCAAACTGGCACCAATTCGTTCACTGCTAGATAAAGTTACATTTTTTGTTGTGGATTTCAATGTATATAACAACTGATTATCCTTTGGACAACAGTAAGTCAGTTTGTAAATCCATAGCCATTTTCTTCAGAAATTCTAATCTTGCAACTTTATTACCAGAGCTTAATTTGTAAAGGATATATGAATACAGAGCAGACATACAAAAACACACTGCTAATGGCCATCTTTTCATTCTCCTCTCTGTGCTGTAATTACTACATAATTTATCACAATTTTCTACTCTAAATTATAACTTCTGGATTTTTCTGAGTGCCTGTATTTTCATCAATCTCTCCATCATAAGGCATCATGGAGAATAGTAAAAACGGACCTTAATTTGGCTGGAAACTTTGAAACCATTTACTTATTTTTTATAAAATTAAACGGGCTTGAAGCTACTGTTTTACATTTATTAGGCAAAAATTGTGGGGGAGTATCTGGTTTGTTCTTTCTTTCGTAATGTTCCAACTAATGTCAAACTTTTTTGACAATAAGATTCCTGCAAGAGGCATGGTGGTTTGTCAGTAGTTAAATTTCTGTCAGTACCAACCAGAGGAACAATGAGGCATAGCACTATTTCTGAAGGCATGTTTACCATGTTGAAAGGTCGCCCTAACTGTGCACCTATGTATATTTCAAAGATCATAACACAAAATGTTCTGAGTCTACAAAAGCAAATATCTTTATGCTGTACTTCTTTCGATTTTGGGAGATAGTGCTACAAGGAAAATAGTCAGCAAAATGGAATGAGTTGCTCATCAATTGGCACCTGGCTTCCACAATTATACAACTCCAAATACTTAGTTTGCAATAGTGTGATAAATTCACACACATCAGCTAACTCACTAATCTTTTCCTCTCATCTCCTGTGTTATCATCATCAATATGTATACAGTGAAGAAAAACAAGAATATCCCATATAGCATGTTGTTATTGCTGTAGTCTTCAGTTGGAAGACTGGTTTGATGCAGCTCTCATTGCTAGTCTATCCTGTGCAAGCCTCTTCACCTCTGCATTATTACTGCACTCCATATCCATTTTAATATGTTTTTCTGCATTCAAGCTCTAATCTCCCTCTACAATTTTTAACCCCACACCTCTCCCCCTCCTGTTTCCTTCCATTACCAAATTGACAGTCTTGATGCCTCAGAATGTGTCCTGTAAACTGATGCCTTCTTTTAGTCAAGGTATGCCATAATTTCTTTTCCCCCTGATTCAGTTCAGTACCTCCCCATTTGCTGTTCGATCTGATCATCTAATCTTTAGCATCAGCACCACATTTCAATAGCT
Source organism: Schistocerca gregaria (assembly GCF_023897955.1). Lineage (NCBI taxonomy): Eukaryota > Metazoa > Arthropoda > Insecta > Orthoptera > Acrididae > Schistocerca > Schistocerca gregaria. The sequence goes on along the minus strand of NC_064927.1, from coordinate 167,464,469 downwards.
TCCATTCGCTTCTGAATTGCCTATTGTCCGCCTTTCACTTCCATATAAGGCTACACCCTAGACATATCTCTCCAAAAAAACTTCCTAACACTTAAATTTAAATTACATGTTAATAAATTCCTCTTGTCAACAAATGCTTTACTTGCTACTGCAGTTTACATTTTCCCATTTTTGTCACCATCAGTTATTTTGCTATAGAACAGCAAAACTTACCTAATACTATTAATGTGTCATTTCCTAATTTAATTCCCTCAGCACTGCTTTATTTAACTCAACTACATTCTGTTACCCTTGTTTTACTTTTACTGATGTTCATCTTATAATCTCTTTCCAAAACAGTATCTATTCCATCCTACTGCTTCTACAAGTCCGTAGCAGTCTCTGGCAGAATTACGATGTCACTGTCAAACTGAAAATATTTTCATTTCTTAGTCCTGACTTTTAATTCCCTTTCCAAAATTCCCTTTGGTTTCCTTCACAGCTTACTCAATGTACAAAGTGAAAAACATAAAGGACAGGCTACAACTTTGTCACACTTTCCTCTCAACCACTGCTTCCCTTTCATTTCCTTCCACTTTTATAACAGTTTGGTTTCTGAACAAGTTTTAAATTACTTTGTTCTCCCTGTATTTTATCCATGCTACCATCAAAATTCCAAAGATTATAGGTCAGCCCACACTTTCAAAAGGTTTCTCTAAATCTATAAATGCTACAATGTAGGTTTGTCTTTCTTCAACCTATCTTGTAAGATAAGTTTTAGTAAGATCAGTATTGTCTCACATGTTCCTGTATGTCTTTGAAACTCAGAATAATCTTCCCCAAGGTCAATCTCTGCCAATTTTTTTTTCCATTCTTCTGTAAATAATTTGTATCAATATTTTGCAACCACGACTTATAAAGCTGATGGTTTGGTAGTATTCACTCCTGTCAACATCTGCCTTCTTTAAAAATGGAGTTACTACATTCCTCCTGAAGATTTTGTTTATTTTGGCTGTCTCATACATCTTGCAAACAGGTGAAATAATTTTGTCACGCCTGACTTACCCAAGGATCTCAATCATTCTGAGGGAATGTCTACTCCTGAGGCCTCATTCCCATTTAGGTCTTTCAGTGCTCTGTCAAGTTCTTCTCACAGTATCTCCCACTTATCATCACTTCCTTCCTCTTCAAGCTTATCCCCCTTATACATACCCTATATTTATTCCTTCCACCTTCTTTGCTCGGTACCGGTTTGCCATCTGAGCTCCTGATATTTACAAAGATGCTTCTCTTTTCTCCAAAGACTTCTTTAGTTTAGTATAGTTAGCATTTATCTTTCCCCACATTAGGCATGCTGCTACAGACTTTCAGTTGCCCTCTATCCACTCCTGTTTAGCTATTTTGCATTTTCTATCACTCTCATTTTTTAGATGTCTGTATTGTCTTTTGCTTTGTACATTTGCTGCTATTTTTATGCTTTCACCTTTTGTCAATCAAACTGAATATCTCATAAGTTATCCCCCTTATGCCTTATCTCTTTACATATATTTGATCCCCGGCCACCTCTCCTAATTCACCTCTCAAAGCTATCTGTTTGCCGTTTTTTTGTATTCCTCTTTCACTGTTTGACTCCAATGCTGTCTAATGTTCCACATGAAACACTCTATTTATCCAGATATCATCATCTTAATTTCCTACCTTTTGAAATTTCTTCAGCCTTAGTCTGTAGTTCATAACCAATAAATTATGATCAGAATTCATATCTGCCCCTCTAAATGTGTTAGGTTTAAAATCTGGTTTTGAAATCTGTGCCTTACCATTACAAAATCAATCTACAACCTTAATAATTATCAGGTCTCTTCTACACATACAATCTTCTTTCATGATTCTTAAACCAGGTGTTAAACTATGCCCTGTGCAAAATTCTAACAGGTGGCTTCCTCTCTCATTTCCTTCTCATAGTCACATTCAACTACTATTTTTCCTTCTTTTTCCTGCTCTCATATTCCCGTCAAAGATCAAAATTACATTTTCATATCCTTTAACTATCTGAATAATTCCCCATATCTCATCATCCATTCTTTGAATATCTTCATCACTTGTGGAGCCATGTTAAGATATAAACTTGTAATACTGTGGCAGGTGATGACTGTGACTATCTTACCAGCATTCCTGTTTTCTTATTCATTATTAGGCCTATTCCTGCACTACCACCTATCTGATTTGTGTTGATAACCATGAACTAACTTGAATGGAAGTCCCGTTCTTCCTGTCACTGAATTTGACTAATTCCCACTATATCTAACAACAACCTATCCACTTCCCATCTTATATTCTGTAACGTACCTACCTGACTAAGGGACATAGCATTCCACACTCCGACACATAGGATGTCACTCTTGTTTCTCCTTATGACAGCATTATCCTGAGTAGTACCAATCTGGGGGACTATTTTACCTACGGAATATTTCAGCCATGAGGATGCAATTATCATTAAGTCATACAGTAGAGATGGGTGTTCTCAGGAAAAATAAAGGCTGTAGTTTCCCCTTGCTTTCAGCCATTCACAGTACCAGTATAGCTAGTGTTACAAGGCGATATCAGTCAATTATCCAGATTGTTGACCCTGAAATTACTGAAACAGCTGCTGTTCCACTTCAGGAACCAAGGGTTAGTCAGGCCACTCCACAGATACTCCTCCATTGTGCTTCTTCCTACAACATGGCTACCTGTTTCATTAAAGCATGCATGCCACCCCAAGCTTGGCAAAGTGTATGGGTCACGGGGAAAACACAAATGTTTGAGTGGTTTTCCCATTCCAAAATGGTGAAATGTCAACTACAGTAGAACCCCTCTAATCCGACCTTGGGTGGCCCGTCACTCTGGTTAGTCCGACCATGCTGAGGCTCGCGAGCTTGTGCCAACTTGTCACTGACTGGACGCCAGTCGGGCCATTGTTGCGGTGTCTATCGTTGTGCATATTGTTATACTGTACGTTATTGTGCAGTTTTATCCTTTGTTGGGATTAAAAACCTTTCTTGTTTGCTTTATTCCGTGTTCTCTATCGTACTTATTACTGTATATTCACTGGGTGTACAGTTGTCTGTTTTTGAACATGTCTGGATACGAACGTAAACACGTAACTCTTTCACGAAATGAAAAATTAGCAGTGCTGCAAAGGCTGGACGAAGGAGATTCGCTCCAAAAAATTGCAAAGAAACTGAATGTAGGTGTTACGACAATTAAGGATTGGAGGAAGAATCGGAAAGACATTGACTCCCATACAGTTACGATTGATGGTGAAAACACACTGAAGAATCGCAAGACATTAAAAAAGCCTTATCTTGAACTGCTTGAAACACATTGTGGATGTGGTTTTGTCAAGAAAAAAGGAAAGGAACTCCAATATCCGGGCCAATTCTCAAAGAAAAAGCAACACTTTTGCACAAAAAAACTGGAAGCCGAAACTAAATTTGCTGCCAGTGAAGGCTGGATTGATCCTTGGAAAACCCGTCAAAAATGTATCCCTGACTTTTTTTCCAAGTAATTTGTTTCGTTTTTACTGTACAAACAATGCATACAGTATAATCATTTCTTAGTTTATACATACAGTAGTTTATTTCTTTGTAAAAAATTACTATTTTATATGCAGTGCTATAAAAATTTTTTAGTTTACAGTATATATCGTTTATACGTTATTATGTACAGTACAGTACAGTAATGTAATTTGTTTGTCGTTTCTCATTTTAAAACCAATACATATTATAGTGTGTGTAGACGATTTTTAGTTAATATATTGTTTAACACTGTGTATAAAACATCTTTTTATATTACTGTAGACATCTTTTAGTTCTTAAATCGTTTAATTTTTTGTACTAAATGTCTTTTTATATTTTTTGCGATAAATATTAGATTTTTCGGATAATCCGACCTTTTTCTCGTTCCGACCATAGTCCTGGTCCCAAAGGTGATGGATTAGAGGGGTTCTACTGTACTGACAAACCTCGTTCTGATACGCCTTCCATGATCCAAACAAATGAAAATGTTGAAAACATTCTTGCTATCATCACTACCATCAGTGAGGATTGACAACGGACCATTGAGGAAACTGTAGAGCTCTTGGGAGTGACTTGGAGTTCAGTATACTGAATTGTGACAGAAGATTTGGGAATGAAAATGGTGGCTGCCAAACTTGTGCCACAGCTGCTCACTGCTCATTGAAAACAAGGTTGCATGGAAGAATGCTATGCTTTGAAATAAAAGTCCTGAAATGATCCAAACTTTTTTTCAAAAATTTTCACACGTGCCAAAACTTGGTGCTATGCTTACAATCCTGAATCAAAGCAACAATCAAGCCAGTGGAAGACTTTAAGTTTGCCTCACCCCACGAAAACACGCCAGGTGAAATCAAACATTAAGACAATGCTGATTTGCTTCTTCAATGTGAGTCTAGTTGACGATTCAGAGTTTGTACCGCAGGGTCAGACAGTTAACCACGCTTTCTACTTGAAAGATTTGAAAAGGCAGCGCAACAGAGTGTATGACAATCCTTGACCAAAAATGGTATTACACCTCTCCCTCATCCTGCATACTCACCCAACCATGAAGAGACATATGAAAGGAAAGCATTTAGGTGAGTTGTTGAGGTGAAAAAAAAAAGAAAAGAAAAAGAAAAAAAAAGCAACGGAGGCACTGTGAAGTGTCACAAAAGATGAATTTAAACAATGTTTAATAAGATTAGACGAGTGCATTAGTACAAGTGGAGAGTACTTTGAAAGGGATTGCAGGTTTGTGCTTAAAATGTTAATAAATACATTTAAAAAGTTTTTTTTTTCTTTTGGGTACCTTGTTGTACATCAGGCCTACATATATCCCACAGATCATAATCCATAAGAGCATCATCAAAATAAAGAGAAATGATGTCCATTGGAGTCTTTGCTGCTGTAGCCAGGGCTAAGATGTCTGGCACCTATGAAATGATGTTATGGCTTTTAGGTCTTCCCATATGAATAATTAGTTTTATGGGCCATTTATCTGCCCATCTTTACACACATAGCAATCTCCAGTAACTAACGAATTTGAAGGCTGATCACTTCAAAAGGCAAAAACACCTGAATCATGTTCACTTATTTCAACACTTTCCTCACGAAAGTACTTTTATCGGGCAGAGACTGTTCATCATCATTTCACAGCAGCTCTGACATAATTTCCTCATCTACCCAGATCTTTAACAAACTTGTAAATTTTCTGAGAAGATGAGAGGAAAAATGGTTAACGCTTCCTAAAATACATAACTGATCAGAAAAGTGATAATGACAAATTTACATACAAGTTGACATATATTAAACACAATATCAAACAATGGAAAATCCAGGGGAATGCAACAATATTATGAATAGGATAGTTGCTATTCACCATATAGCAGAAATGCTGAGTCGCAGATAGGCACAACAAAAAGATTGTCACAAAATAAGCTTTTCGCCAACAAGGCTTTTGTCAAAAACAAAAACAAAAACAAACACACACACACACACACACACACACACACACACACACACACACACACACACACACACGTGTGAGTTGCAGCACACGTGTGTGAGTTGCAGCTGCCTGATAAAGGCCTTGTTGGCCAAAAGCTTGTTTTGCGACAGTCTTTCTATTGTGCATATCTGCGACTCAGCATCTTCAATATGTGGTGAGTAACAACCACCCTTTTCATAATATTATTTAACATAATATGGTGATTGCGTCAGGTCACTTCACTGAAATATGGAGCAACAATGGCAGTTGCATTAGAGCAAAATATGCAGTACGAGGAAACAATGAGAGTGACAATGGTTTTAAATAGAGCTCAAGAGACAAAACCACAATGGAGGAATTTACCAGGAAACTGCTATCTTTGTTCCTTATCTTATCAGAAATGAGATAAAGAAGAAAAACCACTAAGGTCATTTTAACCTGATAAGAGAAAAGAGTTAATCTCACTCCTATTGAAAACAGCTCCAGGGCCTAACCACTCCATCATATTGTTTATTGTGTCCCTTTAAGTGGTTTTCTGCTATTCTTAAATTTTTACTCTTTATTCTTGACTGCCTGCTACACTATAGTTACATGCTTATTAGACCTCTTTTATAATTTTTGTGAGGTACACGGCAAATCAGTTGAGAACCGAATGACACACTTTTCCTGGAAATATTATGGGTGGAAATTTTGCAGCTAAACGACATGAGACAGTTTTAAAATTATATTACACAACATATTTCAATCAATACTCTTGAAAATTTTTGTATAGCTATAAACACCACAAAAGAGAGGAATTTCTTCAGTAGCAAGAAATCAAGCCTTTACACAGCATTTCCCTGTAGTCATTACACACACTATGTCAGTAACAAATATACAGGTTATTATGAAATTTTAGCCATTTAATAATAAGATCTTAAATATCTATAAGGGGCAGTCGAATTAAAATGAGACGGATAGGAAAAAAGTAAATAAACTGTTTATTGTTTGAAAAGTAATCCCCATAACTGTTAATATATTTATCCCACTGTGAGACAATATTTTCTGTTGCCTACAAAACTATGATTGTACCCAGGCGTGCAACTCTTTGTCTGATGCAAATCAACAGCCACAAATTTCATTCAAAAATTGAAATTGCATGGCAGGATGATTAAGACTGTATGGAGAATGGGTAAGAGTTTCCCAGCCCACATGTTGCCAAGGTTGTTTCAACCATGTTGCACACTTTTTTTTGGGAAGCCCTTATGCACACCCAAGCAGCCCCCATCCGTCCTCATGTGATTTCTACATTTTTGATGCTCTCAAGAAAGACTTTCATCGCCATCAGTTTACTTTGGATGAAGAGGTGCACACCTCAGTACAATCATGGTTATGTAAGCAACCACAAACATTTTTCCATGAAGGCATTGACTATCTTGTGTTACAGTGATGTAAAGGTATTACAAGTTATAGCAATTACTTTTAGGGAAAAAAAAGACTACTTACTATTTTTCCATCTCTCATTTTTATCTCACTGCTCCTTATACACTCCTGGAAATGGAAAAAAGAACACATTGACACCGGTGTGTCAGACCCACCATACTTGCTCCGGACACTGCGAGAGGGCTGTACAAGCAATGATCACACGCACGGCACAGCGGACACACCAGGAACCGCGGTGTTGGACGTCGAATGGCGCTAGCTGCGCAGCATTTGTGCACCGCCGCCGTCAGTGTCAGCCAGTTTGCCGTGGCATACGGAGCTCCATCGCAGTCTTTAACACTGATAGCATTCTGCGACAGCGTGGACGTGAACCGTATGTGCAGTTGACGGACATTGAGCGAGGGCGTATAGTGGGCATGCTGGAGGCTGGGTGGACGTACCGCCAAATTGCTCAACACGTGGGGCGTGAGGTCTCCACAGTGCATCGATGTTGTCGCCAGTGGTTGGTGGAAGGTGCACGTGCCCGTCGACCTGGGACCGGACCGCAGCGACGCACGGATACACGCCAAGACCGTAGGATCCTACGCAGTGCCGTAGGGGACCGCACCGCCACTTCCTAGCAAATTAGGGACACTGTTGCTCCTGGGGTATCGGCGAGGACCATTCGCAACCGTCACCATGAAGCTGGGCTACGGTCCCGCACACCGTTAGGCCGTCTTCCGCTCACGCCCCAACATCGTGCAGCCCGCCTCCAGTGGTGTCGCGACAGGCGTGAATGGAGGGACGAATGGAGACAGGTCGTCTTCAGCGATAAGAGTCGCTTCTGCCTTGGCGCCAATAATGGTCGTATGCGTGTTTGGCGCCGTGCAGGTGAGCGCCACAATCAGGACTGCATACGACCGAGGCACACAGGACCAACACCCGGCATCATGGTGTGGGGAGCGATCTCCTACACTGGCCGTACACCTCTGGTGATCGTCGAGGGGACACTGAATAGTGCACGGTACATCCAAACCGTCATCGAACCCATCGTTCTACCATTCCTAGACCGGCAAGGGAACTTGCTGTTCCAAAAGGACAATGCACGTCCGCATGTATCCCGTGCCACCCAACGTGCTCTAGAAGGTCAACTACCCTGGCCAGCAAGATCTCCGGATCTGTCCCCCATTGAGCATGTTTGGGACTGGATGAAGCGTCGTCTCACGCGGTCTGCACGTCCAGCATGAACGCTGGTCCAACTGAGGCGCCAGGTGGAAATGGCATGGCAAGCCGTTCCACAGGACTACATCCAGCATCTCTACGATCGTCTCCATGGGAGAATAGCAGCCTTCATTGCTGCGAAAGGTGGATATACACTGTACTAGTGCCGACATTGTGCATGCTCTGTTGCCTGTGTCTATGTGCCTGTGGTTCTGTCAGTGTGATCATGTGATGTATCTGACCCCAGGAATGTGTCAATAAAGTTTCCCCTTCCTGGGACAATGAATTCACGGTGTTCTTATTTCAATTCCCAGGAGTGTACATGGATTTCTTCCAGATGAATTTCTCTGTCTTGCAAAAGCAGTAGTCAGTTATTCATGGTTTCACTTTCATATTGATTAACATGTGATTTACTGTTTTGGGGCAACCTTCCATTATACCAAACAATTTTATTAGTATCCAGAAAAGCTATATCGCCCCAATACATAACACCGTAATTTAATACATGACAGACAAAAGCAAATTAGATACTTTTCAGATAGTGTTTGTGGTAATGATTTTCAAGAACTCTTTTTAAATTGTCCTTAGTTTCCTTTAGACAGTTTCAATGTCTGTGTCCCACCTACGATCATCACATAGTTCCAAAAACCTACAAAAATTGTACTGTTTATCAACTCTTGTTCGACAGTGGAGATTGAGGCCAGGAGGATTATGGGACAGAAGAATATCTTGCAAGGGCAACTCCCTTCTTCATATTTAAGAAAAGTTAGTATTATGGTAACAATCCATGATGCAGGCATTGATCTCAAAGATGTTGGGCTCAGCAGCCTGTGCTGTCACTGGGAGGTCAACTCTGCTCTTGCTCATAGTTTGGCAGCAGCCATTTGTTTTGATGGATAACTGGCTGGTGGTCATATCCACTTAAAATGCTCTGCAAAATTAAAGCAGAGTAGTTTATGAGCTGGCCGCTTTCACAGGTGGCTCTACCTGTGATGGTATAGGGTAAGCCAGTGACAGGATTACAGCAGGTTGTGCTGGACAAGTGAATCGGGCAGGTTTCGTACCTGGGTCTTCTACAGATATATGACCCTCGTGGCAACGGTTTGGGAGTGGGACTGGATAAGGATGGACCAGGAAGTTATGTACATAGGGTGGACAGTGGCATACCAGTTTAGAAGGGATTGGATAATGGGTAGGATGCCCTCATTTCCAGGTGTGATAGATAATCAACACTCTAGCAAAGGAAACGGTCCATTTGCTCCAGTCTAGGATGATACTGGGTGATGAGGAGGTGCACCTTTGCAGTTGGTTCTTGAGGTGGTGAGAGGATTAGGAGTGTATGAGGCTATATAATAAGGAGAATACATATATGGACTAGGTTTGAGGAAAAGCTTCTGTCTGTGAAGGCCTCTCTTGAGACCCTCAAGAAACTACACATGGGAATTCAAATCACTGCAGACTTGCCATCTAGGGTTGGCCTAGCTAAATGGAAGTGATTCTTTGATGTGAATGGAGGGGGGAGGGGGGGAGGAATATCAAAATGCAGGTGCTGTTTGTGGTTAATGGGCGTCATATGGAGAGAGGTACAGATGGAGCCATCAGGGAATGGAGCCCAGCATCCAGGAGTTATAACACTGGGTTGAGGAGGAATAGGTGAAGATGTTGAGGCTGTGGAAGAGTGAGTATAGGGTGTCTTGACTCTGAATCCGGATCATGAAGATATCATCAATGAACCTGAACTAGACAAGCAGTTTGAGGTTTTGGAAGGCTAACAGTATTTCCTTTAGATGGCCCATAAAAAGACTGGCATAGGAAGGTGCCATGAAGATATCCATGAGCATGCTGTGAATTTATTTGTACCTCTTCCCTTCAAAGGAGAAACAGTTGTGTGTGAGAACGTAATCGAGTGGCTGTAAAAGGAGTGAGACAGTGGGTTTGTACTGAAGACGTTAGTAGAGTTAATGTTCAATGACAGCAAGAATCATGTTAGAATCTTTCTCCTCAACACTCCAACACATCCTATTCTAGTCCTGCCACAGGCTTATCTTATCCCAGCAAGAGAGAGAACCACCCATGCAAGCCATCAGCTACCCTTCCAGAACCCTTCCCTGCCTCTTTCTCCCACTACTCATTGTACCCTGAACAACAATTCACCTCAGTCTATCTGCTAGTGTGTGTGTGTGTGTGTGTGTGTGTGTGTGTGTGTGTGTGTGTGTGTGTGTGTGTGTGTGTCCACATACTAGCTCACTGAACATTTTGTCCAAAAGCTATTACACATTTTCATTCTTTTTTCTGTGCCTGCTGATGACTCAGTGTCTCTTAATATCTGGTGAGCTGTCTCCTTCAGTCAAAGAAGTCAAGGCTGCTTGTGTGAAAGTGAGTGTTTGTTTTCTATTTCAGAAGATGAAGCTCATCCAAAGCTTAATATTTTAGCAGTCTCCCTTTCTTCTACACAATATCTTTTCTGAGTTAACTCCTGACAGAGGCCAAATTTCTCCCTAGCGTCAATTCATTCTCAGCATCATCATATGTACTTTTTAGCCAGATTATAATCTGGTGCTAATCTCTCTCACTTGATACAAAAACTTGAAATGAAAACACACTTAAGGAAAATAATGACATACTTCTGGAGCTCACACAAAATCCACATAGCATTCTCTTGGACAGCAAGAAATGTATCATTCCAGTTGGCATCACATCCACACAAAAACCTGTATGCTGCAGCTATGTGACACCAATAAATATGTTACTGTGGCTTGTACCATATGAACCAAAAATAACTCTGTTCTCACACACATGACAAAGGCCACTTTCCATCTGACTGACTCCAGATAACTGCAATACATACTCTTTCCTCAAATATACATAAAGGATGGAAACCATTAACAAAAATAGGAAAGGCAACCATTCACTCTTAGCTGACTGGTATTGTAACATAGCATTACTAAGCTTATCAAGATGAGGATTTGGAGGGAAAAATCAGAGTTCAATTGGAGTACATATGTTATTTCCTTTCGAGTCTGTTCTTATACATGGTTCCTTTGTGAATTCAAGAAATTGACTCATAGTAATCCAAGAGTTGACACCTGTCAACGACTACAATTATGCTTTGGCCACAAGGAGCTTCCAATATAATTTCTTCTATTATACAGTCATGTAAATGATTGTATTGGAGCCAAGGTTTAATTAAAATAAAATATTCCAACAAGTGGATTGTAACAAATTGTCAATAAATATTGTAACTAATCTTTTGTATTATTGTTGTCTAGGGGTTTTGCCCAAGAGGTCAAGATCATATTTTCAGAACTTGGAGAATGAAACAATGCCTCATAATGCTTTAAAATTGACTTACTTCTTTCTGGGTAATGCTGATGTATTTCCATCCTTGACCTTGAACTGGCTCTTATAAAACATTGAAACAATACATTCCTTTAAGATGGATAATTAGAAGACATGTGTTTACCAAATTATAATTAGAAATCATGTTTTCACAAAAGGTTGAGTGTGTGAATAAATTTTACAGAGAAAAATTAAGGATTTAATATTCTTTGTTTATTTATATTAATTTTTGCTATCTATAAATTTTCATAAAATGTTTTATAGCATACAATTTTTTAAAATTATTTTGTTCTTTTCATTACGAACATTTTTGATTGAGCAAGTTACTGAGTACATTTTATTGTTGATTAGCAATTACTCATTGCATTTTCATGTTGACTTTTTGGATTTCTTTTTTTTTTTTAGGGATAAATTTCATAGAACGAGCAGCATGACCAAAATTTGTTATTTAAATTTGGCAGCCTTGTTTTAACTGAATACAAACTTGTACCTACATTATTCTTACTTATTACCAATCACGATTTTGAAGAATGACATGAAGTGTTTAGTGTCAATACACAGGCAATCTTCAAGTGTTCCAAATAATATTAAATTCTGAATGATACATGTGGAAAGAGTTAGTAAAAATGTAATCATATAATAACATACTTCATGATACAATGTATCAGATAATGCATTAAAGCTTTGCATCATATACTCCTAATTTAAAGTCTAGGGGTATTATATAGCAAGCTAATGGTTACCATATTTACCTGATTATAAGATGATATAATGTAATTAAATAGGTAAAAATTCTACTCACAAAGCAGCAGCATGAGAACACAGACATTAAAAAAAAGTTTTACTTATGCAAGCTTTCAAAGTTAGTGGCTCCTTCTTCTGGCAGAAAGGTTGAAGGGGAAGTAAGATGGGTGAAGGGAACGGAACTGGAAAGATTTAGGAAAAGGGATAGAGTTCAGAAAAATCACCCAGAACCATGGGCCAGGGAAGGCTTACCGGGCAGGATGAGAAGGAAAGACGGAAATACTGACTGTTGGTGACTTTTCTGATCTCTACCTCTTTTCCTAAACCTCTCCAGTTCTTTTCCCTTAACCCCTCATCTTCCCCCTCAAGCCTTCTGCCAGAAGGAGGAGCCGCTGGCTTCATAAGCTTGCATACGAGAAACGTTTTTACATTACACTGTAAGAAATTGATTATTTTTTATTATAGAAGACACTTTCCCCCAAATTTGTCATTTGAAGAATGATGCAGGCTATCTCATATTGCCAGATTAAACAATTGCTGCTAAGGGTCAACCTTTTCAACATTGTTTAATAGATCAATATAGGGGTCTGTTACATTTGAAGATGAAGATTTGACTTTTGAGGTTTCGTACAAATTTATTTTGAATATCCCTGAAGGAAAGGGCATATCAACTAATACTTCCAACTGAATAGGGTTGATTTTTCCCAATACGCTGAAAGTGGTCGATGAAGTATCGACCTTGCTCAAAGAATCACGTGACATTTGACTCACGATGATAGTGCAAGCGATATGGGAGAAACTATGAACTAACCACCACAAAATCTATTGTTCTGATTAATAACTGACAACTTTAAGAAACACAGGAGGAAATAACATTAAATTCTATCATTTAACAAACTTTTGATGTATTTGAACAAGTTAGCAATGTAAGTTCTCATACATCTATGTATACCATATATGTATATTTATGCACCTTTTTATGTAAAGATAACATTAAAAGGGGAAATCTTGTCCTTCAAAAACCATAACTTGATTCTGAAATGAAGCCAACATTTTATTTGGTTGTGAGACACTAATGATTTACCAAGTGGTTTGCAAATGAGAAATTTAGTTACTGTACACATAGCAGAATACTGGAGAAAGTTATTACCAGCTTTTAATCAGCTTTAGAACAAGATGATGACAAGCAGATGAAACAAGAAGGAAGATTAATCAAGAATAAAATGTCTAACAAACAAAATGAATCACATTAAATTGACTGTAATTGTTGTTGCAAGAGTAAATTACAGCGGAAAGACTCCATGTGGAGATAGTACAAATACATGTCACTAGATCGCAGGATGATCAAAGTTCGACAATGAGACTGAATAGTGATTGTGACCTCTTATTTATTTGTCACTACTATTACATGTGACTGCAGCCTACAAAATATTGCCATGTTTCACTGTTGCTCAAGCACAGCACTACCAAAAGTTGGAGGCGGAACAGTGACCCAGCTTGGCTGAAAACTACGATGAGTGTGGGAGGGGAGTGTTCAGTAGGCATAGATTTCATTGTGCAGTCAACCATAGGAATGTATAGAGTGTACACTGGCTTTTTATGGACATTTACCATGTTTTAACGGCAATCTGCCTGACCTCAGAATCGAATTGACATTTAAAATTGGACAAATACGCAACAGTGGCATACATTTCCTCAGGAGACACTACAAGTCTAGATGGGGGCCACTGGCATACGTGCATGTTTTGTGCAGCTATGTTGTCGATGCTCACTGTGACATGTGACGGGAATGATTGGGAGTGTGTCAGCTGCTAGTTCTACACAGTCAATGAGAAAGCGGTGGGCAGGTAAGGGTAGAAGCAAAAGCTGCTATGTGTTTAGAAACAAACACTATGTTCTCAGATCCCATAGTAACCACAACCTCAAAAACTGCAACATATTCAGAAGAAACTGCAAAATGTTTGTGACAAAAGAGTTACAAGTTTCACAACTTTCCTGTTAGGATGATGATGATGATGAAGATTTAAAATAGTGGTATCACAAAAAAGGCAGTGAAGATAAAATTAATGTAAACAATTTCTCTTTGTGTACTTCAATTCTCCTTGTACTATCAAAATATAGACAATCAGTAAATGGCATAAATTTGAAAAAGGTGTAATGTTAACTTTTTAGACAGATCCCTTACATCAACAAAAGTTTGTAATTTTGATTATTCAGAATATGTTAAAAATAAATTTTGCTCAAAGAGCCTCTTAAAAAGGAGGAGCTCGTCTCACACTCTTGTAACCCCCCCCCCCCCCCCCCCCCATTAAAGTAAAATGTGCTGCACAGAAATGGACAGATGCTGAGGGTTTTGGTTAATACTTATTAGGATGGCTGGCCAGCTTAAGTGACCACTGTCTTTTCCTCTTCTTCGCAGATCCCCCTCCTTCCACCATTTTTTTTTTTTTTTTAATATACATATTAGCACATTTAAAGTTGGAAATGAATTTGACTGGAAGGAAGCAACACTTTTCAGAGGAATACAATTAGCACAAGAAAGGGGTAACCAGTGTGAATGTTAAAATGATTTGAGAAGTCGCTGGGAGCTTGAACAACCTAGGAATGGGTGGAAGCTCTCCCAAGTACAGGTGGAACTTACTGATCCATTGTGATCTAAGAACAATTTCTTGCAGCACAGAAGGGTTACAAGAGTTTGCAAGTGGTGAGCAAATGTGTGTGTGTGTGTGTGGGGGGGGGGGGGGGGTGTGTTTGGAAATCTGAACAGTCCCTCTGGTGTCTGTAGGCACGTGTTCCAGATTTGTGGTGCACATGATTGATCGACAGAGACCTCCCATTAGAATGCTGAGCTTTCAGCTAGCTGGAGGTACTGTTTGATGAAAGACTGACTTGGTGTCAATTAAATTAGATCTGGTTCTCTGAAAACATGACATATTTTGATTCTGGTGTAGCTCTTGATCTAAATAAGTTTTAATAGCTAGCCTGCTCAGCATTTTTTGAGATTTCTGTGGCAGTTTCATTAAAACAGTTGCAGGGAGTGTACTGACTGTTAGCAGTGCATGCTGTCTAGTTCAGAAATGGAGTCTAGAAATCTCTTTCAGAACGTGGTTGAAATGCTACAGCATATTTATCTTCTTGATGTTGCACTATTGTTAATTTTAACCCTGCCTTGGAGGTCTAAGCAGGGCTGGCAATCCTTATTACTGAAGACAGTTTTATAAAGTGTACAGGTGCCGATAACTGACCTGTGTCCACTGATAAACACTTCCTGGCTAACCAGTGGTCCTACATGTCACATATTTTTTCTAGAGTGCCATCCATCACAAGGAGATTTAGGATTCTGGCCATGGCTGTGTGTACGAGTCTCTCTCTCTGTCTCTCTCTGTCTCCCCCTCTCCCTCACACACACACACACACACACACACACACACACACACACACACACACACACACACACAAAACTGCACAATCATCCAAACTAACAAACTTGCAGCCTCTGTGCCATACATCAGAAACAGTTGACACTTGCCTTTCCTCATTTTTGCCTAATGTTCACATTCAAGAATGAACACTTCCATTGCAATACTTCCGACAAAACACTAAAGATCTAATCATCACCTGTCTAGGCAAGTCAGAATCCATGTTTGTTTGTCAAGTTCTAATCAACACTAAACTTACTTGCTGGTGTGGGAGTGATTAAGTTTATACAGGGTAACATAAAAATGGGAAATATTTTTTTGAAAACTATGAAAATCATAAGAAATCGTACAAAAACTTTTACTTCAGAAACTAAACCATTACAACTTTTCCTTTATGAAATGGTAATGTAAATTATCAATTTTCAGTAAATGTGCTCTATTGATGCAACATCTCAACTAAAAAACCATAAATTTAATCTTCAGTTGATGTTTTAATTCATTCAAAGTGCTCAACCAAAATGTAAAAATTTGGTGTTTGAGACAGCCCAACAACAAGAAAGTCATAATTTAACTGGAGGTCACAGAATGTCATTCAACCATATGATACTATGATTACTGCACAATTTCTTGTCCAGCAAATGGATCAACTTGATTCAGGTTCCACATCTATAGTATAGGTTTTGAATGAAATGTATGACAAAAATACAAAAATAAATAAATAAGTCACTGAATATGTAAAATAAGGGAAAGGCAACATAACCTATGGTAGATTGATGGATGGAGCACAGAAACATGTAACACAGAACAGCATTCACACTAGCTTTTGAGCACTAACTAGTGCTAATGCTGTTTTCTGTTCAATGTTTATGTGCTCCACACATTGATCCACTATAGATGAGTGCACGCCTTTCTGTTTTTTACATCCTGCTCAATTCAATTCAGGGACTTCCATTATTGTTAAACACCAGTGAATAAATAACCCTGGAGGCTGAAACCAGCTGTTGTTTTTTAAATAAAAAGAAAAGAGCAGCTGGTGCTGGCATTTTATTCCAAATTATAGCACAGCTGCCATCAATTACTTTACAATGTACGAAGTCAAACTGTCCTGTTGAAACCATGCACTGAGCAGTTGAGGAATCACACATAAGTCAGCTACAACAAAATACTGCAACATCTCAACATACCAATCTGGAACCTCACTCAAGGTCAGTCTACAAGCCTTTTAAAAAGGGGGGGGAGGGGTCATTCAGAGACTTAATGTGATGTAACTGCATACCACGTCTTCACTTTGCAGCTGTCTAAAGAGTATTCATTAAAGGCAGTAATAATAGTTCTGCTGGTTCACATAATCTGACAACCACACATTTTAAAGAAACCGATTTGAGAATCATAAATGGGGATTGTTCCATTTCAGTTCTTGCATTCTCTGCAACTTCTATTAATGGAAGAGGACATGGAAAATTAAGTGAATGCTCCCAAGACAGTTTGATTGCAGTACCTTGTTTATGAACTGAATGCCGTGGGCTCTGCCCCAATGACAAGCCTAAAGACTTTATATTCTGGAGCATATACGTTCTTTTTGGCACCCTATTGGTTTCCTTCTCAGAGTTGATCTAATGACTTCCGAGTTTTGAATCAACATTTCACAGCATGTATCAACACTAAAGGACACATCAAATTCCTCTTTTTTGCCTTCACATTTCGTTGTGAAAGTGTGCTTTTCACCATTCTGCTGCTCTGTGATTACTACATGGTTAGATTATCTGTAGACCATACTGCCAGTTGAGAGTGTTACCAACTGTTTTGGACTGCCAAGATGGATTCCAAATTTCTTACTTTTTTGTGATGTATTTCAATCACTAGTAACTGAAGAGATTCAACAGTGGAAAGCTCAAGATATAAGCTGTGGATGTTAATTGCATTTTATTTGTTAGTTAAATGGATGCAAGATTCCATGTCAAGTTGTCTGGGTGTCCCTATTTGAGCATTTCAGATTTCATACAATTTTTTTTTTGTAGGTTAGCAAAAAGCGCAAAGATATACAAATTTCTAGATCGCAAACATCAAAATGCCCGCAACAATGCAGCTTTTATAACTGTCACAAATGTTATGTAAATACAATGCTCCCTTTTCAAACAATGTCTACACGATTCAAACACACTATTACTAAAGCACAATAGCCTGGAGCTGAAAACACATATGCCAAAACACAGTCTTCATTAGTCAGGAGTATAACAGACAGTTGGTGAATGATGCAACCAGTTACATCATTAACAGCCGCAGAGTTCACAAGATCCAACATGGCTAAAATAACATCACAGGTAGTATTTGGTTTGTTGAGTATTAATACCTTAAAATGTGTCTGAGACAAAACTCTGATAAAAAAAAACTATTTGGAAAGTTGCACACCTTATGTAGGTAATGTCTGGTGGCATCATGCAGCTAGCACAGAAAGATTTAATGTTTACGACAAGCAACTATTAAAATTTAAAAGAAAAACACAAAGATTGTACACTTTAATGCAACAGTTATTAACAGCCCAGCCTAACAGAATTTTTTGGCACACTAACCTGGAAGTACTCAGCAAACGTCTCCAGCTTTGTACAAAGCTTTTGCATGACTTTGATAGCACTTGGTAGAAACTCTTGGGAGGAATGTCGACATGCATTGGTAAAACCCACAGGGAGACTCATTGTTTCAGCCGGCTTCATTGGCCAAGTTTTTACTCCACCACCATATAAATGTTCCAGTTTTCCCACATAGTCATGCAGGAGAAATAGCAGTGTCCTGATATCAAGATGGTCCTTCTGTGAATAGAAAATGCTGTTTTCGCTTACCACAAATGAGACATATTTTAATATAAACAAAATCATATAATCATACAAAAAAGTGTGGATGTTTTTGATAACTTTGAAGTAATACAAACATATTAATATTTTTATTGAGAGTAAACAAGAGGTGCTAATTATTTTTTATGGTTCTGTGCCTCAGTCTATACAAACAGAGCTCTTATCACTTTGTTGGCTGTCTGACTGTTAAGAACCCTTTACGTCAGGAACAGAAACCTTTTTCTCGGGCATGGGTACACATATCAAGATTAAATTTATGTCACATATTAAGGTCTAGAGTAACTTTGTGTTAAAAATTTTTAAGGTGCTACCTAAAATCAAGAATACAGTAACCAGAATTGTGGCACGGCCAGGGGATGCTGGCCAGCTTGCCAAGGGCGTCAATGGTGAGTCACCAAAAACCACAAAGGACAACTACAGCAACAGATGAACAACAGGAGAACATGACAGAATGACAAATCCAGAATGGAACCCAAATCAGGACCTTAACAGTAGCAATATTAAGAACCAAGCAACACTGCATGTAATGATAAACAAGAGTGCAGCCAGAACACAACTGAGATCTTGGACCCTGCACTGCAAGCTTTATTTCTCGGCCATGTGTGCCGATAGGCTGGCATGTAGGATGTGGCTCACACCCAACACTGAGGCAGTGACAGCAGTCCTCACAAATATTAGGAGTGCCAGCTAGTGGCTGTCATCTAGATACATGTGTTCAGGTGGCCTCTCGAAAGGTCTTTGTGTTCATTCGGCCTCTTGAACTCATTGGGCTGGTATACCAGAATTAACTTTGACAAGAAGCAAGGTTTCACATACATGTAAAGGAAAACAAATCTGAAAATTGTTAATTTGTAATTATATCACATGAAAAAATATATTTTTTGTCATTTTTTATCTGTAGGTCTGTCTGTCTGTCTGTTTTTCTTTCTTTCTTTTAAGACCCCCTTTGTCTGGAACAGGTTGGCATATCCAGTTTAAATTTATGGCGCATACTGAAGTCTATAGTTCCTCGGCAGTGTAAAAAATTTAGCTTCTGTTAAGTAATAAAAATATTCAGCCCCTTGTCACACAGTTTGTTACTCACTAACTCATTCGTCAAAACCTACACATTTACATCTACATGATTACTCTGCTATTCACAATAACGTGCCTGGCAGAGGGTTCAATGAACCAACTTCAAGCTATCTCTCTACCGTTCCACTCTCGAATGGCGTGCGGGAAAAACGAGCACTTAAGGTTTTCTTTGCGAACCCTGATTTCTCTTATTTTATCATGAAGATTCTTTCTCCCTATGTAGGTGGGTGCCAACAGAATGTTTTCGCAATTAGAGGAGAAAATTGGTGATTGAAATTTCATGAGAAGATCCCATCGCAACAAAAAATGCCTTTGTTTTAATGATTACCATTCCAATTCAAGTATCATGCTGTGACACTATCTCCCCTATTTCGCAATAATACAAAATGAGCCGCCCTTCTTTGAACTTTTTCAATGACAACTGTCAGTCCCACCTGATGTGGATCCCACAGCGCACAACAATAGTCCATAGTAGGGCAGGCAAGCGTGGTGTAAGAGTCTCTTTAGTACACCTGTTGCACCTTCTAAGTGTTCTTCAGGGACAGATGAACTTAATAAAACTGTTAGATCCTGGGGTTGTAAGCTAGACCACAAAAGAGAGAAACTGGAAGAATACTATAGTGGTAAGATTCAAACAGTGTAAATTCACCGTAGAGAACAGATGAGAAAGGTTGGATATGACGGCTGAGGGAGGCACAAACAAATAGAAAAGCAGTGCACCAGACTTAAATTGTACCTAGAAGACTGATTAACTCAGATACAGTTGCAATGTATGGCAGAGAAAGAAGATCTGAAAGCTAAGTGTACTGAAGGGTTGAAAAAGGTTACATGAAATAGACAGCAGCGTACCAGTGCATCAGTGTCTGGGTCAAGTGTATGGCAGTCAAGTGTGTTCTAGCTAACATATAAGATTTTTTGTAAGTTTGACCCAGCAGAATCTTTCATCCCAAAGATTTTCTGAAAGGTTTTTGAAATGTCTTACCAGTTATTGGAATGAAAAGAAGATATTGTTTAGCAAGATCATCTGCATTGCAAAGCTTTTATATGGGGAGTAGCAGTTGCAAGGGGTTGTCAAACAGTTAAGAAGTTTGAAGTTAACTTTGTCTTGAAGTATTGGTTAAAGGAATGTCAGCAGCCTATACTTAAGTTACATTTCAAAACTAAGGAGTCCAATTGCATTGTTGTCCTATAATGGGTCACAATTTGTTTCTGTGCTATATCAGAACTGATGGAAAGATGTGACATGAAATCTGTTGTGTTTGGGTTTCTGGGCACTTTCTGCGGAGTAACATTAGTGAAATAATAGTGAAGAAATTGAACAGTTTATGCAATAACGCAGTGTACATGTGGACACACTTTCTCCCTGGTGAAAATACACTATACCCCATGGGAAAGTACATTTTTTTCCACGTTAAGTGACAATATACTTTCTCTCGAAGCTGTAAACTTACCAATCTTTCGAATGGTGAAGTTTTCACACACTGGTATAGAACTTCCAGGCACCTTAGGAGAAAAAAAAACCACAAAACAACATGTTTTGGAAAGATCTTTGCAGCACTGCAACATTTACTCTGCACATTTTCGCACTACAGATGTATAAACAGGAATTACGCCAAGTGAGCAATGGGAATTCTACCAAATTCAGCACAGTAGCTACCGAAGCAATTGAACTTAAGTCTGTGATGCACTTTTGTCAGCTAACCATAGCCTATGTCACGTGATTTCACCAGCCAATGACAGCAGAAATTTAGAGCATAGGACACATGACGTAGTCATCCAAAGCAACTTCATTGTTACGTAGTATAAATGCACAAATAGGTATAGTTAGTTAATGGCTAAAATTAATATCCATACAGCGCAGCTACAAGGAAAGCTAAGCTTTCACATATAATATTGGTCATCAAAAATTTTTTGCTTTGTATGTGCTATACTGCTGGTAGGTCCCAGATTACTTGTATTGTCTTTACACTGTACCTTTGACAGCAATATTGATGTCTTTACAGAGGTACTAATGTGGATATTAACACTGACATCAAGGTTACGACGACAAACTACTTACCCTTGCTTCATTTCCTCAGGTCACATAATATGTTTCTCACAGACAACAAGTCAACAAGACAGCTATGATGTCTGGTCAATGTTATAAGAAATGTAGAAAGAAATACATATGAAATAGGTCTTTTTAATACTGTGTATTTATCAGGCCATGAAGGGATTTGGTTAAAATTTCCTACAAAAAATCCCATACAGCAATGTGAATAACCCAAGAAAAATAGAATTATTTATGATTCTCATGTAAATGCTTTCAGATCACAGATGTGTATGATAAAACGATCCAACTTCCTGTCTCATTTTACAAATGTTGCTGAAGCTTTTGAAAATTTTGTCAATCTTGTTTCTAATATCCTTAATACGTGCTGCCCTGAAGTATTAAAAAGATACATGGGGAAAGCAGCCAAAAGTAATCACAGAAGTTTACACTGATGGTTCACACCTGCCCCCAAGAAATAAGAACACAGGTTATTAATCTCTATAACAAATCAAAGAACAGCAAAGAAGTTCACTTCAAGTGCCTCCAACTAAGGAAAAGATAGAGATCAGATATTATAACACAAAAATGAATGGGAAACGATAACTATATTCAGCAATCACAAAATAAATGCGAGGCTGCTTGGGAGTCATCAAAGCAGAACTAGGTAATACAAATAGATCCACTTGTGACGCTACCAACATCATGCCCAATGAAATGAACAACTTCTTTCTTAATTCTAGTACCATAGGACACCCAACTCAACAAAATGACAACTATAACTCAGGTATTAATAAGCATTTAGGAACAAAAAAAAGGGTTATTCACATTGCATAATGAACCTGCTCCATCCTCATTCAAGTGGATACAAATTGTTGTTACCAAAGTTCCAGCAGCTCTAGCAAAATTCAGCAATTAAAAACCTGAATACTTGTATGGTCTGTCAAATATTGTCATTAAAAAGATAACAGACATTATACTACAACCGCTCTGTGCTAATAAATTGGTTTGTTTTGAGTTGTTCTTTTCCAGCCTGCTTAAAGTTAACAGTAGTTATCCCTCTACATAAAAAAGAAGGCAAGTCATGTGTTGGTAACTACCATTTTATTTCTCTTGTACGATACTTTCTAAAATAGGAACATTGCATGTACCAACAAATTTACAAACATTTCACCTGCAATGGAACATTGACGAACACTCATTATGGCTTCAGGGAAAATTCATCTACACTAAAAGCTGTTGAAACTGTTGTTTTCATCTGTTAATGCCCTACTGAATGACATAAGCAAGGCATTTGACTCTGCGAATCATTGGATTCTAGTAGATAATGGATTTCAAGATATAGAACCCACCCTTATAGAATCTTATCTTGACAATAGGAAGCAGGAGGTACAATCTAATGGTATGAGCTCTGGATTCCCAGACATTTCAAGAGATGTGCCTCAAAGTTCCACACTGGGACCCTTGTTGTTTATAATAATCTATATTAATGACCTACCTAGCATCATGCCATGTAAATCTGTCCTGTACGCTGATGGTACCACTTTCATTGCAGCTGGAAACAACATAGAGTGACTAAAGGAACACAGCAAAGCCATCTTAAGAATTTCTAGTAACAGGTCTACAGACAATGAATTAACTGTAAATCAAAATAAAACTGAAAAGGTCACTTTTAATTAATGCGATACCAGTAACGCTAGTTAAACTTCTTGCTGTACATTTGGATTCCAAATTAACTTGGAGTCTCTACACAGACTCTATATGGACTGAATTATCAAAAGTCATATACCTGTTACATAAACTTAAGAGCATGTGTGAGTGAAAATATTATGCTAAGCTCGTAGTATGCACCTTTTCATAGTCACATGACATACTGCATACTGCTTTGGGCCAACCCCACTGTGGCAAAACGAGTTTTAATGTACCATAAAAAGGCTATCAGATGAGTAGTAGGCCACTTTGGCTGTCAAAGGAAGATCTAAAATTCTAACTTACAGTCATTGCATGTTAGTACACAAATCTAGATGACTTAGCTTTTTTCTTTATTTTTATATGTATCATTATGTAATATTCAATTTGTACAAATTATTAACATCAATTGCATGCAAAATGATCAAAGACGAAATAAATAAATACGTAGGAAGTAGAATTTCCTATCGTTACAGAACTGGTATTGAACATAGAAAGATGATAGCTATGAAAAGGTTGAAAATGAAAAGCAGTAGGAGAAAAAGAAGACATTATGAGAAAGTCAAGACTGTCAGCTGGGAAATGGGAGACTCAATTTTGGTAAATACCTAAGAGAAATCCAAGCAAATAAAGGTTAAAATAAAGAAATTCCAGGTAATTTATTTTGATCCATTTCAGGTAGCAAGCAAGACACCTGACAATGCCTTGATGTTGAAATATCCCAGATAAGGGGAAAATTTGGTCTCAGAAACATAATACACTTTAAGAATTAAATACAGGGAGAGTTACAATTCCTAGAAAATATGCCATTCGATAGTTGATAAATACTTAGCAAGTATCGGATAGTCAAGATCGTATCAAATTTCATTCCTTTTCCTGATCAGCGATCGTTTTTCTTTTACTGCCCTATGTATGCTTATATGGGAGGTATTTCAATTCTTGTACTATCTCAAGGGCTAGTTTATGTGCAGTATTATGAGACAAGAGGGTGTAAGTTGTGTTGACAACTGGATGTGACTTAACGAGTTTGCCATGATAGTTAAATTTAGTATTTGGTTGAAGAAGAGGACATGAGGGGTATGTGAAAGTGAAGCTACGTTTTCTTTCAGACATTGCAGAAGCAGTAGTAACACAGTCAACATGTGAAGCTTTATGATAGGATGGAGCTTCAAGTAGCTTGGTTGGCCTACGATGACTATACTCCTAATACTGTGCTGCTGTTTGATAGATTTTTACTGGTTGCAAGTATAGTTGCTCCATGAGTTACTTCTTTTCAGGTATCCTTTGCACTTAAGACAACAATGAACTGACAATTCATGCTTAAATTACTATTAGTATAATGTTTCTGCCATTGTCTTATAGGATAGGGATTGGTATGTCTGCCGTTGTCTGTAGGATAGGGATTGGTAGGTAATGGTTAGTCCAATATCATCTTTGCACAATAAAACCACACTGTGTGAAGGTGAAAACATCGTAACGATGAGAGTGTGAAATTGGATAAGAAGGAAAGCAAAGACATTATCTTCTTTTAATGATGCTAAGGAGTGAGTAAGTCAGCAATTTTGATACCCAGGAGGCCACCGAGAAGATTCCTGGAACAATACATTTAACTAGCACAGTTAGGGACCTTAGCTCTTGTTGCATTGATTCATGAGAGTACATAGTGTGCATAGGTAGGATGTAATTCAGTGGCAATGGAATGAAGTGTCAGAGCAGAAAAGAACTGCCAAGTGAAACGTCATTATAGAATGATCGCTTGCTTGTAAAGCAAAGCTAGGGCTGTAGCGTAAGTAATATTTGATGTGTAGGCTGCTATGGAAGATTGGTAACAGAAGATCATGAGCAGGGTAACGGAAACTTGGCCTAACAATTTGCCTTTCACCTATCGGGCAGCTCTGAAAAAAGCAGATCATGTTTTTCTTTCTTTTAGAAACCATATTCAATAGGCTTTGTCTTTCTACTGCTTTGGTGAACCTGAATTAATCACTACTACATTTTAGAACATTAATTATCTAACATACGATTGCTTCTGAATTTTGCATGGTAATCTAAATGAGAAGGGATATTTCAGGAGTCTTATATATGTAAAAGCAGTAGTTATGAAATAGTTATCATGTTGTTTATGCATGTACTGTAGTAAAAAGACATTAAGTGTTGTGTGTTATGTTTGCCACTCAATTTGTTTGAGAAACATTTCTGAGGATCTGAGTAAAGTAAAGTCCTGATAAAAATGTCAAGTGTTAGCTTAGCTTGTAGCTGAACTTGGATGTATGGTATATTTAAGCTCTAAAAGAAAAACTAACTCACGTGGATTAAGACTAAAATGTATGTTGTAGGATTTGACTTGTTAAACATCACCTATGTGGAATTTGTAGCAAACAGTTATGTAGTATGAATTGATGTAGTGAAGAGTTTACTTGTACTGCCAAAGAACATGATTTCTGAAATGAAATCGTCTACTGAAGATGCAACCAGACAGTTACAGCATACGCTAAAGTTTTTTCAAGGATGCTCTTGACCAGAAAGGGAACGTTTCCAGGTTTATTTTACAGGAAATGTTACATAGCTAAGGTCATTAAATGAATATTGTAGGGATAGCAACTGATGTGTGAATGAACTCAATGACTACGATTTCACTCCGAACAGAAGAAAGTGGAAAAACTGTAAGTAACAAAATTAAAAGATTACAGGACGCACTGGTAAGGACATTTCTAAAATGTGGTTATGTTTAAGACTGATTCTGTTGCTATTTATTATTCTTTGTTTTCTTTTACTGTTTGTCAGTCAATTTTTGAGGAATCCATTGAGAGGAGATTGTCACCTGAAGCCATTTGATTGTAATTATTGTCATCTGTAGCCATCTGATTGTAATTACTTAGTCGAATATATTAAAAACAAAGATTCCAAGACTTACCAAGCGGGAAAGCGCCGGTAGACAGGCACATGAACAAAACACACAAACACACACACAGAATTACGAGCTTTCGCAACTGGCAGTTGCTTCGTCAGGAAAGAGGGAAGGAGAGGGAAAAATGAAAGGATGTGGGTTTTAAGGGAGAGGGTAAGGAGTCATTCCAATCCCGGGAGCGGAAAGACTTCCCTTAGGGGAAAAAAAGGACAGGTGTACACTCGCACACACACACACACACACACATATATATCCATTCGCACATACACAGACACAAGCAGACATGTCTGCTTGTGTCTGTGTATGTGCGAATGGATGTGTGTGTGTGTGTGTGTGTGTGTGTGTGTGTGTGTGTATGTGTGTGTGTGTGTGTGTGTGTGTGTGTGTGTGTGCGCGAGTGTACACCTGTCCTTTTTTTCCCCTAAGGGAAGTCTTTCCGCTCCCGGGATTGGAATGACTCCTTACCCTCTGCCTTAAAACCCACATCCTTTCATTTTTCCCTCTCCTTCCCTCTTTCCTGACGAAGCAACTGCCAGTTGCGAAAGCTCGTAATTCTGTGTGTGTGTTTGTGTGTTTTGTTCATGTGCCTGTCTGCCGGCGCTTTCCCGCTTGGTAAGTCTTGGAATCTTTGTTTTTAATATATTTTTCCCATGTGGAAGTTTCTTTCTATTTTATGTATGTTTTTATGTATGTAAAAGTAGGGTGAGTCTGGTGATGAGGTTTTCTATGAGTCATTGAATTGGAATCATGGCCAATTTCTTCCTTAAACAATGGCATTAATTTTGTTTTCTCTTCTCGTTAACAGATTTTGGTTTATGAAAGTTTCATTGTCAAGAGAGTCATTACTGCAGAGCCAAGGATTTGCAAATGAACTAGCCTCATCTATTCAAATGCTAATTATAACTTTCTCCAGAATGAAATTTTCACTCTAAGTGGAGTTTCCACTGATATGAAATTTCCTGGCAGATTAAAAATGTGTGCCAGACTGAGACTTGAACCAAGACTTTCATCTTTCATGGGCAAGTGCTCTACCGACTTATCTGCGATAGATACGATTTTATAGCAATGTTGGTAATCCTTAGGTGCTTCATCTGGAGATGCTGCAGACAATTTATTCTCACTTATTGTTAGCAAAGATCAGCTTCAGGAACTAATACAGATTTGTGTTTTGTTTGGTTCTCAATCAATGTGCTCACACTGATGAGACTGAGAGTGGCTGGATGGATAGGGGGAGGGGGGGGGGGGGTAGTGTATCAGCATTTATTCACTTCCAGTTAAGAAAAGACACTGATAATGGCAAGGTTACCAGATTAAACAACAATTGAAAATACTTTCTATAACTCATGGACACAATTGTTATTTAAATGAATTAAATTTGTATAATTTGCAGTTCAATGGTATAGTGTACAATGGAAATTTCTTATTTATTCAAAACCTCCAACTGTCAAGAGACAAATATCTGCCAATTGTGGTACCACTTGAGTAGTCAAAGCAGAGAGCTTTCATTTTGGCAGAAAACCAGAGCATCACAGATGTTCATAGGCACTTGTAGAATACCTAGGGGGACCTGGCAATGAACAAAAGCATGGTGAGTCGTTGGGCAAGACATCTGTCATCACTGCAACAAGGTCCAAAAACATGTCCAATCTCCCGCGTGCAGACTGGCCACACACTGCTGTGACTTCCGCAATGTTGGAACATGCAGACAATCTCATTCAAAGTGACTGACAGATCACAATCAAACACCTCACTGCACAATTGCATGTCTCTGATGGCAGTGCTGGCATACTCGTCCACTTGTTGGAGTTCTCAAAGGTGTGTGCACACTGGCTTCCTCACTGCCTAAACAGGTCATAAAGAGCAATGAACGACCACCTGTGCAAAACTACTTGTGCAATACAAGGCTGATCGTAACAACTGTTTGTTGATAATCATCACAGGTGATGAAACATGGGCTCATCGCTTCAAACCAGAAACAAAACAGCAATCCACACCACCTCTCCTTCAAAGAAAAACTGCAAAGCTGAACTCTCAGCTGGTAAAGTCAGGCAATGGTCTTCCTGGACTCTGAAAGGGTTATACTGTTTGGTGGCTTCCCTCATGGTACAATAATCCACTCTGAAATATGTTGTGCTACCGATAGAAAACTGAAGAAATTTCTTCAGCGTGTTTGTCACCACAAAAATGCAAACAAACTTCTCCTTCTCCTTGAAAACACAAGACATCATACAAGATGGCGCACACAGGAGAAGCTCAGAAAACTTCCATGGACTGTTCTTCCTTGACCCCCGTACAGCCCAGATGTCCAGCCTTCCGACTTACATCTTTTTGGCACAATGAAGGATGCACTCCACAGGACGCAATGCATGGGTAATGGGGGAGGTTACTGATGTTGAGTAGATGAGGGGTACAATGGGGGAAAACTGACTCTTCCAGTCAGGTGGCATAAATTCGGCACTTTTAAAGGAGATTATGTTGAAAAATAAATTCTGCAGCCAAAAGAGTGGGGAATAATATGGTTTATTAGAATCCTCAATAAAACTAACCTGATTTTAGAAAAAAAAAAAAAAAGTGTTTCGTTACGTGTGGAATGCCCCTCATAATATCAGCATCTGTCTCACCGAGTCATCTAGTACGAACAGAAAAATGGCAGTTATGTATGTATAATGAAGTGAGTAAGATATCCTTCAATACAATGAAGCAAACTACGGCTAAATGTAAAACTAATCTGGTACACAAACAAAATGAAACGGAATGTAATATACAAACAAGTTACACCCAACTGACTTACTGATGTGGTCTCATCTGTATTTAGAGGTCGACACAGCAAAACAAGAACATCGACATCTAGTTCTCGCAGGAAGTGATGCCTCATATCGACTGACAGTGTACCCGAAGAAGTGATGTTTGATGCAGCAGCTGGGGCTACTTCTTCTTCCACTTCTGGTTCATCCTCCTCCTCTGCTGCCTCTTTGCTTTTCTTTGAGGCTTTACGCTTTCTGCCTCTCTTCCCAGGTGGTTTTTTCCTACATATGTACAAAAGATTAAAACATTAATGTGTATTTGAAACACATAAGCCTGTACAGAAATCACAACACATAAATATGGAAAGTATAGATAGATACTCAGCAAACTCAGAAGGTGTTGAATCACAGACTGGCACAATGAAAACGAAAGCTACAAATATTCATCTATCTGAGTAAATCTTTCATCAAACCTAGAAAACTCACACACATTCACAATTCACAAACACATGCCTTAGCAACTGGAAATGACAGTGGCCACGTGCATGTGAGTTTTCCTTGCATGAATGTGTGCGAGTTTTCTATGTCTGGAGAAGAAATTAATCTAAACAAGCAATATAAAATCCAGGATGGAATGTAACAATATTATGAAAAGGAAAGTTGCTACTCACCATACAGCAGAGATGCTGAGTTGCAGATAGGCACAACAAAAATGTCACAAATAAAGCTTTTGGCCAATAAGGCCTTTGTCTAAAATAGATATACACATACACACACACACACACACACACACACACACACACACAACTGCAGTCTCAAGCAACTGTAGCCATATTGTGAGCAGCAGCACCAGTGCTTGCTGGGAGTGGCAACTGGGTGGAGGTAAGGAGGATTGGGGCAAGGAGGGGGAGGGATAGTAGGGTAGGGATGGCGGAGAGTGCAGTACTGCTGGGGAGCATGCAGGGATGAGGTGGAGAGAGGTTAGGGCAGCTATGTGCAGTTGGGAGGTTAGACAGAGGGCAGGGGAGAGATATGAGGAAAAGGAGAGAAGTAAAAGACGAGGTGGGTGGTGGAATGAGGGTTGTGTAGTGCTGGAATGGGAACAGGGAAGGGGCTGGATGGGCGAGGACAATAACTATTGAAGGTTGAGGCAAGGAGGGTTATGGGAATGTAGGATATACTACAGGTAAAGTTCACACCTGCGCATTTCTGAAAAGCTGGTGTTGGTGGGAAGGATCCATATGGTACAGGCTGTGAAGCAGTCATTGAAATGAAGGATGTCATGTTTGGCAGCAAGCTCAGCAATAGAGTGGTCATCTTGTTGGTTGTCATGCCCACATAGAATGCAGCACAGTGGTTGCAGCGTAGCTTGTAGATCTCATGACTGCTTTCGCAGCATGATGCGAGGTAGTGAATACCTCTCATTGTGCCCTGAAATAAGAAATGTCCTGCCCACTATCCTTCCCAGCCCTCTCACTGTGGTATTCCACCATCCACTGAACATACACAATACACTAATCCATCTCTACACAATCCCTGCTCCCAAACCCTTACCCCATGGCTCATACCCCTGTAACAGACCTAGATGCAACATCTGTCCTACCACCACCACCACCACCACCACCTACTCCAGTCCGGTCACTAACATCACCTATCCCATCAAAAGCAGGTCTACCAGTGAATCCAGCCATGTGACTACAAGCTAAGCTGCAACCTCTATGCTGCATTCTATGTGGGCGCGGCAACTAGTAAGCTGTCTGCTCACATGAACAGCCACCAACAAACTGTAACCAAGAAACAAGTGGACCACCCTGTTGCTGAGCATGCTGCCAAACATGACGTCCTTCGTTTCAGCGACTGCTTTACAGTTTCTGCCATATGGATCCTTCCCACCAACACCAGCTTTGCTGAATTGCACAGGTGGGAACTTTCCCTGCAGTATATCATACATTCTCATAACCCTCCTGGCCCCAACCTTCCCCCCCTCCCCACCTCACCCCTTCACTCCGTCTAACGTCCCGGCTGCACACAGCTGCCCTACCCTCTCTCCACCTCATCCCTCCATGCTCCCCAGCAGCACTGCATTCTCCGCCACCTCTTCTCTACTATTCGTCCCCTTCCCCACCCCAGTCTCCTCCTTACAGCCACCCCGTCATCACTCCCATCATGCACTGGTGCTGCTGCTCCTAGTGTGGCTACAGTTGCTTGAGACTGCAGTCGCGCGCGCGGGTGTGTGTGTGTGTGTGTGTGTGTGTGTGTGTGTGTGTGTGTGTGTGTGTGTGTGTGTGTGTGTGCGTGTGCGTGTGCGTGTGCGTGTGCGTGTGGGTGTGGGTGTGGGTGTGGGTGTGGGTGTGGGTGTGGGTGTGGGTGTGGGTGTGGGTGTGGGTGTGGGTGTGGGTGTGGGGGGGGGGGGGGGTGTAGTCCAGTTTAGACGAAGGCCTTACTGGCCAAAAGCTTTATTTGAGACAGTACTTTTGTTGCATCTATCTGTGACTCAGCATCTCCACAATATGAAGGAATTAATCTAGGATTTTCCCCCGTTTGTCTGTATAAATATTTTATGATTAGAATATTACTGTATTTACCTGATTATAAGACGAGGTTTTTTCCCAAATCCATCATTTGAAAAATACAGGTAATTTTTTTATTCACAGAGTAAACTATTGCTGCTGAGATTAACACTTTAACATTATTTAGTGGAGTACATAGGCATTGTCTTTATGTTTATAGATGAAGCTTTGGCTATTGAGGTCACATGTAGAATTATTTTGAAGAATTCGGAAGGGCAAGGCTGGGTAAGTGATATTCGTTTACGAACAGGCTCAAAACTTCCCGGTATGCTGCAATGCTCATACAGTACTGATACTGAACAATCAAGTGACATTTGACTTGCGTGGTGCTACTCAAGGGACACAAGGAACTATACACTAGCCACAACAATCTATTGCTCTGGTTGAAATTTGACAGTTTTGTGAAGCACTTGATTCAATGATTTATTTGATTTTGAGAAACTGTAATGATTTACTAAGTGGGTTGAAAGTGAGGAATTTGGTTGCTGTTCAAGTACCAGAAAACCAGATAAAAAATTTACCAGTTTTTAATCAGCTTTACAACATGATTGTGAAATTCAAATGAAACAAGAAGAAAAATTAATCCACAATAAAAATGTCTAACAAACAAAATAAATCATATTAAACTATAATTGTTATCATGAGAATAAATTACAGCAGCAAGAGCTGTCGCGGAGATACTGCCAACAGACATCATTAGATGGTGGGACGAGCAAAGTCTGAGAATTAGAATGAATTGATATAGCAATCTTTTATTTACATATTAGTTTCTTTTGTTACAAACGACTTGCACACTAGAAGATATTGCAATGTGTGTTTCACAGCTGCTGAAGCACAGCACTACAGAGGGGGGAACAGTGACACCAAGCTGGTCGAGGACTATATGAGTGTAAAGATTGGAGTAATGAACAAGCAGCAAATTATGTCATGTTGCCAACCAAGGGAATCTATATCACATACTTTGGCTTTTTAGGAACATCTACCACATTTAAACTGGAGTTTGCCTGAATCCATTTGTACCTGAAATTGAAATTACTAAAATTGGGCAAATACTCAACTATAATACTCAATTCTGCAGAAGACAGTAAAAGTCTACATAGGAGCCAGTGGTGTATATATGTGTTTCAAGCTGCAATGTTGTTGATGCTCACTGAGACATGATGGGAATGAAAGGAGGTGTGTCAGCTGCTAGTCCTACGCAGCCACTGATACAGTGGGTTACAGATGACATGTTTGAAAGCAAGAGACATTGTCACGTTCTCATGTCAGCATAGAAATGCAATCCAATATGTATCCAGATAAAAACAGCTGTTTCTCCAGTCCCACGATATCCACAACCTCGGAAATTGCAACCTACTCAGAAGAAACAGCCAAATATTTATGACAATGAAGATATAAATTTCACTTATCTGCTATTAGGATTGTGATTAAAAATAGTGACAACATTAGTAAGTAAACAACATACAAAAGAAAACTGTGTGCAAATTAATGGAAACCATTTCTTTTCATATATTTTATTAATCCTTGTATTATCAAAATCTAGACAAACAATAAATGGCATAATTTAAAATAGGTATAATGTTAACTTTTTTGGCAGATATTTCAACTCAGTAAAACAGTTGGTAATTTTGCTTGGTCAGAATATGTTAAAAGAAAATTTTTCTCAAGAAGCCTCTTGAAAAAAAAAAAAGGGGTGTTGTCTTATAATTAGGGTAATCTTATACTCGAGTAAATAAGGTAATCTTTATGTAACACTAACTTATTTTTTCTGCAAACTTTTTGTCAAAGCACACTATCTAATGTTTCTAACAAGCAAATTCGTGCATTTGCCACTGAAGAGGGTGTTAAGAAAATGATGCCATAAAACAATTCAGAATACAATTAAAATATTACCCATCACGAGCTGGCTTTTTGCTCATTTGAGCAACAGGCTGTGTGGCATAGAACTGGCATGGCGGAGGTTCATAGCCCTCTGGAGCTCTTAACATCAGCATAGCCAAGCGATGTTCCAGATCAACCACCTGACGCAAGCGCACCATGACCTGTTGTAGACAAACTGATTTCAGAGCAATAATTATTCCTGCATTATTTCTAATGACACTATTTTTGTAATATAACAATTATAACAATGGGAAATCCAGGATGGAATAATGACAATATTATGATTTGTGCTCACAGTCCTTCCTTGGCAGCCAGACAGTGCTCTCGTGTGTGTGTGTGTGTGTGTGTGTGTGTGTGTGTGTGTGTGTGTGTGTGTGTAAGAAGGCCTTTTTGGCCAAAAGCTGCTACTCACACCCAAACCTCCAGATGTCAGAAACTCAGATCGCTACCAAACATTGCATGTTGATAGAGTATCAACCAAACCACCAATTTAGTTCCTGTTGTGTGCTGAACATGCGTAAATGGTAATTAAAAGGAATACCATAACTATGGAGAATACGAAAAGCGTATCTGTGAGCAACTGATTTGATCTCGCATAGGTGAGTTGGTGCAACATCAGATCATTGTACCAAAGGTTCTGTGTTCAAACCCCACTGATTACAAGTTTTATGAACTGTTTACACACGAAACTGTTACATGGGAGAAAATTTTCCTGACATGTAAAAGGATTTTTCAGAGTTTGTAGTAGTGTTATTATGGCAGTCTGCTTTCGCTTCATTACTTTAAAGTAGGAAACCTATAGAGTATATTTTTTATATACCTGTCCTTCTGAACACCACACCTATCCATACAAATGTACCTAAAGGTTTTCTATTTTTAACAATTAAAATATTACCCATCACGAGCGAAAGCACACTGCCGAAGGAACACTGCTGCAAACTACAAAAAGTTCTTTCACATGTCAGGAAAATGTTCTCCCATATAACAGTTTCATGCATGAACAATTTTAAAAAAATGTAATCAGTGGGCTTTGAACACAGGACCTTTGGTACAATACTCTGATGCTCTACCAAGTCACCTACGCAAGATCTTCAAGTAAATTGCTTACAGATATGCTTTTCCTATGCTTCGTAGTTCTGATGTTGCTTTTGATTCCTGTTTAGGCATATTCTACTGGATGACAGCAGACAACATGAATTAAATCTATGTTTTGGTTGATACTATATCTACATACAACATGTGGTACTGATCTGTGTGTCTGACATCTGGAGGTTTGGGTGTCTGCATTTCTGCTATATGGTGAGTAGCAATCCTCCCTTTTCATAATATTGTCATTATTCTGCCCTGGATTTTCCATTATTTTGTTTTTGTGGTGTATATTGATGCTGCAGGGTTCAATTTTAGCACTGCAGAGTAAAAGGCATCATGAAACCAGTTAAACGCAAATTCTGTACAATTTACACAATTATTCATTCATATTTATGTATATAAACTGACTTCCAGTATTTCTTTTGTGTCAGAGTAAAATCACATGATCAGATGAATTCATATCATATATATATATAAACACACACACAGAATTACGAGCTTTCGCAACTGGCAGTTGCTTCGTCAGGAAAGAGGGAAGGAGAGGGAAAAATGAAAGGATGTGGGTTTTAAGGGAGAGGGTAAGGAGTCATTCCAATCCCGGGAGCGGAAAGACTTCTCTTAGGGGAAAAAAAGGACAGGTGTACACTCGCACACACACACCCACACACATATCCATCCGCACATACACAGACACAAGCAGACATATTTAAAGGCAAAGAGTAAGGGCAGAGATGTCAGTCGAGGCGGAAGTACAGAGGCAAAGAAGTTGTTGAAAGACAGGTGAGGTATGAGCGGCGGCAACTTGAAATTAGCGGAGGTTGAGGCCTGGCGGATATCGAGAAGAGAGGATATACTGAAGGGCGAGTTCCCATCTCCGGAGTTCGGATAGGTTGGTGTTGGTGGGAAGTATCCAGATAACTCGGACGGTGTAACACTGTGCCAAGATGTGCTGGCCGTGCATCAAGGCATGTTTAGCCACAGTGTGATCCTCATTACCAACAAACACTGTCTGCCTGTGTCCATTCATGCGAATGGACAGTCTGTTGCTGGTCATTCCCACATAGAAAGCGTCACAGTGCAGGCAGGTCAGTTGGTAAATCACGTGGGTGCTTTCACATGTGGCTCTCCCTTTGATCGTGTACACCTTCCGGGTTACAGGACTGGAGTAGGTGGTGGTGGGAGGGTGCATAGGACAGGTTTTACACCGGGGGCGGTTGCAAGAGTAGGAGCCAGAGGGTAGGGAAGGTGATTTGGGGATTTCATGGGGATGAACCAAGAGGTTACGAAGGTTAGGTGGACGGCGGAAAGACACTCTTGGTGGAGTGGGGAGGATTTCATGAAGGATGGATCTCATTTCGGGGCAGGATTTTAGGAAGTTGTATCCCTGCTGGAGAGCCACATTCAAGGTCTGATCCAGTCCCGGGAAGTATTCTGTCACAAGTGGGGCGCTTTTGGGGTTCTTCTGTGAGAGGTTCTGGGTTTGAGGGGATGAGGAAGTGGCTCTGGTTATCTGCTTCTGTACCAGGTTGGGAGGGTAGTTGCGGGATGCGAAAGCTGTTTTCAGGTTGTTGGTGTAATGGTCGAGGGATTCAGGACTGGAGCAGATTCGTTTGCCACGAAGGCCTAGGCTGTAGGGAAGGGACCGTTTGATATGGAATGGGTGGCAGCTGTCATAATGGAGGTACTGTTGCTTGTTGGTGGGTTTGATGTGGACGGATGTGTGCAGCTGGCCATTGGACAGATGGAGGTCAACGTCTAGGAAAGTGGCATGGGATTTGGAGTAGGACCAGGTGAATCTGACGGAACCAAAGGAGTTGAGGTTGGAGAGGAAATTCTGGAATTGTTCTTCACTGTG
Source organism: Schistocerca gregaria (assembly GCF_023897955.1). NCBI lineage: Eukaryota > Metazoa > Arthropoda > Insecta > Orthoptera > Acrididae > Schistocerca > Schistocerca gregaria. The sequence continues at coordinate 167,428,155 of NC_064927.1, read as the reverse complement.
AGTCCAGATCATGAAGATGTCATCAATAAATCTGTACCAAACTTTGGGTTGGCAGGCTTGGGTAACCAAGAAGGCTTCGTCTAAGCGGCCCATAAATAGGTTGGCATACGAGGGGGCCATCCTGGTACCCATGGCTGTTCCCTTTAATTGTTGGTATGTCTGGCCTTCAAAAGTGAAGAAGTTGTGGGTCAGGATGAAGCTGGCTAAGGTGACGAGGAAAGAGGTTTTAGGTAGGGTGGCAGGTGATCGGCGTGAAAGGAAGTGCTCCATTGCAGCGAGGCCCTGGACGTGCGGGATATTTGTGTATAGGGAAGTGGCATCAATGGTTACAAGGATGGTTTCCGGGGGTAACAGACTGGGTACGGATTCCAGGCGTTCGAGAAAGTGGTTGGTGTCTTTGATGAAGGATGGGAGACTGCATGTAATGGGTTGAAGGTGTTGATCTATGTAGGCAGATATACGTTCTGTGGGGGCTTGGTAACCAGCTACAATGGGGCGGCCAGGATGTTTGGGTTTGTGAATTTTAGGAAGTAGGTAGAAGGGAGGGGTGCGAGGTGTCGGTGGGGTGAGGAGTTTGATGGAGTCAGGTGAAAGGTTTTGTAGTGGGCCTAAGGTTCTGAGGATTCCTTGAAGCTCCACCTGGACATCAGGAATGGGATTACCTCGGCAAACTTTGTATGTAGAGTTGTCTGAAAGCTGACGCAGTCCCTCAGCCACATACTCCCGACGATCAAGTACCACGGTTGTGGAACCCTTGTCAGCCGGAAGAATGATGATGGATCGGTCAGCTTTCAGATCACGGATAGACTGGGATTCGGCTGTGGTGATGTTGGGAGTAGGATTAAGGTTTTTCAAGAAAGATTGAGAGGCAAGGCTGGAAGTGAGAAATTCCTGGAAGGTTTGGAGAGGGTGATTTTGAGGAAGAGGAGGTGGGTCCCGCTGTGATGGAGGACGGAACTGTTGCAGGCAGGGTTCAATTTGGATAGTGTCTTGGGGAGTTGGATCATTAGGAGTGGGATCAGGATTGTTTTTCTTCGTGGCAAAGTGATATTTCCAGCAGAGACTACGAGTGTAGGCTTTCTCAGAAAATTACCTAGAACAGATTGTTCAGGAGCCCATCCATAATGGAAATCTGTTAGATCTGGTAGCAAAATACAAACCTCACCTTTTTGATGATGTCCACATAAATTCTGGTATAAGCAGGAACCTGAAAATTTCCCATTTCATGATAAATGCCACTATAGATGTGACTCCTGCCTCAAAATGTGAAAACCTGAAATTATCTAACAGACACTATTTCAAAGCAAACTGTATCTAGATAAACTATTGTATCAGACAGTTTGTAACAGCTTTATTATCAGCACGTAACTCTAGAAAACATAACCAACTTTTGGCTACCTGTATTGCAAATCATCTAAAGAAGCCAATATGGAAAAATAATGTGTTAATAATATGTTTGCAAAATAAAAAGGGCAGCATGCAATGATGTATCAGTGTGATCGATGTTCTGGTGCCACGCTAATTATGGGGCGGCTGAATGGCCTGTATAAAATACTTGCAACACAGTACTTAGTCATGGGACCTAGAGCCTTAGAACAAAGAAACACATATGTTCATCTGCTCTAAAAATAAAAAATTGGCATAATGCACACACATTTAAGATGGCAGTTGGGCCAGGATGACCTTGTTTACGATGGACGGAAGGTTCCAAATGATTGGAAAAGAGCACAGGTAGTCCCAGTCCTCAAGAAGGGTCGTCGAGCAAATGCGCAAAACTATAGACCTATATCTCTGACGTCGATCTGTTGTAGAATTTTAGAACATGTTTTTTGCTCGAGTATCATGTCATTTTTGGAAACCCAGAATCTATTCTGTAGGAATCAACATGGATTCCGGAAACAGCGATCGTGTGAGACCCAACTCGCTTTATTTGTTCATGAGACCCAGAAAATATTAGATACAGGCTCCCAGGTAGATGCTATTTTTCTTGACTTCCGGAAGGCGTTCGATACAGTTCCGCACTGTCGCCTGATAAACAAAGTAAGAGCCTACGGAATATCAGACCAGCTGTGTGGCTGGATTGAAGAGTTTTTAGCAAACAGAACAAAGCATGTTGTTATCAATGGAGAGACGTCTACAGACGTTAAAGTAACGTCTGGTGTGCCACAGGGGAGTGTTATGGGACCATTGCTTTCCACAATATATATAAATGACCTAGTAGATAGTGTCGGAAGTTCCATGCGGCTTTTCGCGGATGATGCTGTAGTATACAGAGAAGTTGCAGCATTAGAAAATTGTAGCGAAATGCAGGAAGATCTGCAGCGGATAGGATCTTGGTGCAAGGAGTGGCAACTCACCCTTAACATAGACAAATGTAATGTATTGCGAATACACAGAAAGAAGGATCCTTTATTGTATGATTATATGATAGCGGAACAAACACTGGTAGCAGTTACTTCTGTAAAATATCTGGGAGTATGCGTGAGGAACAATTTGAAGTGGAATGATCATATAAAATTAATTGTTGGTAAGGCGGGAGAGTCCTTAGAAAATGTAGTCCATCAACAAAGAAGGTGGCTTACAAAACACTCGTTCGACCGATACTTGAGTATTGCTCATCAGTGTGGGATCTGCACCAGATCGGGTTGACGGAGTAGATAGAGAAGATCCAAAAAAGATCAGTGTGTTTCGTCACAGGGTTATTTGGTAACCGTAATAGCGTTACAGAGATGTTTAACAAACTCAAGTGGCAAACTCTGCAAGAGAGGCACTCTGCATCGCGGTGTAGCTTGCTCACCAGGTTTCGAGAGGGTGCGTTTCTGGATGAGGTATCGAATATATTGCTTCCCCCTACTTATACCTCCCGATGAGATCATGGATGTAAAATTAGAGAGATTAGAGCGCGCACGGAGGTTTTCAGACAGTCTTTCTTCCCGCGAACCATACGAGACTGGAACAGGAAAGAGAGGTAATGACAGTGGCACGTAAAGTGCCCTCCGCCACACACCGCTGGGTGGCTTGCTGAGTATAAATGTAGATGTAGATGTAGACACTGTTAATCTCAACAATTATTTGCACAGTAGCTGTTACCAAATGCTTTCTTCTTTGTGATACTCATTGTTTTCTTTTCTTATTTTGAAATGAATGAAGATATTAATCCTGCTGCATCACGGAGTTCAATTACAACCTTCACAACACCAGAAGGAATCAGTGATCATCCCTGTGGCCTTGTGCCAGTGCTGCTTTCAAAGAAAAACAGAACCAGTGTGAAGGCCAGCTGCCCTACGAGATGGAGGCAGCACTTTGTTTCCCCACACCATTCCTCAACTCCCTGATGAGCATATTTTCAGTTTGTTTACAATTGGAACTGACTGCCAGTTTATAGTGTCTGCAGTGTAACGACTTGAAAACGAAACCTTTCAATGTATTTTGACTGTGCCAAAATTCTTCCCCTAATGTGAAAATAGTTATTTTTAGTTTTATTTCCATATGAAATGCCTTGTCAGTGCTATCAGTGTCATTGTCAAAAATATGGACCACACAGCTATGAATCTCCACAGAAAGGTTAAAATTTATATTCTGCAGATATTTTAATGGTCAAATTGGGTGGGAAGAGAAAAAGAATGCCATGAAACCTATTAAATCAAGACAGCACTAAAGTCACTGGTGGGAAAATTCTGCTGCTTCTCAATAGAAACAATGTGTTGGAAGCTTAAACAGTGCCAGAGGAAGAAAACAGGCCAAAATCATTTTGGGAAAAACTACAGAAGTTTTTGAAAAAGAAAACATTCCAGTCAAAAAGCTCATCTATCACCAGAAAGTTATTTCAACATATTAAGTCTTTGCCTGAAGGCAAATAGTGTGAGAACCTTATAAATTTGTTCATGTAACCATTTACAAAGAAACATACAGATATGATTTTAGCCAACAATAGATGTGAATTTGCAAAAAACAGATGCTACATTTTCAGATCTCTAGGTATCAGTGACTAAGATTTTTTCAGCACCAATTATTAGGAGTATGTAGTACTATTGCTCAGTGCTAGAAGACTCATTCACCAAGCACTCAATAGAAAGGTACCTAATAGAACAGTTCATGACAGGAAGGACTCTTCACAGTATACAATCACTATAAACAAACTTCTAAAAAAAATGTAGACTAATGCATAATAGGTGTAAAACAAAACATAGTACTGTAGCTAGGGAGATGCTTAATGAAACACATTTGGTTGTCATGAGGGCAATGCATGAGGCCATCAGTGACTATATTAACACAATACTGTCATACGATCTATCACAAAACCCATAGCAATTCTGGTCATATTTAAAGGCTGTTAATGGTATGTAAGTTAGTGACCAGACACTCATGGTTGAGATGTGAAATGAAACTGAGGAAAGCAAAGCAAAATCAGAAAGGGTGAACTCTGTTTTCAAATGTCCCACTACAAAAGAAACCCCTGGAGTATTTCCCCAATTTAATTCTTGTACAACTGAGAAGATGAGGGAAATAAATATTAGTGTCAGCAGTATTGAGAAGCAGCTGAAATCACCGACATGAACGAAGGTCCAGGGCCTGTTGGAACCCTTATTATATTGTATACTCCATTTACAGATGAGTTAGCCTTCTTTTAACTGTAATTTACCCACTATATATATATATATATATATATATATATATATATATATATATATATATATATATATATATATATATATATATATATATATAAAAACTGTGTCAAGTAGTTGGGAGGGAGCACAAGTCACACCCACCCAGGAAAAGGATAGTAGAATTTTCCACAAAACTACCATCCAGTAGCCTTGACATCCATTTGTTGTAGAACCTTAGAAAATATTCTAACCTCTTAGCAACAAATAATCCTGAGTTAATAGCGAGCATCAAAACGGATAAAGGGATTAGTGAGCACAGGGTTGTCGTAGTGAGATTGAATATTGTAACCCCCCAAAACCTCCAAAAATAAATGAAAAATATACCTATTCAAAAAAGCAGGTAAAAATTCACTTGACGCCTTCCTGAGAGACAATTTCCATTTCTTCCAAATTAACAATATAAGCGTAGACCAGAAGTGGCTTGAATTCATAGAAATAGTATTGACAGCAATTGAGAGATTAATACCAAATAAATTAGCAAATGACAGAGCTGATCCTCCTTGGTACACAAAACAGGTTATAGCATTGTTGCAGAAACAATGAAACAACCATGACAAATTTAAACAGATGCAAAATCCCCGAGATTGGCGATCTTTTACAGAAGCTCGAAATTTAGCATGGACTTCAATGCGAGATGCTTCTAACAGTTTCCACAACAAAATTTTGTCTCCAAACCTGGCAGAAAATCCAAAGTATGCTAGCAGCAAGACACAATCAACACCCTCTCTGAGCGATTGTAGTGGAGATATTATCGAAGACAGCGCTGCCAAAGCAGAGATACTAAACACAGCCTTTCGAAATGCCTTTACAAAAGAAAACTAAGTAAATATTCCAGAATTTGAATCAAGAACTGCTGCCAACATGAGTAACATAAAAGTAAATATTCTCAGAGTAGTGAAGCCAACATGAGTAACATAAAAGTAAATATCCTCGGAGTAGTGAAGCAACTTCAATCATTTAATAAAAACAAGTCTCCTAGTCCAGACTGTATACCAATTAGGTTCCTTTCAGAGTATGCTGATGCAATAGCTCCATACTTAACAATCATATACAACCATTCACTCAACGAAAGATCTATCCCAAAGACTGGAAAGTTGTACAGGTCACACCAATAATCAAGAAAGGTAGTAGGAGTAATCCACTGAATTACAGGCCCATATCATTAACATCGATATGCAGCAACATTTTAGAACATAAATTTTGTTCAAACATTATGAATTACCTTGAAGAAAATAGTCTACTGACACACAGTCAACATGAATATAGAAAACATCATTCTTGTGAAACTCAACTAGCTCTTTACTCGCATGAAGTGTTGAGTGCTATTGACAAGGGATTTCAAATTGACTCCATATTTCTGGATTTCGGAAGGCTTTTGACACTGTACCACACAAGCAGCTTGTAGTGAAATTGTGTGCTTATGGAATATTGTCTCAGTTATGCGACTGGATTCATGATTCTCTGTCAGAGAGGTCACAGTTCACAGTAACTGACGGAAAGTCATCAAGTAAAACAAAAGTGATTTCTGGCATTCCCCAAGGTAGTGTTCCTTATATAATTGTTGGGTTCAAATAAATGATGATGTAAATAAAATAGAAAGAAACTTCCACATAAATGAATAAAACACACAAACACACACACAGAATTTCGAGCTTTCGCAACCGGCGGCTGCTTCGTCAGGAAAGAGGGAAGGAAAAGGAAAGATGAAAGGATGTGGGTTTTAAGGGAGAGGGTAAGGAGTCATTCCAATGCCGGGAGCGGAAAGACTTACCTTAGGGGGAAAAAAGGATAGGTATATACTCTCTCGCGTGCGCGCGCACACACACACACACACACACACACACACACACACACACACACACACACACACACATCCATCCATCCATACATACATACATACATACATACACAGACACAAGCAGACATATTTTAAGGCCTTTAAATATGTCTGCTTGTGTTTGTGTATGTATGGATGGATATATATATGTGTGTGTGTGTGTGTGTGTGTGTGTGTGTGTGTGTGCATGCGTGCGAGAGTATATACCTATCCTTTTTTCCCCCTAAGGTAAGTCTTTCTGCACATGAGTGCTAAAAAGAATCCATTAAACTGCAGTTACAATAAATCAGTCAAATCCTAAGGCCATAAATTCAACTAAATACCTAGGAATTACAGTTACGACAACTTTAACTGAAAGGCACTCATAGAAAATTTTGTGGGGAAGGCTAACCAAAGACTGCATTGTATTGACAGAACACTTATAAAATGCAAAAGATCCACTCAGGAGACTGCCTACACTATGCCTGCCTGTCCTCTTTCAGGATACTGTTGCACAGTGTTGGAGCCTTACCTGATAGGATTGACGGAGTACATCGAAAAGTTCAAAGTAGTGCAGAATGTTTTGTATTATTGCGAAATTGGGGAGAGAGAATCACTCAAATGATACAGGTTTTGGAATGGACATCATTAAAGCAAACGTGTTTCTAGTTGCGGCGGAACTTTCTCATGAAATTCCAATCACCAGCTTTCTTCTCCGAATGAGAAAATATTTTATTGACACAGATCGGCATACGGAGAAATGACCATCATGATAAAATAAGCGAAATCAGAGCTCATACGGAAAGATATAGGTGTTCAGTCTTTCCCTGCCCTATTTGAGACTGAAACAATAGAGTATTGTGAAGGTGATTCGATGAACACTCTGCCAGGCACTTAAAGGTGATTTGCACAGTACCCACATAGATGTAAAGTATCTCGAACAGAATGACCTGCTCGTGAACCTGAATGTATTCTGAAAATATCGAATATGTGAAACCCAACCCTTGTGTAATGTCTTCAAATGCTGTGTCTGGCAGTCTCTAGCCCCTGCACGCCCCACCAGACAGTGCTCTTCTTCCCCTCCCCCACACATACCCTGCTATCCCTTCCCCTCTCCTGCCCCACTTCATATTGCCATTATTCATGCAACAGTTGCATTCTATCAGAGTTGCCAGTGGTAGTAATTTTGTGTGTGTGTGTGTGTGTGTGTGTGTGTGTAAGCGCATGCGGGTGAGCATGTTTGCTGAAGAAGGCTTTGGCCAAAAAATTATAATGTTTAACAGACTTCTCATTGTGTCTACCTGCAATTCAATGGGTCATCTTTACAGTGAGCAGCACTCTATCCTTTTCCTAATACTGTTGATATTCCAACTAAAGCTTCTCTCACACAACATCCTGAAAAACATGGATCAATGAAGCCAGATAGACACAGCACTTCTTGATTTCCTAACGCATTTGACTCAGTACAATACCTTCACTTATTGTCAAAAGTGTGATGGAATGGGGTAACAAGGGAAATTTTTGACTGGATAGAGGATTTCTTGATACGGAGGATGCAGCATGTTATCTTGGATGGAGAGTCACTGACAGATCTAGTAGTAATTTCAGGTGTGCCCCAAGGAAGCGTGTTTGGACCCTGGCTTGCAGACAATATAATAGCAATCTCAGACTTTTCATAGATGATGCATTTCACAAAATGAAAAACAAAAACAAATATGTGTATCCTTTGACTAAATTATCAATGAGCCACAATTGTAATTGGTCAACTCATACAAATACAAATGGTTCAAATGGCTCTGAGCACTATGGGACTTAACAACTGTGGTCATCAGTCCCTTAGAACTACTTAAACCTAACTAACCTAAGGACATCACACACATCCATGCCCGAGGCAGGATTCGAACCTGCGACCATAGTGGTCACGCGGTTCCAGACTGAAGCGCCTAGAACCGCACGGCCACACCGGCCAGCCATACAAATACATGAATGTAACTTTTTTTTTTTTTTTTTTTTTTGGGATATGAAATGGAATGACTGCATTGGATCAGTTGTCAATAAAGCAGGTGACAGACTTTGGCTCATTGGTTGAATATAAAGAAATTCAATTAGTATACAAAGAAGATTGCTTACAGAATGCTAGTGCAACCCATCCTAGATACTGCTCAAGTATGTGGGATCAATGCCAAATAGGACTAATGGGGAATATAGAGAAGGGCAGCACAAATGGTCACAGGTTAGTTTGAGGTGTGAGCAAATGTCACAGGGACACAGCAGAAATTGCACTGGCAGACATCTGAAGATGTGAAGCAAACTCTGAAGAAAGCCTACTTATAAAGATTCATGAACCAGCCTTAAAAAATGAATGTAGCAATATACAACTAACCAAACAATGGAAAACACAGGATGGAATAATGAAAATACTATAAAAGGGTATATTGGAGATGTGGAGTCGCAGACAGGCATGACAAAGACTGCTAAACAAATAAGCTTTTGGCCACAAGGCCTCCTTCTGAAGTACACGAAATACACACACACACACACACACACACACACACACACACACACACAAACATTGTCTCTGGCTGCTGAGGGCAGATGTTGGCAGCCATATGAGCTGTGTTTGCGTGAATGCAAGAGTGTGTGTTGTCTACTTCAGAAGAAGTCGTTTTGGTTGAAAACTTACTTGTTTAGCAGTCTTTCTGTTGTGCCTGTCTGTGACTCAACATCTTCCCAGTACAGAAAACAACATGCCTTGACCCCCCTTCCATAGCATACACATTTCTCACATTTTTTTCAATTAAATACAGATGTGATGTGATAACCTGGTGTGCGGCCTATAATATTGAAACCCGTAAAACTTATGATGACTGACAGGTAACACCCAAACGACTGCACAGTTCTAGCTTCTATGAAATTCCATTAAGCGTAAATGTGCAACAGACTCTTCATCTGTCTGAAGAGGCTGAACAAAGCTTGAATATTGACTCTGAATTTACATTACAAACGTGTTAATATGAAACAAAATTTCTCAATGACTTACCTTCTCTTTCAAAAGAGCACTCTTTTGAAGCACAAAAGCATTTATCAGCTCCCTAAACCAATTAATACAGTAGAAAAGAGAATCGAGTATCACTTGCTTCTGGTCAGGTTCCATGAACCTGAAATCGTCCTCATCTTCATATTCTGGCATGACGACACCACACACAAGCAAAGCATCAATTTCATCCAGTACACCTGAGCAAGTCAGCATCTTGATGAGCCGTAAGAGTCGTAGATATGAATTTAAGATTACCAGATTCCTTAAGACAAGAAAGTTATTATCACTTTTAATAAAGCTATGCCACTGACAGAATTAAAATATCATGAAATTTGTCAACAAGAATGCTCTCATACTATACAATGTGCATTACATCTAGTTACACATTCAGTGGTTCACATAAAAATGCATCTGCATGAGCAGATAATGAGACAGGTTGCCAGTCGTCTTTAACATTGTCTAATAAACCACATTTAATATACTTTAAAACTAGTCAGTTTTGTCTTGCAACAGATGTAATTACAAGCATTTGCCATTATGCAATATATATTGAGAACAGGTTGGTGTGAGAATTAACAGGGTGACAACTTTACTTCACCAAAAGATTTCCCTGAGAGCACAAGTTTTTCCAGGCTGAAATTTTAAATCTCCCTGAACCAATTTATGTTGTATGTGAGTCTACTGACTGGTTTGATGCGGCCCGCCACAAATTCCTTTCCTGTGCTAACCTCTTCATCTCAGAAAAGCACTTGCAACCTACATCCTCAATTATTTGCTTGACATATTCCAATCTCTGTCTTCCTCTACAGTTTTTCCCTCTACAGCTCCCTCTAGTACCATGGAAGTCATTCCCTCATGACTTAGCAGATGTCCTACCATCCTGTCCCTTCTCCTTATCAGTGTTTTCCACATATTCCTTTCCTCTCCGATTCTGTGTAGAACCTCCTCATTCCTTACCTTATCAGTCCACCAAATTTTCAACATTCGTCTATAGCACCACATCTCAAATGCTTCGATTCTCTTCTGTTCCGGCTTTCCCACAGTCGATGTTTCACTACCATACAATGCTGTACTCCAGACGTACATCCTCAGAAATTTCTTCCTCAAATTAAGACCGGTATTTGATATTAGTAGACTTCTCTTGGCCAGAAATGCCTTTTTTGCCATAGCGAGTCTGCTTTTGATGTCCTCCTGGCTCCGTCCGTCATTGGTTATTTTACCGCCTAGGTAGCAGAATTCCTTAACTTCATTGACTTCGTGACCATCAATCCTGATGTTAGGTTTCTCGCTGTTCACATTTCTACTACTTCTCATTACCTTCGTCTTTCTCCAATTTACTCTCAAACCATATTGTGTATTCATTAGACTGTTCATTCCGTTCAGCAGATCATTTAATTCTTCTTCACTTTCACACAGGATAGCAATGTCATCAGCGAATCGTATCATTGATATCCTTTCACCTTGTATTTTAATTCCACTCCTGAACCTTTCTTTTATTTCCATCATTGCTTCCTCGATGTACAGATTGAAGAGTAGGGGCCAAAGGCTACAGCCTTGTCTTACACCCTTCTTAATACGAGCACTTCGTTCTTGATCGTCCACTCTTATTATTCCCTCTTGGCTGTTGTACATATTGTATATGACCCGTCTCTCCCTACAGTTTATCCCTACTTTTTTCAGAATCTCGAACAGCTTGCACCATTTTAAATTGTCGAACGCTTTTTCCAGGTCGACAAATCCTATAAACGTGTCTTGATTTTTCTTTAGCCTTGCTTCCATTATTGGCGGTAACATCAGAATTGCCTCTCTCGTCCCTTTACTTTTCCTAAAGCCAAACTGATCGTCACCTAGCGCATTCTCAATTTTCTTTTCCATTCTTCTGTATATTATTCTTGTAAGCAGCTTCGATGCGTGACCTGTTAAGCTGACTGTGCGATAATTCTCGCACTTGTCAGCTCTTGCCATCTTCGGAATTGTGTGGATGATGCTCTTCTGAAAGTCAGATGGTATGTCGCCAGACTCATATATTCTACACACCAACTTGAATAGAAGTTTTGTTGCCACTTCCCCTAATGATTTTAGAAATTCTGATGGAATGTTATCTATCCCTTCTGCCTTATTTGACCGTAAGTCCTCCAAAGCTCTTTTAAATTCCGATTCTAATACTGGATCCCCTATCTCTTCTAAATCGACTCCTGTTTCTTCTTCTATCACATCAGACAAATCTTCACCCTCATAGAGGCTTTCAATGTATTCTTTCCACCTATCTGCTCTCTCCTCTGCATTTAACAGTGGAATTCCCATTGCACTCTTAATGTTACCACCGTTGCTTTTAATGTCACCAAAGGTTGTTTTGAATTCCCTGTATGCTGAGTCTGTCCTTCCGACAATCATATCTTTTTCGATGTCTTCACATTTTTCCTGCAGCCATTCCATCTTAGCTTCCCTGCACTTCCTATTTATTTCATTCCTCAGCGACTTGTATTTCTGTATTCCTGATTTTCCCGGAACATGTTTGTACTTCCTCCTTTCAACAATCAACTAAAGTATTTCTTCTGTCACCCATGGTTTCTTCGCAGCTACCTTCTTTGTACCTATGTTTTCCTTCCCAACTTCTGTGATGGCCCTTTTTAGAGATGTCCATTCCTCTTCAACTGTGCTGCCTACTGCGCTATTCCTTATTGCTGTATCTATAGAGTTAGAAAACTTCAAACGTATCTCGTCATTCCTTAGAACTTCCGTATCCCACTTCTTTGCGTATTGATTCTTCCTGACTAATGTCTTGAACTTCAGCCTACTCTTCATCACTACTATATTGTGATCTGAGTCTATATCTGCTCCTGGGTACGCCTTACAATCCAGTATCTGATTTCGGAATCTCTGTCTGACCATGATGTAATCTAATTGAAATCTTCCCCTATCTCCCAGTCTTTTCCAAGTACACCTCCTCCTCTCGTGATTCTTGAACAGGGTATTCGCTATTACTAGCTGAAACTTGTTACAGAACTCAATTAGTCTTTCTCCTCTTTCATTCCTTGTCCCAAGCCCATATTCGCCTGTAACCTTTTCTTCTACTCCTCCCCCTACAACAGCATTCCAGTCGCCCATGACTATCAGATTTTCGTCTCCCTTTACATACTGCATTACCCTTTCAATATCCTCATACACTTTTTCTATCTGTTCATCTTCAGCTTGTGACATCGGCATGTATACCTGAACTATCGTTGTCAGTGTTGGTCTGCTGTTGATTCTGGTTAGAACAACCCGGTCACTCAACTGTTCACAGTAACACACCCTCTGCCCTACCTTCTTATTCATAACGAATCCTACACCTGTTATGCCATTTTCTGCTGCTGTTGATATTACCCGATACTCATCTGACCAGAAATCCTTGTCTTCCTTCCACTTCACTTAACTGACCGCTACTATATCTAGATTGAGCCTTTGCATTTCCCTTTTCAGATTTTCTAGTTTCCCTACCACGTTCAAGCTTCTGACATTCCACGCCCCGACTCATAGAATGTTATCCTTTCATTGATTATTCAATCTTTTTCTCATGGTAATCTCCCCCTTGGCAGTCCCCTCCCAGAGATCCGAATGGGGGACTATTCCGGAATCTTTTGCCAATGGAGAGATCGTCATGACACTTCTTCAACTACAGGCCACATGTCCTGTGGATACACGTTATGTGTCTTTAATGCACTGGTTTCCATTGCCTTCTGCATCCTCATGTTGTTGATCATTGCTGATTCTTCCGCCTTTAGGGGCAATTTCCCACCCCTACGACAAGAGAGTGCCCTGAACCTCTATCCGCTCCTCCGCCCTCTTTGACAAGGCCGTTGGAAGTCTTCGGCTGCCAATGCTGATTATTTATCAAAATTTAGGCAATGGCGGGGATCGAACCCGGGACCGAAGACGTTTTGATTATGAATCAAAGACGCTACCCCTAGACCACAGGTACTGATGATTTTGTTGTTGTTTAAGCAATAATGTTAAATTGTAATACCTTGTAACACATAAGCTTCATTCACACACAGAAAACTCAGCCTACATATAAAGGCTGTTTGACTGCTACAGGTGAGTGGGGTGAGCAGAGGATAATGAAAGGAGCAAATAATGGTAATGAAACATAAGCGCATAAACTGATGTTTTCCCCAATTCGGTGTATTACAACCAGAGGAACACAACTACAAATAGGCACTTGTGGCTAAACACTTTAAAACAAGTGTTCCACACACTCACAATTTATGTGAAGGCTTCTGTATGTCTCCTTACTGATACCTATAAATGTTCAATAACCCCAGATGTATTCTGAAAGCACAGAAATCTATTCGCAATGCATTCCCAGAGCTCATCAATACTATCAACAACATATCAAAGGTTTTAAATAATCATACATAGGAAAATCCAATGGATTCAAATCGGGGGACGTGAGAGGCCACAGTATTGGCAAGACATAACTGATATACTTGTTGTGAAATACAAAACTTTCCCAGCATACAGACTGTGTATGTATAAAATTTCAGGAGAACTGTCAAATGTCTGTAACTTGCTGGTATGATATTTTGGCACAGACTCTTAGAGCCATCTTCAGGTGAATACTGATGAGCAAAACATTGAGCTCCGCTATTTAAGTTCCTGCCAGTACACACGTGGTGTCCTATCTGGCCTTCGCATGCATTGCTTGAGCGCACGTCCTTTTGTGATAAGTCTATGAACTGCTCTGCATGCCCTCCTTGGTGAGAGCTCATATCTTTGATACGAAAATAATAATACATAGTAAGATTGCAGGATGACACTGATTACGCAAAGCACGAAGCTTTTCTATAACTGGGTTCCATACGGAATTTAACTGGAAACCACAGTTTTGATTCATAAGGGGTTCAGATAGTCATTTCCTGTCATTCATTGATGACTGAGCTCAAAAAGTTTCACTTATGGGCTAGCATTTTTTTATACATGTCATTGAATGGCCGACAGGACTACAGTGATCAGCAGCAGTGGACGTATTTGCTTAGAGAAGGTAAGTACGCGATCCTGCACAGTGAGCATTGCATGCCCTGTACAAGATTTGGCGCATGCGCATGGAATTCTGTAAACATTTGCTTCGAACAATTCTAAATCATCTTTAACAGATCCCAAAAGCACTGACATTTTGGAAGGAAGCTGAAACATTACTTTAACTTTATGTCTTCTTAATTTTCTGCCTATTTTAGCTGAAACATACGTAATTTGCGGTAGACAAGCAGTCATTTTGTAGGCCTCATCCTCTTGTTATGTTGCTTGTACATCTGTAGCAGTCTCTGCACTTGTTGAGATGAATACCTGTAGGCTGCAGGTGTCCCAGGTCCATTTGCTAGCTATCGGCATCTGAGATGGTATAGGCTTAGTGGATCAAGGTCTTTAGGATCCCAATCATTTGTGCAGGATGATGGCAACAAGTAGATTGTAAATAAAGGTCAGTACAAGCGGCCTTTCAATACACTGAATGCCCAATTGTGCCCTCACAATTTACTACTGAGGTGGAGAAAGACAGCTGCTTGCGGTTTTCAGACATCTTGGTGAACAGGTCTCACGCAGGTGCTCATGGGACCTAGTAAAGACTCTGCTTTCTTGTTTTCTTCAATGGGAAAACTTTCCATGATTAAATTGTGCTGCCCCCCATGTACTGCTATTGGTATGCCCAAACCTGAACTGTTGGCCATTTCTTCATATGAAAATGTATGTGGAGCCATGCCAACCACTTCAAATGTTACTCACGCACACAGCATTTGCTGTTCACTGTGGGAACTGGTACCTAGAACATACGGTTGTTTATGCTGCTCAAATACTGATGGCCCAACCCAAAACTTGAGCTGTGATTGGTTGCTTCAAGGTCATTCTTCCTAGCCGACCAATGAATGTAACGTACTCAACTAACTGACAGCAACATGCCAAGAGTGAAGTTGCAACATACACGTAGCCTTAGATATTAACAGTATTGTAACGTGGGTGTGATTGCACTCATGCATATGTTTATTATGATTATTTGCTTGTTTCATTTCCTCTGCTAACTTCTTTGATTTGTACCTAAATTAGTCACACACCTAATATAACTTGCACTATTTCTTCATTTGGGCTTGTTAAACTTTGTCTAGTGTTAATACAGACTCTGGTATTGACTCATTGAGGTAACCACAAATAAGGGTGTCTGCAAAAATTTACCGAGGAGGAGGAAATTTTCGTAATTGCCATTCATAAGAGTAATACAGTTTCTGAAAACACATATGTTCCTAGAACTAAATATGGCAAGAAGTACACAAAACCTTTTGTATTCTAAATGACTGATAGTTAACCACATAACACATTTTGAAAGTAGATTACATTGATACCTAAAAGACAGGCAGATTTCAGTAGCATATTCAAAGTACATCCTTTTATTTTAGTGACATGATTATTGACGGCATCTCTTTTGAGTTAATGAAATGTTACACACTCATATGATTAACTCAAGCATATCCAAAACGTTAGGAATTAAAGCTACTAAATATCCTGTTCACGTGTCGATAATATCAGGTTGCCAATGAAAATTAAAAATGGCATTACATGAAAGAGTCAGAGTGACAGACAAAACATTACTGGATGCAGAAAAAGGACGTTAATACTCTTAAAAGTAGAAAAATAAGAAATACACTTTAAAGAAATTATTTACACAACTCTGATGCCACCTATAACACTTTGTTTACTTAGAAGACTTTACATTTGATTAAACAATGGAAACTCCAGGTTGGAATATCAACAATGCCGGAAAAGAATTATTGCTACTTACTGTAAAGATGACACGTTAAGTTGCAAACGGGCACAATTAAAAGACACTTACACAAAACCTTTCATCCACTTCCTTCATCAGAAAAAGAGGAGCAGATACCGCTCATTCACACAAGCAAGCAAATCTCACGTACACGACCGCCAACTCCGGCACCTCGGGCCAGAATGCAACTGTCATGTGGGATGGAAGCAGCAATCTGGAGAGGGTGAGGAAGGAGAAGGGATAGTAGTGTACAGGCGAAGGGAGAGAGGAGTGCTGTGCGTTGGAGTGTGCAGGGACTACAATGCCAACAGGTGCAGTGTCAGGCAGTTGTGGGGCAGTAGGTGGGGAACACAGAGCAAAATACATGTGGAGCGTGGAAAGATAGACAGGTGCATTGGCAGTGGGAAGCAAACAAAGAGGGTGGGGGACGAGAATGAGGAGGAGGTGATATGATAGACGGGGTGGAAACTGTTGGGTGGTGGATGTGAGGACAGAATGTTACTGTAGGTTGGGTAATTACAAGAGTGGAATATGTGTTGTAAGGATAACTCCCATCTGCACAGTTCAGAAAAGCTGGTGCTGAAGGGGAGGTTGCAGATGGCCCGGGTAGTGAAGCAGTCATTGAAATCGAGCGTGTTATGTTCAGGCAGCCACAGAGTGGTCTACTTTCCTCTTGCCCACAATTTCGCAGTGGCTGTTTGTCTTGATGGACAGCTTGTTGATAGTCGTACCAATATAAAAAAGTGTGCACTGATTACAGGAGAGCCGGTAAATGACGTGACTGCTTTCACAGGTGGCCCGGCCCCAATGCGGTGGGATAAACCAGTAGGGCAGGCGATGTGGTAAATGGAGCAAAAAATGAGAGGAGTGGGGAAGGATTGGTGAGTGCATTGGCAGAGGGCACCAACAAACATGATGGGAGACAAGACTGGGGAGGAGCTGATACAGCACAGGGGGTGGAAACTGTTGGGCGGCAGGTGTGGGGACAGTTTGTTACTGTAGGTTGAGACTATGATAATTACGAGTGTGGAGAATGTGTTATAAGGGTAACTCCCATCTGCGCATTTCAGCATGTTATGTTCAGCAGCATGTTGTGCCAAAGGGTGAGCTACTTTCCTCTTAGGCACAGTTTGGCAGTGGCTGTTCATCCTGGTGGACAATGGTTGGTAGACATACCAGTATAACAAGGTGTGCAATGACTGCAGCAAAGCTGGTAAATGACATGGCTGCTTTCACTGGTGGCCCAGCCCCTGATGAGGTAGGATAAACCTGTGATAGGACTGGAACAGGAACTATTGGGTTGGTGGATTGGCCAGGTCTTATATCTGGGTCTTCCACAGAGATGTGATTCTTGTGGCACAGGGTTGGGATTGTGAGTGGTGTGGAAATGGACCAGGATGTTGTGGAAGTCAGGTATGAGATGGAACACTATTTTAGGAGGGAGTGGGAAGGATCTCAGGTAAGAAGTCTCTCATTTCATGGCATGATGATGAGTAATCAAAGCCCTGAAAAATGATGGTGTTCAGTTGTTCCAGTCCAGGGTGGTATTTGGTGATGAATGGGGCACTCCTTTGTGGCTGGTTCTTGGGGCAGTAGGATGTCACTATCCAACCCCCATCCAACCCACAGTATTACTCGTTGTCCACCTTTTACAGCACCTGAACTCTGCCTCACTGACTTTTTTAATTTGCGCATCTCCATACTAGTACTCCACCACACCAGAGCAGAACCATATCTGTAACATTGTTGTTAACCATTCCACAAAACCCTCAGCTCCACAGAAGTTCGAGGCCTTTCTAAGGACCTCACCTTTAGCACTATACTAAAACTTAATCATGCTGGACTTGTCAAAGACCTACTCTCCTTCTATCAATCCCTGCAATGGAAACAATTCTTTACCGCTAATCACTCCAACCAAAGCCAACCTAATTCCAAGACTCAACCCTGTCTCTCCCCATTCAAACCACCATCCAACCTTGATCTCCCCCTCCACCTCCCACATAACCACCTGCTGATCTTCCAGGAATTCCTTACCTCCAACTTGACCGCATAATCCTTCCCCAGATTCCTTCCTCAGAACACCTACCTTTCAGCTGAAGAAAGAATAGCCATACACAACCTCAAAGCAAATCCTGACCTAATCATCTTACCTGCAGGCAAAGGTTCCACCACTTTTGTTATGATTGCAGTGACTACCTTGCGGAAGGCCTCCACCAATTATCTGACTCCTCCACCTATAAACTCTACCAGAGTGACCCCATCTGTGAAATCCAACACAACCTCCAATCCCTGCTTAAGAGTCTTAGGCCCTTCCCAGAACCTTTCCCCTGAATTCATGTCCCCCCTCACCCCTAAGACACCCTGCACACCCACCTTCTACACGGTCCCCAAAATCCACAAACCCAACAACCCTGGATGCCCCATTCTGGCAGATTATTGTGCCCACTGAAACAATTTCGGCCCTATTGAGCAACAGCTCCAACCAATTGCTCATAATCTAACCTCCCACACCAAAGATACCAATTACTGCACTGGCAAGGGAGAAGATAAGTGTTGTGAGATTTTGTGGCAGTCTCTTCACACCAGGATTTGGATAGGTCCAGAGAAAAGCCAAGGACTACTTTGCGAAGGTTCACAACAGTCCTGAGTGCAAGAGAGCACAAAAACTGCTGTTGGACAAAGTAAATAAGTAAACCTAAGTTACATAATAATTTGCTAATGCCACTACTTCCCGAAAAACTTGGCAATCCTAAATTTAGGATACATTAAAATAGCTGACATTTACGTCTAGAAATGCTTGTGAATTCTGCAGCCCAAATTACAGGAGAGCACAGCGACTGACAATAAATTTATGGCTGAATAACTCTGCTAACTCTATAGCAGAAGGAACCAAAAGAAATATTCTTGTCAAAGAAAAACTTCTGTCCCCTATTTTCCAAAACAAGAGGTAAATAAAATACCAAATGAAATATTTAACAAATTCTAGAGCAAATAATAATAATAATAATCACTTGGAAAATTGCAGCGACAATGGAAAAAAAGCCGCACAAGATATGTTTGACAAAATAACAGAGTGGTCATTCCTAATTCTGTTCAGGACTTTCCCAGTCTGGCCAAGAAAACTAATGACATTACAGTAATAGGACAGAATGACTATTACACAGTAGGGACAGCTTTTTAGGTAAATCAGCAGCTAGACATCAAAATGGTGAAAATGAAACAATAGTTTATTTACACTTCTATCAACAATTCTGCAAGTTATAAGCTCTTACCATTCCCTGAGATTGTGTGTCATTGTGCAATAACTTCTAACATAAGAAAATCATTGTAGAAGCATACTTTGAACAGTTGTCACTGGAATGCAATATCAATAGACTCTGACAGTAGCAATGCACCATGTTTCAAACTGACTGCTCCTTACTCTGTGAGCACTGTTATCTTGAAGCACGACACTGTGAGAAAATCAATGAAGTACTACCATGCACTGAAATAAGTAAGAAAAAACTGAAGTCTGAAATTTCAATGCTGATCTGCAAAACAAGCTTGCTCAAGTATGGATCCATATTTATATTATAAATATTATTATTATTATTATTATTATTATTATTATCATTATTATTACTATTATTTGCAAATGATGAATTCACAGCTTGAGAACCTAAGGACAGGAATGAAGTCATATCCCTCAAGTCAAGCCCTGAAATGAGATCATCCCTTGACAATATTCTTCCCACACCACCCAGAGTTGCCTTTCGTCACTCCCCTAACCTCCGTAACACCCTTGTCAAACACTACAATATTCCCAGACCACCCTCTCTACCCAGAGGTTCCTACCACTGTAACCAACCCCGTTGCAAAACCTGCCCCACGCATCTGCCCGCAACCACCTACTCCAGCCCCGATACTGGTAAAACATACACAATCCAGGGCAGGGCCACATGTGAAACGACACATGTCATTCACCATCTGACATGCCTGCACTGCACAGCCTTTTACATTGGTATGACGACAACTAAACTGGCTGAGCACATGAAACGGCACAGATGAACTGTCCACCTAGGAGATGTCCAATACCCAGTAGCAGAGCATGCCCTCCAGCATAATTCTAGGGACTAAGGAACCTGCTACACCATACGTGCCATTTGGCTTCTCCCACCCAGCACCAGTCCTCGGAACTGCAGAGATGGGAACTTGCACTCCAACACATCCTTTCATCCCGCCATCCTGGACTGAACCTACGTTAACCAACCCCACTCCCATTTACTCTTCAGTCTTCTCCTCTTTCCCTTTCCTCTTTAGCCATTCACACATCTTTTCATCCTACATAGTTGTGTTTATCTTTATACTAATTACCTCTTTACTTATGTATGCATCCTCTTTGGTTTGAAGCTGGCACAGTACTTACAGCAGAATATCTTTGGCTTTCCTCTGACACCCATGCCTCCATCTTTGCTACCCTCCCTGTTTATCTTTCCCCTGTTGCTTCATAACCTGGGTTGTGAGTAACTGAATCCACTTTCCCTTCTTTCCCCCTTTTCCCCTCTCTCCTCCCTGATGAAAGAACAAAGTTCCAAAAGCTAGGATACATAAATTTTCCACTCTGTTTTGTGTATCTATCGGCTGTACTGAGCAGAGGTAAGTACTGGCCAGCCCCTCTATCTCTTTGTTAATATTGTTTGACATCTTTATATGAAATTTTCCATTAGTCACTTAAATCTCTTATATGTGGCTCCCATGTGGATTAGTATGACAAGGTTACTTAATTACAGCACATACAGAGGCATTTAAGCAATCATTCCTCCTGCAATCTGCATATCAGTGGAACAGTAGAAAGCCCTAATAACTGGAACCATTGGAGGTACCTTCTGCCATGCATTTCAGATCTGTGTGCAGAGTATCGATGTAGATAACACAATTCTGCCCTTTATTTACAAGGTGTGTTGTAAATTACATAAATGTACGTGGTAGTTATATAAAATGACAAATTTTTATATGTAAATAGAACTTAGTATCAAACTAGTTTAATGTGATGCAATTACAAGAACAAATTATTTTCTTATTATCTATCATGGTGAAAGTTGTTTATTGCTGACTTAGCATTCAGCTGCTGGAAAACATGTCAGTGGTCACTAGCGACCAAAGATGTTTTCTGTCAACTCAATATCCTGTTGCTTGGAAGCATGTCACTAGCTTTAGTCTTACTACATGGTCTTATCTCTCTATGACATGGACATGTAAACTTTTAAGTCATTTAAAATACCAGATGATTATAACTGAAGTGCAGCTACTCACAGAGGTCCAGTGTGGGCTGTAATTAACATATGGCAGAGAAGCCTGGTAGATATTCTAGTGCGTTAATGTTGGACCGATTTACATAGGAAAAAAAAGATTAGATCCAATTTTTGCCACCAGGTGCAAATCTGGTGCTGTGAACGCAAAGCAGAAATATAAAAATTTTTACATATATAATGAATTAGGAATGGGACATGGCAGAAAATGTCAAGCAAGTGAGAAAGTCATAATGTTGAGTTTATTATTAGCTGCCACTTACAAAATTTGTTCAATATGGGCGGCAGAGATGTCGGCGAGATGCTGCATCTGTAAAACAATGTGATAAACAGTTGCCTGCAGCAGTTCCAGTGGAATTTGAGCTATGTTTTTCTGAATACTGGCCTTCAAATTAGGTAGAAACTGAATGTGTCCCCAGCAAATGTGTTTTTTTAAATGTCCCCAGAGCCAAAAGCTGCATGGATTCCAATCAGGTGAAATTGTAGGCCATGCTTCTGGAAAATCTCTGGAGATAACACATTCATGGAAGGTCGCATTACTCAGATCTTTCACTGCCTCACCTTGCATCAAAACAGTGGTTTCCATACAGTTGCACTCATCCATGCTGTACAAGGAAGTCTCAATAATGTGCAGATATCATGGTACACCTAACTGGCACTATGGGTATATTCTTGTCAAAGAAGAATAGACCAAGAATAAAGATGCTTGTGAATCATATACAGTGACTGCAATGGCTCTTTGTGCCCAACCCCAAATTCGACACTTCTGTGTATTCAGTGCACTCTGTAGTGTGAAATGTGCCTTGTCACTCTACAGAATACTGCTCGGCCACATGTTGTCAACTTCAATCTATGCCAGATAGCAAAGAGCAAATTTGGAACATTGTTGCAGATCATGAGGTTTCATTTGCTGCATCACCTGGATCTTGTAAGGGCTGCATTGCCTGGATCTTGTATGGGTACCAGTGTAAGATAAACTGCAAAACTTTCGGTAATGTTGACCATGGGGTGGACACTCGTGACACTGCATGAGCACTGCACAAGCTGCATGGTGATCACAACAACAACAATCACATCAATAACTTCCACCAGGGCAGCACGCCTTCCACTTACAGGTGCCACATGAAGCTCACCCATGTTTCGGAATTTCACTGTCATCTTCGTTACATGATTTAATGACATAGGACCTCTCCTCAGGCCATTAGGTCAGTGATATTCTCTTAATGCAACACTGCACTTCCTACTATTCACATGAAACAGTCTCACTAAAGGCTGACAATCTCTCTCCTCAATAGCCATACTGTTCACTTACATTGTGGCTTTTTAAATGCCAGTGTGGAAATCCTATTGGCATACAAGCAGTTTGTTGTTGTTGTGGTCTTCAGTCCTAAGACTGGTTTGATGCAGCTCTCCATGCTACTCTACCCTGTGCAAGCTTCTTCGTCTCCCAGTACTTACTGCAACCTACATACTTCTGAATCTGCTTAGTGTATTCATCGCTTGGTCTCCCTCTACGTTTTTTTACCCTCCACGCTGCCCTCCAATACTAAATTGGTGATCCCTTGATGCCTCAGAACATGTCCTACAAACCGATCCCTTCTTATAGTAAAGTTGTGCCACAAACTTTTCCTCAATCCTATTCAATACCTCCTCATTAGTTATGTGATCTACCCATCTAATCTTCAGCACTCTTCTGTAGCACCACATTACAAAAGCATCTATTCTCTTCTTGTCCAAACTATTTCATGTCCATGTTTCGCTTCCATACATGGCTACACTCCATAAAAATACTTTCAGAAACGACTTCTTGACACTTAAATTTATACTTGATGGTAACAAATTTCTCTTCTTCAGAAACGCTTTCCTTGCCATTGCCAGTCTACATTTTATATCATCTCTACTTCGACCATCATCAGTTATTTTGCTCCCCAAATAGCAAAACTCCTTTACTACTTTAAGTGTCTCATTTCCTAATCTAATTCCCTCAGCATCACCCGACTTAAGTCGACTACATTCCATTATCCTCGTTTTGCTTTTGTTGACGTTCATCTTATATCCTCCTTTCAAGACACTATCCATTCCGTTCAGCTGCTCTTCCAAGTCCTTTGCTGTCTCTGACAGAATTACAATGTCATCGAAAAACCTCAAAGCTTTTTTTCTTCTCCACGGATTTTAATACCTACTCCAAATTTTTCTTTTGTTTCCTTCACTGCTTGCTCAAAATACAGATTGAATAACATCAAGGAGAGGCTACAACCCTGTCTCATTCCCTTCCCAACCACTGCTTCCCTTTCATGTCCCTCGACTCTTATAACTGCCATCTGGTTTCTGTACAAATTGTAAATAGCCTTTCGCTCACTGTATTTTACACCTGCCGCCCTTCAGAATTTGAAAGAGTATTCCAATCTACATTGTCAAAAGCTTTCTCTAAGTCTACAAATGCTAGAAACGTAGGTTTGCCTTTCCTTAATCTAGCTTCTAAGATAAGTCGTAAGGTCAGTATTGCCTCACGTGTTCCAATATTTCTACGGAATCCAAACTGATCTTCCCCGAGGTCGGCTTCTACCAGTTTTTCCATTCGTCTGTAAAGAATTCGCGTTAGTATTTTGCAGCTGTGACTTATTAAACTGATAATTCGGTAATTTTTGCATCTGTCAACACCTGCTTTCTTTGGGATTTGAATTATTATATTCTTCTTGAAGTCTGGGGGTATTTTGCCTGTCTCATATATCTTGCTCACCAGATGGTAGAGTTTTGTCAGGAATGGCTCTCCCAAGGCCGTCAGTAGTTCCAATGGAATGTTGTCTACTCCGGGGGCCTTGTTTCGACTCAGGTCTTTCAGTGCTCTGTCAAACTCTTCACGCAGTATCGTATCTCCCATTTCATCTTCATCTACATCCTCTTCCATTTCCATAATATTGTCCTCGAGTACATCACCCTTGTGTAGACCCTCTATATACTCCTTCCACCTTTCTGCTTTCCCTTCTTTGCTTAGAACTGGGTTTCCATCTGAGCTCTTGATGTCCATACAAGTGGTTCTCTTATCTCCAAAGGTCTCTTTAATTTTCCTATAGGCAGTATCTATCTTACCCCTGGTGAGATAAGCCTCTACATCCTTACATTTGTCCTCCAGCCATCCCTGCTTAGCCATTTTGCACTTCCTGTCGATCTCATTTTTGAGACCTTTGTATTCCTTTTTGCCTGCTTCATTTATTGCATTTTTATATTTTCTCCTTTCATCAATTAAATTCAATATTTTTTCTGTTACCCAAGGATTTCTACTAGCCCTCGTCTGTTTACCTACTTGATCCTCTGCTGCCTTCACTACTTCATCCCTCAAAGCTACCCATTCTTCTTCTACTGTATTTCTTTCTCCCATTCATGTCAGTTGTTCCCTCATGCTCTCCCTGAAACTCTTTACAATCTCTGGTTTAGTCAGTTTATCCACGTCCCATCTCCTTAAATTCCTATCTGTTTTCAGTTTCTTCAGTTTCAATCTACAGTTCATACCCAATAGATTGTGGTCAGAGTCCACATCTGCCCCTGGAAATGTCTAACAATTTAAAACCTGGTTCCTAAATCTCTGTCTCACCATTATATAATCTATCTGAAACCTGTAAGTTTATAATGCCATATTTGCAACTAATTTGTTTTCCAGTGTAGATTGGTTCCACATTAACACAAAGAACATCTATCAAGTTTCATTGCCATACAATAATCACAGCCCAACCTGGACCTTTGTGAATAGCTGCACTTTAATTTTGTCCACCCGGTATATATTGGAGACAATAACATTGATTGCATTTTAAATGTTAACTTGTAAAAGATTAAAATCAGCTGTTATTTTCTACAACTATTTTATGTAAGTGGCAATTTTATGATTATGGATTAGACACTGATTTAGCACCTAATATATAAAAGATGTGAGACATATCTCCAATTTTCTACACTGATGGCACAAATTTAAGATAGACTGTTATACATTTGTAATTTAACTTGCAGTCTCCATGGTACAATTTTTGTTGTAATATCTGATTATGAAATATAAGGCTTCCTGAAGATGTTATATGATTGAAACTGGTAACACCTCGTAATACAGATTGTGAGTGGTTACCAGCTGAATATTTGATTACAACAACTGGCTTGAGCCCCTAATGCTACACAATGCGCAATATGGTTAAAATAAACATCACACAATGGATCAAAAAAAGGAGAAAGCAAAATAAATGTATCTCAGCTATCTGTACTGTCTAGTTACACTTGCTAAGTAGAACATACCTTTTTCCTGGAATGGCCTGTTGCTTCTCAAAAACCATCTGAGCTAATGGTAAGCATATTTCACTTTCACCATTGTTTTCTTCAAATTTGATTGCGAAGCCTTTTCTGGAATGCAGTTAAAATCATGTGACTTTCTTATTACAAGACAAAACATACAGAGACAGTTTGATGATTATATATACATTAGAAGACTTACTCCAATCGCAGTTCGGACACATCCGCAATATACTGGTCTTCGAAGTCAGTAAGCAATTTCTCGTTAATCCAAGCCTGAAACAAACAAGTAATTTTCAAGACAGAATAAAGGGCAGTTTGTAATTGTTCATTTGACAGAAACAATAAAAGGAATTGATTTTTAAAATTAATTTTTTTAAAATTAAATTAGACAGAAGATAAGTGAAAAGTTGGAGAATAGAACAAGTGGGGCAATTTTTATGGAACCACAAATAAAATTCAGCAATTGAAATTTTAACTTTAGGACCCTGAAGTATTCCTTCTTCAGCTGAAGTGGATGCATAGAAAAATAAGGAATGTGAAAAATGGAAAGAGAGGTAAAATAATACTTAAAATATAGACATTTTCATTATTTTACCTTTCTGCCTCCTCTTGGGTCCCATTTCACTGCAGTTCTTAATCCCTACTAACTTTTGCCTGTTGTCATTTGTACATTCTGTTTTGAACCAAGAGTGTAACTGTCTTTGCTTCCTCAGCATCTTCCGAATTTTGTTACTAAATCATGGCAGGTCTTCTGCATTCTTAATCCAGTTACTCGGCACATGAATCTTAAGTGTGTGATTAAGAGTCAGTTTAAATTCTGCCCGTAATTCCTCTACGTCCATTGTACTGGAACTAAATGATGTCCATACAATATCTAAGTGGGATGTTAACAACTGCTTATCTGCTCTTTCTAGCAAAAATGCCCTCCTTGCCTTCTTGACTGAGTTATTAAATTTAGTAAATACAGCACTATGATGACATCATGGTCACTAATCCCTGTATCTATACCAGCATTGTTGGTGGTCATGCCATTTTGTAGCTACAAGTTCTAAAACACTTCCATTGTGTGAGAGCTGTCGAGCTAGCTGCTCAAGACACTTTTTGGAAAACTTGTTCAACAGTAATTTGCGAGACTGTCTGGCCATACTCCTCTGCAATGGATCCATAGATGTCCCAGTCTATACTCATAGGTTAAAGTTGCCTCCAACTAATACTGCATGATCTGGTTATTTCCACACAACTGACATGTAGACTTTCTTTGAATGACTCTAAAACAGTCTCAGCAGAATTGGGTAGCTTTCCAAACTGAACCAGTGATTAATCCAGTCCATAGGGAGTTCAACATCATACTGTAAGTAGTCTCTTACTGCCAAGTTCTTTGCGATTTTGTAATCACTATAATAATATGACATCAGCTCTCAACCTATGAAGTTTCATTTCATTTCCTAATCCTGTTCTAATTGCTTCACTTTTTTGAAGTTTCATTTCATTTCCTAATCCTGTTCTAGTTGCTTCACTTTTTTGTCAGGCAGTGCATTATGGATTTTGCACCACATTGTTGGTGACTTCTTTCTTGAATACTATTTATCCCAAATCTAAGATTGGGAGAAACTTTTGCTTATGTGTGCAGTGGGGCATATTTGTGAGTGTAGTTGGCCATGTGGGCAGTGATTGCTGGTAGTTTCACTATATTGACTGTCACTCTGATCTTCCTCTTAGTGGTGAGTGGCTAGCTAATAATTCATTCCTACCTTTCTAGCTTGCATTAAAAAAAAGATCTTGCATTAAAAAAAGAATATTTTCTTCCCATATTATGAAAATTACAGTAATAACAAATTAATTTTCTAACATCGGTCTACTGGGCAGAAAGTAAAATTATCAAAATGCATGTCCATTTTGTTGCATATCCTTTCCATTTTATCAGATGAAAGCCTAAAGCCAACTCCTGTTACTGCATTTCCTTTGTCTAAACTCTTTTTCACTGTAGCCAGGCAGCTCATTCATCCTGCACTCCACACTTCATATGACCACTCCCTCCACAATGGTTTTTTCCCCTGCCTCCCTGTGCAATACCCATCCCTTCTGGAGTTATACGACAGAAGTGCAGGAGTAAGACTATTTGTTTATATTTAAACTGTGCATAATGTCGAATCTGAGTGGTATGAGGTGATAGTTTAAGCACACTGTGTAAAAATGCATAATTTTCTCAAAATTGCTAAGAAAAGGTTTGTGTTTTTTTTTTCTCAGTGAATCAAAACTACCCTGAAAGTTCCATCCGACAGGATTCTAAAAGAACTCGTGGTCCAAAGGTCCTGTTAGGTAAAGGATCATGTCTGCTAATCTGCCATGCCAGATCGGGCAAATACAGTTTCACGGAGGAGGCAGAATTGATGGTGATTATCGTCAAGAGATGAATAATGTAGTGTTTTGGAATGGTTTACTGATATCCCTTGAAACCTGAAAGGAGGATTTGCGATAGTCATGGACAATGCAAGTGATCATACCATCTTTACAAAAAAATTCACAACACAAATTTGAAGCCAGCTGACATTTTAGTATGGCTGCAAAGCGAAAGTCTAACTCATGATCACAAACATGACAGCAAAATTGCTTTGTACTGTTAGACAACACATCAGCAATTATAGTTGATATCAGCTTCATAATCTAGCTGCAGAAATGGAACATGAAGTAATATAGCTTGCTCCCTATAACTGTCAGTACAATCCCACTGAGCTGCATTCGGCTCAAATAAAGTGAGAGGTAGCAAACAAGAATTGTACATTTAAAATTAGACACATGATAAAATTACTTTTGACACCATTAAACATGTGAAGAGTGGCAGAAACGCGTAGCCCATGCAGAGTGACTGCAGGAAGAAGACGTTGCGAAGGAAGGACTTCGAGATGAATGCATTCAGAGTATTGTGATAAATCTACGAGAAGATGGTGATGACAAAGGTAGTGATGATATTGTCCATACACTATAATTCCTGTTTGGTAGGTTAAATTTAAACTTTCCCTTGCTTTTCTACTTATTAATAGAATCATTTTAGCATAATAATCTACAGAGTCATGCATAAAGATGTAGTATGGTGTAACACAAAGTTCAGTAAACCATAAGAAATTAGTTGTAAAAATCAACAATGCTTATTATTGTTGGTACCTTGTTTAAGCGGCAATAGCTTTTAACTGTGCAGTGCGCTTGCAAGAAAGTAGGGGGGACTGTGCACGATGAGAAAAAAGTGATGTGACCTTGAGCCGCTTGGCCTGAGTGAAAAAGTATGGTAATTCTATCCACTAGTACATACTCACCCATTACCACTTACTCCAACCCCATCACTGGTAAATCCAGCAAAATCAAAGGCAGAGCAACAGGTATTACCTTCTTTTACATCTTTCTAACACTAGTTTGTTGTTTTAACTATAATGTCACGAAATTTCTACTGTATTCTCTAGTAGTAAGTGATTTTAATTTATTTTCTGCCACCTCTTACATTTCACTTTGAGTGTGCGCTTTCTTTTTGGTGGTAGTTGGTACTGCAATACAACTAAGTTACTTTGATATCACCCTGTGGTCCCTGGTTTTACCTATGTGCATTGTCATCTTGAGTGGTTCTGAAATACTGAATTTGTTATCACCAATTCTTTTGCTATGCAAAAGTCAAGAACCATTTGTCATCTTCCATCATGTGTCACTTCTGTCATCTCTTAAATGAAGCTGGCACAGTGGTTACCAATTTACTCTCTTTGACCTGCTGTTTCCGACTGTTTCTCCTTATCTTTTGTCTTCTCTCAACACCACCACAGGCTATCTTTCTCATCTCCCCTCCCACCCACATCACCCCTCACCATCTGGACTTTCCCAACCAATCTCTTTTTCCTCCCTAATGAAGGGACATACACATTCTGAAATCCAGAATTAGTATTTTCTATTTTAAGTTTTTCTACACGTAACGTTAGGTTTAATTTGCTAAATGATGATTTCATGCAGGAAATATCCTCTTTTCAAATTTGTGATGAGTAGGATCGAATTCAAATATTTCAATATTATTCACATCTGCTGCCATATACTTTAGATAAAGATAGTTGGTTTCATTATATTTGGAAGAACATCCAGATTGTATGAGCGACAAAATTAAAAGGTTTACGTGTAGAACCTTAGTGGCAATCTCAGATATTGCACATATGTTTAAACCAGTGATAGGTCATAATGACAGATGTTGTCAGTAAAGTTTTTTGTGTTCGTCATACAAACATTCTCACTGGTCATGTATCTTGATAGTGGATGCCTAGTGGACCAATAGATTAATTATAACGCACATCACAAAATGCGGCAATCATCAAAAAGGCTCAGGCACTGATTTCGGAGGGCATGGGGAAACCGTTGAGGAAACTGGCATCAGTATTGAACATCACTGAGTGAACAATTCGTCACATGGCAGAGGAGGACCTCATACGAGCCATTCAGTCCGAAACTGGCTCTCAGACAATGTTGACAGGTTCTAGTCAAAGGAGTTCTAGACCCAGAATAGCCTGGATTTGAACCCTCTCAATTACTATGTTTGGAGCGTAGTTGAATGAGTTACCAATAAAAAGAGGCATCCCAATGTCGCACCTCTATGCACAATTATTAAAGCAGAAGTTGCAAACATGGACAGCGCTATTTTAAAGAGTACATGCGATTGCTTCAGGATAAGATTGGAGGTGGTCATTGCGGCTGAAGAGAGGTTACATTGAGTAATGTTACTCTTTTGACAGATACAACTAGTTATATGTAAAAGGATTTTCATTTCCATTTGTATTTTGTTTGTATAAATTTGCTTTTTTTTTAAAAAAAAAAAGTTTGATTTGTCTGGATTTAAGTGCTGCACCCTGTATGAAAATACTGGAGGCTCCTAAGAAAATATGATGAGCCAAGTTAGATGGCAGACGTTGAGAAAATTACCTGCAGCACTCCCAGTCACAAACATCACTAATCACCACTGGCGCCATCTCATCCAGTTTACATTTGCCATGTAGTTGACTATCTTGTGATGAAAATTCAGAGACAGATGGGTTGCTCAGAACTTGTGTTCACAATATGGATCTCCCATTGAAGCCGACAGAAATACACAAAAATAAATAACGGCACCACACCTAGCTTTTGGAACCACAAAACTACTTCAGATTCCTATAGCAAACATTAAAAACTAAGCAATGGAAAATTTAGGATGGAATAATGACAATCTTATGAAAAGAACAGTTGCTACTCACCATACAGTGGAGTTGCTGAGCTGCAGATGGGCATAATAAATATGTTTGAGTCTTTTTGTTCTGCCTATCTGCAACTCATGGTGAGTAGCAGTTACCCTTTTCATAATACTGTCATGTATTAAAAACTCATGTTTTACAACTAGGACAACAAATTATTGTCCCAAGTTTGGTCACTTCAGAGTATGAAATGTTAAAAGTCATTAAGCACATGTATGAAAAACTATCAGAGTCAACCAATACAAAACGTGTCTTTACAAGTCTGTTGATTGATTAAGATACCATATTACCTATCAGTTCAGTTCACCTTTTTCATGACTGTAGTTTACACAGACATAATATGTAGTTAATTCTTACAACAGTTACCACATACATTTTTGAGGATATTTTTCACCAACTATATGCTGCAAGTGTTATGCTGTCTTGTTCATATTCTGCAAGACATCCAACCATTTCTGTTGAACTGTGCATCCTGTACTCCAGGATTTAAAGGTAAGTCATTAAGTGCCTGCCACTGCATGAATCCAATATGCAATTTAAACTACTTTTCTCTCTTCTACAATGACATATACTCACAATAAAACTCTCGCCCAAGTTAGGAGTTTTAGCAGCTATCAATGACATTTCATCAAAGAATAGCCCTTGAGCCTCTGGATAGGTCTTGGTGCCAGCCATTACAAGATCTAAAAAGAAAAGCATCCTATTAGATACACACGTAAAGAACAGAAAGCCATCAAGGGTAAAACATTGAAATTCTGTTACGAACAGGAATCAGATAGTAATAACACACAAAAATTAGTATCTAGCAAAAGATAGTTTTTGCACAATTTCTTTTGCAGTTAGAAAACACACACACACACACACACACACACACACACACACACACACACACACACACGTGTGTGTGTTATGTATATTCCATCAACATCATCAGAGTCAGAAAAAGAACAGTAGCTTAATTTGAATGATGAGGGAGGCAAACAGCCATGAACTCGTTGAAGAAACCATTTCACCATCAAACGTAAACAATTTCAAGAAACTCTGGAAAATTTGAATTGGGGTGGTTAGATGTAGATTTGAAATCTTAACCACTGTGCAATCTTCTTGTCTTTTGCATGTAACAGTAAGAAAAAAATATGACATATTTTAGAGTACTCTAAATGAGGCGTAAAACTAAAATTGTAAGAAAATTACTGAAAGAAAGGAAAAAAAGGAATGGAAAAATATGAAGAATAGTAACATTTAGCTAACACTATGAATAGCAAACGATAAGATACGCCCATCAGTGGTGGTCAAGGAAACATTGGACAGGATGGGTTTAGTTTCCATTATGTCAACTGATAAGGAATGAATTTAGATTTTAAAAAATGTATTCTTGTAACTCCTTTAACATTATGAGGCATTTTACTTCATGGTGTAAGTTCCAGCAGCACAGTAAAACTTAATGCAGGTAACTGATATGAGAGAGGACAAAGTAATTCAGACAAGTGCTCAATTGCCAAGCACGTGTGTTTATCAAGGGAATGCTGTGTTTGAAGAAAGATGTGTATGGTTGAGGTCACTAAGAAAATGGGAGAGCAGGTGTCTGTAAATACCCAGAACAATTCTCCATAAGACGACTCAGTTTGATGAAGTGAGATGCCATTCCACAACTTTTAAACAATGGTTCACTATGCGGAGGGAGTGTTGAACAGTTACTACATGAATATAAAAGGAATTATCATTGTACTGCAAGCAGGGTTTTCCATGTCACTGGTTCATGTAATATCTGAGCAATCAATACACTATCAGTTAGGTGGGAATCTATGACACAGCAAGTTGGAACTACTTCATCTATTATGACTTCAAAGCCCTCAATAACTAACTTTTTTCTGATTTTTGTAATGTTCTCAATACAGTTATTTACATAAGGAGTTACATATACTCGAATATGTCAAAATTCAAACTATGGAAAATCCAGGATGCAATGTAACAATATTATCAAAAAGGAAAGTTGCTAATCACCTTATAGCGGAGATACTGTGTCACAGATAGACAGATAGGGGGGGGGGGGGGGGGGGGGGGGAGAAAAGAAAAAAAAAAAAGAAAAAAGAAAAAAAAAAGCCTTTGTTGTGCCTATCTGCGACTCAGCATCTCCACTATATGGTGAATGGCAACTTTCCTTTTCATAATACTGAATATGTCAAAATGTTATATAACCTGCATTCCACTCATATTTATTATTTTGTTGTAAATAAAATAGAAAGAAACTTCCACATGGGAAAAATATATTAAAAACAAAGATTCCAAGACTTACCAAGAGGGAAAGCGCCGGCAGACAGGCACATGAACAAAACACACAAACACACACACAGAATTACTAGCTTTCGCAACCGATGATTGCTTCTTCAGGAAGGAGAGGGAAAGACGAAAGAATGTGGGTTTTAAGGGAGAGGGTAAGGAGTCATTCCAATCCCGGGAGCAGAAAGACTTCCCTTAGGGGAAAAAAAAGGACAGGTGTACACTCGCACACGCACGCACACACACACACACACACACACACACACACACACACACACACACACACACACACACACACACACACACACATCCATCCATCCGCACATACACAGACACCTTTCCGCTCCCGGGATTGGAATGACTCCTTACCCTCTCCCTTAAAACCCACATCCTTTCGTCCTTCCCTCTCCTTCCTGAAGAAGCAACCATCGGTTGCGAAAGCTAGTAATTCTGTGTGTGTGTTTGTGTGTTTTGTTCATGTGCCTGTCTGCCGGCGCTTTCCCGCTTGATAAGTCTTGGAATCTTTGTTTTCAATTTATTATTTTGTTGGTCACATTGAACATGCTGATTTGAATGATGTAATTAGTTTTGCTGAAACTTCTATTTGCTAAAAGATATGACTAATTAAAATTATGATAACACCTAGTGGAAAAACATTTTGAACTAATCAGCTGAATATGAGGTATTGCTACCATATTATTGAACAGCCTGCCATTCATGTGTGCTTCAATTGCTTTACACCTATGTGGTTAATCTCCCCCCATGAACCATGGAGCTTGCCGTTGGTGGGGAGGCTTGCGTGTCTGAGCGTTACAGATAGCCGTAACGTAGGTACAACCACAACGGAGGGGTATCTGTTGAGAGGCCAGACAAACGTGTGGTTCCTGAAGAGGGGCAGCAGCCTTTTCAGTAGTTGCAAGGGCAGCAGTCTGGATGACTGACTGATCTGGCCTTGTAACAATAACCAAAACGGCCTTGCTGTGCTGCTACTGCGAATGGCTGAAAGCAAGGGGAAACTTCGGCCGTAATTTTTCCCGAGGGCATGCAGATTTACTGTATGATTAAATGATGATGGCGTCCTCTTGGGTAAAATATTCCGGAGGTAAAATAGTCCCCCCATTTGGATCTCCGGGCGGGGACTACTCAAGAGGATGTCGTTATCAGGAGAAAGAAAACTGGTGTTCTACGGATCGGAGCGTGGAATGTCAGATCCCTTAATCGGGCAGGTAGGTTAGAAAATTTAAAAAGGAAAATGGACAGGTTAAAGTTAGATATATTGGGAATTAGTGAAGTTCGGTGGCTGGAGGAACAAGACCTCTGGTCAGGTGACTACAGGGTTATAAACACAAAATCAAATAGGGGTAATGCAGGAGTAGGTTTAATAATGAATAGGAAAATAGGAATGAGGGTAAGCTACTACAAATAGCATAGCGAATGCATTATTGTGGCCAAGATAGATACGAAGCCCACATCTACTAAAGTAGTACAAGTTTATATGCCAACTAGCTCTGCAGATGACGAAGAATTTGAAGAAATGTATGATAAAATAAAAGAAATTGTTCAGATAGTGAAGGGAGATGAAAATTTAATAGTCATGGGTGACTGGAATTCGAGTGTAGGAAAAGGGAGAGAAGGAAACGTAGTAGGCGGATATGGTTTGGGGCTAAGAAATGTAAGAGGAAGCCACTTGGTAGAATTTTGCACAGAGCACAACTTAGTCATAGTTAACACTTGGTTTAAGAATCATGAACGAAGGCTGTATACATGGAAGAACCCTGGAGATACTAAAAGGTATCAGATAGATTATATAATGGTAAGACAGAAATTTAGGAACCAGGTCTTAAATTGTAAGACATTTCCAGGGGCAGATGTGGACTCTGACCACAATCTGTTGGTTATGACCTGTAGATTAAAACTGAAGAAACTGCAAAAAGGTGGGACTTTAAGGAGATGGGACCTGGATAGACTGAAAGAACCTGAGGTTGTACAGAGTTTCAAGGAGAGCATAAGGGAACAATTGTCAGGAATGGGGGAAATACATACAGTAGAAGAAGAATGGGTAGCTTTGAGGGATGAAGTAGTGAAGGCAGCAGAGGATCAAGTAGGTAAACAGACGAGGGCTAGTAGAAATCCTTGGGTAACAGAAAAAATATTGAATTTAATTGATGAAAGGAGAAAATATAAAAATGCAATAAATGAAGCAGGCAAAAAGGAATACAAAGGTCTCAAAAATGAGATCGACAGGAAGTGCAAAATGGCTAAGCAGGGATGGCTGGAGGACAAATGTAAGGATGTAGAGGCTTATCTCACCAGGGGTAAGATAGATACTGCCTATAGGAAAATTAAAGAGACCTTTGGAGATAAGAGAACCACTTGTATGGACATCAAGAGCTCAGATGGAAACCCAGTTCTAAGCAAAGAAGGGAAAGCAGAAAGGTGGAAGGAGTATATAGAGGGTCTACACAAGGGTGATGTACTCGAGGACAATATTATGGAAATGGAAGAGGATGTAGATGAAGATGAAATGGGAGATACGATACTGCGTGGAGAGTTTGACAGAGCACTGAAAGACCTGAGTCGAAACAAGGCCCCCGGAGTAGACAACATTCCATTGGAACTACTGACGGCCTTGGGAGTGCCAGTCCTGACAAAACTCTACCACCTGGTGAGCAAGATGTATGAGACAGGCAAAATACCCCCAGACTTCAAGAAGAATATAATAATTCAAATCTCAAAGAAAGCAGGTGTTGACAGATGTGAAACTTACCGAACTATCAGTTTAATAAGCCATAGCTGCAAAATACTAACGCGAATTGAAGACTTAGAGAAAGCTTTTGACAATGTAGATTGGAATACTCTCTTTCAAATTCTGAAGGTGGCAGGGGTAAAGTACAGGGAGCGAAAGGCTATTTACAATTTGTACAGAAACCAGATGGCAGTTATAAGAGTCGAGGGACATGAAAAAGAAGCAGTGGTTGGGAAGGGAGTGAGACAGGGTTGTAGCCTCTCCCCGATGTTATTCAATCTGCATATTGAGCAAGCAGTAAAGGAAACAAAAGAAAAAATCAGAGTAGGTATTAAAATCCATGAAGAAGAAATAAAAGCTTTGAGGTTCGCCGGTGACATTGTAATTCTGTCAGAGACAGCAAAGGACTTGGAAGAGCAGTTGAATGGAATGGACAGTGTCTTGAGAGGATTATATAAGATGAACATCAACAAAAGTAAAACGAGGATAATGGAGTGTAGTCGAATTAAGTCGGGTGATGCTGAGGGAATTAGATTAGGAAATGAGACACTTAAAGTAGTAAAAGAGTTTTGCTATTTGGGGAGCAAAATAACTGATGATGGTCAAAGTAGAGAGGATATAAAATGTAGACTGGCAATGGCAAGGAAAGCAAATTTGAAGAAGAGGAATTTGTTAACATCGAGTATAGATTTAAGTGTCAGGAAGTCTTTTCTTAAAGTATTTGTATGGAGTGTAGCCATGTATGGAAGTGAAACATGGACGATAAATAGTTTGGACAAGAAGAGAATAGAAGCTTTTGAAATGTGGGGCTACAGAAGAATGCTGAAGATTAGATGAGTAGATCATATTACTAATGAAGAAGTATTGAATAGAATTGGAGAGAAGTTTGTGGCACAACTTGACTAGAAGAAGGGATCGGTTGGTAGGACACATTCTGAGGCATCAAGGGATCACCAATTTAGTATTGGAGGGCAATGTGGAGGGTAAAAATCATAGAGGGAGACCAAGATATGAATAACCTCAGCAGATTCAGAAGGATGTAGGTTGCAGTAGGTACTGGGAGATGAAGAGGCTTGCACACGATAGATTAGCATGGAGAGCTGCATCAAAGCAGTCTCAGGACTGAAGACCACTACAACAACAACATGTGGTTAATCCTGCCACTGGTTTGAGCACCAACATCATAATAAGCACTAATAAATACTCAAAGTAAAAAGAAACTGGTCATCCCCCAACAATTTGATTTTGAAGCTAATAAATACGAAAAAAGTGTAAACTAAATTTTAGTGTTGGATACATATTTTGAGCAAATACCATCAATGTGCATATGGCATATTTGGCTGGAAGCCCCTTTCAGTAGTTTGGCTGCCTAGTGTGTCTTTTTATCTGACACCACTCCAGAGAGTTGTGTGTCAATGATGATGATCATGATGATGATGATAATGATTATGAAATGGTAATGAGGATAACACAACTCCCAGTCCCCGAGTGAAGAAAATCTTCAAACTGGCAGGGAATCGAACCCTAGCTTCTGGCTTGGCTTTCAGCCACACTGACCACGCAGCAATGGAGGAAGACTGACATGATACCAAGAAGGTGAAGAGGACTATGAAAATCAGGTTGGTGGCTTTAAGAATGGTATTGTCAATTCATATTAAACGTTATATATAAAAAAAACTTGCTGTTAAACCAAACTGTAAGTATTGCTTGTATTTTAAATACAATTTTAAAGCACCCTTTTCAATTAAATTGTTTTTCTATATTCATAACATTTGTACAACAGGTGCTGGATAATGACTTCTGACCAAAGCCAATCACACATTAAAGAAAAACTTAACAGCAGTGTTATGTCAATTCCAAAATGAGGAAATTCATTAGCTGGACCACCAATTGGCAACTGTTGTCAGACCACAGTTTTTAGTTCGGTTGCTGCACAATTTGATTGGTCTGTATGCTGGGTCTACTACTCTGCTCATCATCAAGGACATCTGTACAACCACATCTGAAGTCCCAACACCATTCTCTTGTCTTTCCTTCGTTCATTACTGCTGACGATTCTGAGCGGCTGTAGATCCTTTTGCACATACAAATAAAATTACAGCGTGCACTTCACAACTGGTGGGAGCAGGATTTTCAGAGGTCTTGTTGTTTGCTTTCACCCACAGTCAAATTACTGAATCAAAAGAATGACTTTGTGGTATCATAAGCAATCAACAGCTGGAGCTCCATTAGGGCCACACTGATCTGAACTGTCAACATTTAAATATAAGCAAATAGTATTTACTTTTCAGATATACCTCTCAGATGATATAGCTTTCAGAGAAGAATACAGCCGTCTACATAGTGGAAATGTTAAAAACCTTTTCAAAATGTTATTGTTTACGAAAATTCACTTCCTCAAGTCTCAATCTTCTGACAAATTTATAGAAGTAGCCAACAAGGTATTCTGTTACCTTGTTGAATAGCCACAGATTTTCAGTTTCCAGTCTGATGTTTTCTGATAACCTGTTACAGACTGTTCCATTAGAATGCGCAGTAAAATCCCATTCCGAACTCCAAACAGGAATATACAATGTGTGAGGGTAAGTCAATTATTATCCGCAATTTAGTTATATTTTTGTTTATTTTGGTAGTACTGTCATTTTATGTTGGTGACACATGCTTTGTTTACTTGTTGTTATGTCTTTGCAGTTTTCAAGCTGCTAGGTTAGTTTCGTTATCGCTGCTGTGCTGTTAATCATGGCTGCTCTGCTGTCTATTTGCACCAAAGAAGAACAATGTTCAGCGATCCATTTTTTGTAGTTGGAAGGCGTATTAGGGGCCAAAGTTCATGGAAGACTTTCAGTATAGTACAGGAACAGTATTTTGCCACAATGGAGTGTGTACGAATGGATTGAAAAATTCTGAAATGGTCGCACAAATGTTACGCACGATGAAGGAGCCGGTCAACGACTTACCAGTACAAATGAAGAAATCATTGAGCGTTCACGTGAAATTATTCTTTTAGAAAGACTATTAGCTACTGACAAAGTGACAAATCGTCTACAAATTAGTCATGGTTCTGCCTACAAAATTATCCACAACAGACTTGGGTTTCATAAAGTTTGTGCAAGATGGGTCCCAAAACAACTCTAGACAGTTGCATGAACAAATGCTCTTGGACATCTGCAAAAAACATTTGGACTGCTATGGTAATGAAGGGGACAACTTCTTAGACAGGATCATTACTGGTGACGACACATGGATCCATCATTACGAGGCGGAAAGTAAACAGTGGAGTATGGAATGGAAACATCCAAATTCGCAGTGCACGAAAAAGTTCAAGATCCAACAATCCACCAGGAAAACTGATGCTTACCGATTTTTGGGACACACAAGGTCCAGTACTGGAACATTAGGGGGACAGGGGCACCACAATAAACAGTATACATTAGAGTGAGATGCTTACTGCCAGGCTAAAGCCTGCAATTCGAAGCAAACACTGAGGAATACTGTCAAAAGGTATTGTGTTGTTGCACGACAATGCCTGTCCAGATACTGATGCCCACACTGCTGGAATCCTCCAGAAACTCAAATTGCCTCTTCTGATTATCACTTGTTTGGTTCACTCAGGCACTAAGGGGCCATCGATTTGCCTCACATGAAGCAGTGAAAGAAGCGGCGCATTCCTGGCTTGCTGCTCAACAGAGAATCTTCTTTTATGAGGGCATCAGGAAGCTTGTACAACGATGGACCAAGTGCATTGAAAAGCAAGGAGACTAAGTCAAAAAATGATGTTCTTGTAAGTTTTCTATTTGACAACAATAAAATTTTCTAACTACTTTGCAGGTAACAATTAACTTCCCCTCGTATATTGTACTGTATCTCCTGGGGTGGTCATGAATTTGAAATTTATAAGTTCCATGTAGTGATAATTATTGTATGAATAGCTGGCGATAACGCAAAAAATTAAACAAATGCATTGTGTTGCAATATATTCCATGGACATTCGAGATTCTGTGACTGAACTATTTTTTTGGTGTTCTTCTGTTCTTGTACGTCAAGAGGAAAGAATGAGTGTCTGAGGTTCATCTTGCTGGTCTTTGTAAGTTGTAAACAAAACTAAAATATAGTTGTTCATGACTTGAAATTTGTGTACAGTGTGCAACAATTTGTAAGCTTTGTAAATCTAATTTTTGCTTGTCCTGAGTAGATGTGGCTTTAACGGAACATTGACCATTGTTAGGCGCCATACTAGAAAATAATTAGTAATTTTCTTTCAGCTCATCTTTGACACGTGCCACAGGTTAGGGCACTAAACTTTCTTTCCGATTCCACGAGCTATGCGGCCGCTACGAACAAGTTAATATATTTTACTTTCAGATTTTCAGGCAGGAAGGCCGGTCATATGATTCTAGTTCTAGTATAATATTTCATCAGCAAAGGATTATGCTTGTTATACTGGTATTTGAGACGAAACCACAATCTGAAGTTACAGGTTTTATTACTTCACGTTGAACTGACCTACAAAATACTGTCTGGTGCTTTAAGCACTATAAATTTTTATTAAATTACACTTCTGTGGAATACATTCTTTTTGATCTTAACTGTATCAGCATGTTAACTACTGAACTGGCAGTGATTAAATTAAATAATTGTCCTAGATGATAAATGGAGGCAAGAGACTTTACTGGCAACAACCATGACTCTATTGCAGTCCACTCTCCATAACTAAATGGTTTAGTTTGGTGCTCAGTTGACTATTTTGATTCTTCCTCCCAGCACTAATATCTCAGAATACTGTTTATGCAAGTTTGTTCCATTATTTATAATTAGTCTTCACTACGCTGCAAGCCGTAGTTACAACTTATCACAATTATCTCTGTCTTATCACTTCATTTATGTTTTTATTTCCTAATTTCAATTCTTTTGCAAATTGTGGTTTTTGCGGACTTTTCTTTCATTTTTTGCTTCTTTCTATTAAACTCTTCTCCTTTGTTCTTCTTCTTGTCCATTTTTGCCTCATCTGTGTTTCTAGTTCAATCTGTCCTACCCGTGGTTTTCACCAGTGTAATAACCTCTGTAACTTCTCAGGCTTTCAAATAACACCTTTTGCAAAGGTTGTTCTCCATTATCTTCCATTTCTTGCATTTTTTGAGGCACTGTGTATCATGAAGTAGTGTTTGTCTTATCTTTGTTTGTACTTATGACTGCTGCAATCTTGAAAGTGCAAGGATATTCACTATTACTATTCGGATCGTTGTGTAGTTTTTCTACTAAGACACACTAAAAATTAAATATTACCCATCAATTCAATGGCGTTTCTCATTGTCCCTTGGCTTAAATCATCTGATGATAGGGATGAAGAGTTCTGGCTAATATTAGTAGTTCGACTTGCTATAGCCTTTGCTGCCATCACAGCACCAATAACACCTTTCTTCTTATCCCTTTTAACATAAAAAACATGAATCAACATACCAGCTACAGTCAACAAATAAGAATACAATACACATCACTCAACGATAACATTATAGGAACACTACATGGGTAAAAGTAACATGTACCATTTTAAATAGTTCAATAAAAATTGTAATGGAACTTATAATGAGTGCAATAGATTGAAAATTACATTCAGATTCACCAAACTTCACTGAAGCAGACTGATGACATACTAAAAACCATAATTAACAGATTACAAGTGGGCAATGGAAAATAATAATTTGTATCTGTTGAGTGAGTATGCCGTCTCACTACATATAACTTACAATAACCACTGTTGGAAATGCAAAAGGTACTAAATTATTTTGCTAATGGGTCACCTACTTGCAGCAAATGATAGTCAGCTACATCAGATAATGGTGGAAATTCCATAACGTGGTTTTAAAATGTAATTAATCACTAAATTACAACTGGGTACACATGATACAAAAGTAATTGTTCAGGATAGTTCATATTTTTACAGACGTACGCAATCTGATCAAAAGTATTCAAACACCCCTTTGTAATGTGAAATTGGTCACTAGACATCATGAGTCACAGACCTACCAGTATAAAAGGAAGTGGGGGGTGTCTTGTTGTCAGTAGAGAAGCAGTCGTGACATATGTGTCAGTCAGCAGTCATGACAGGTGTGTCAGTCAGGGGAGTCCAGTGACTTTGAATGTGGGCTAGTTACTGGATGTCACCTAAGTAACAAATCCATCTGGGACATAAACCTCCTTAAGCTGCCAAAGTCAATTGTTAGTGATGTGGATAGTGAAGCAGAAATTCGAAGAAACAATCAAAGCTAAAATAGGGCCTACAGACTTCATATACTGACGGACATGGACACTGAAGAATTGTGGAGAATGTTTGTAAAAATCACATTAAATTAGCAGAAACAACCACTCTTTAAGTTCCTAAGTGCTACCAGTGATCCAGCTTGCACTGCAGCTGTGTGTGCGGGGTTAAAAAGCATGGCGTAGAATGGTCAAGAAGCTCCTCACAAGCCACACATTTATGTAGTCAGTGGTAACTGATGGTTGAGATGGTGTAAAGACCAATGCCACAAGACGTTGGATGAATGGAAATAAGTAAGTTTGAGTTATGATTTATGCTATACTCTGTCACAATATGATGAAGGATATGATTTTGCCTAATGCCTGGAGAACAATACTTGTAGTGACAACTGTGAAGCATGAAGGAGGGGGTGTCATGGTAACAAAGTGTTTTTTGTGGTTAGAGTGTGAACCCAGTGGAAGACTTTTGGAATGTGTTAGAACACTTACATAGCTCCAGACCGCAATGACCAACATTACTACTTTCCCTGGTTAAATATCTATAGGAAGAACAGGTTGCCATTCCTTCATGAACGTTCACATACCTAGCTAAAAGTGTCTCCAGCATAGTTCAAGTTCTGAGGACAACATTTTCACGTCCACTAACAGGCATCTGGATAATTTTGATCAGATAGCTTAAGTACTGCCAAAAGAAAGACATGTTACATTTCTGAAAAGATGGCGTGCAACCATGCAAATAAATATAACTGCTTACAATATTGTGGAGCTGGACACCTTCTTACAAATGACCATATGAATCTCATCTTGAAAGAGATCATTGCCATCTTGCTGTGGGTTATAGGCAAGCTGACATAAAACATCCATAACTTGTTCAACCTGACCCAAGTCAAATTTCGTCAATTTGTGGAGAAGATTCTGTAAGAAAAAAGTTAATTACAAGAGTGACATTTTATCTTCTTTTGCTTCAAAATATAGTGGCAAAAGTTTCACAATGAAGACCTATGGGAGATAAAAATTGTGATACAAAAACGTTTTTTCCTTATCACTAAAAATAAATATATAAGAATACTGGCAACAAACTTTCTACATCAGTGACAATCAGTATTTTGACTGTTGTATGTCTCTTAGAACACCATCAAAATGAAAGTAACTTGATTCACAGAGATGTAACTATATGATACTAAGTAGATTCTTTGAAACTCCACTTGTATAGCAGGCACTCCCTTATGTACCTCACAAGTCTCTTCTCTGCAGTCCTATCAAGTGTTAGTAGCATATCTATATTGATGGAAAAACCTTCTTCCAGCACACTGAAACCATTGTGAGGGTCTTAACGAGCAGGCACTACATTCTGAATGTAGTCCACAATCAGACCTCTCTTCCTATCCCCTACTATGAAGCTTATAAAATACACCTGAAAACCAGCCAGAAAGTCTTGTTTTACACCACAATCCTGAACTGAGAAAAACAGACCCTTTACTTTTCTTTAAGCCCTGAAATAATAAATATTTTCCCCAGAAGCCTTTCTATCTTTCAGAAAGGAGCACTATTTCACTTATCAATTGTACCAATCCACCTTTATCCCACATGGGTCTTCAGATTATGTCCAAGAAGTGTTCCACAAAACAACACGTCAAATTATATTTCAATGCTGTTACAAACAGGGTGAAAGCAGAAATGTCATTTGTCAGCTTCCCTGGAATTCTTTATTTGCCTTGGCTAATGCTCAATACTTCCTCAGATCTGTGAGGTGTTGCCTCTCTTCATATTGTTACCATGGAACTTCGATTTTACAGTCTCCGGATTTTACATTTTTCGTGAGTCTATGCCACAGATTTCTAGCCTCTGTGAAAAACCCACAAGATCAAGCTAAAAATTCCCGTATTTTATGTTTCTTCCTAGTGAGGTCTACCTCGATACCACATTCTTACTCGACATCCCACTTAACTTCATCCATTTTCTTGCTACTGACATATGATGTGGCAGACGGTTTGCACTGCAGGTGGTGGCGGAGTTATAGGGATATTTTACCTTTGCAGAGAGAGGAGACGTGAGAGAAGAAATGCTGATATAATCCACGCAATCAACAATTGGCACTGCCAACACAACTTGCAGTGTTTAGCTTCATCACACAATTATGATACAACTACTGTCAAGTTGTGGCAGCAATGGAAAAACAAGATAGTCAACACAAAGTGTTCTGGACCTTTACAATGTACTGTATTCAACAACAATATCGATCATCAGCCTTTTAAATTCAAACATCGAGTCTCGAAGAATATGCTTGGTCAGAATCAAGGAAACATCAGCCATTTCCGGCTAGTGAGTTCTTATTGGCTGGTGACTTCTTATGTCACCCAACAGCCAGCACAGCCATCACACTGCACTAACACACGTAAAATGAGCTCGCCACTTTGTTACGCTCATGACGTAACAAGCCTATGAGACATCCAAAATTCCTGAAGTACTGATTTATAAAGTATGAACAGG
This sequence comes from Schistocerca gregaria, assembly GCF_023897955.1. Taxonomy (NCBI): domain Eukaryota; kingdom Metazoa; phylum Arthropoda; class Insecta; order Orthoptera; family Acrididae; genus Schistocerca; species Schistocerca gregaria. The sequence goes on along the minus strand of NC_064927.1, from coordinate 167,383,259 downwards.
CACAGAAGCTATAAATCAAAGTCAGTGCAAAAATTTCATTCTTCTAGGTTGCAATTTTACATACACTCATAACATCAACTGATATAACTAAATCACAAATCCGTAAACAAAACAAGAAAGAAATTTCAAAATTTTACGTCATATAACATACCTATTAGGAAAAGACTAATGATGTACGAGGTAATTGAGCCATTTCCCAACACACTACAGCAAAAAGTTATACTTTAAAGCAGTTTTAAGGGTTCTTTCATTATATGTTCACCTCAAAAACAGCAAAAATTCATTTATGATGCTTATAACATCTCAGATGTTTTTTACACATGCAGTCAATAGCTGTATAGCATGGTGACGTCACACTAATGGAGTGGCTTCTAGCATATAGAACAATAAACAGCAAGCTTACTTAGTGGCTTGTTCCGAAGTGTGACTGATGTGATTGGTGTATAGCAAATGGAGTGATCACAACTTCTATTTAGGTTTAATTTACATAGTTATGCCTCATATGCCCTTCACTACCGTGCATTAATTTTACTTACAGTAGATCTCCTCGGAGCCTGCTGATAGAATCTGTTACATATTGTGCCCCTACTGACTGCAGCCAACATAGGCTACTCCATTTGTTAAGTGTGGCACCTTAGTTATTATGACATGTTCAGTGGGCAGTTGTGCTATAGCTTGTTCGTCTTTATTGCAGTCTTCAATGACATTTAAATGCGTTATGATGGCTGGCACATTGTTATAAATGTAACAGATTGCTGGGACAGAGAAATGCTGAAGACACAGCAAGCTTATCCCTATTTCATATTCAATGGTATGAAGAAGTACCACATGTGAAGGAAAACGTATGTGTATATACCGTATTTACTCGAATATAAGCCGCACTTGTTTTTCCGGTTTTTGTAATCTAAAAAACCGTTTGCGGCTTAGAATCGAGTGCAAAGCAAGCGGAAGTTCTTAAAAACGTCGGTGGGTGCTGCCACAACTTAGTTCTGCCGTCAAATATATGTAGCGCTACACAGGCATGCTTTGTAGGTGCAAAGATAAATACTGGCACCAAAACCTCTGCGTCAATAAATAAATTAAAAAAAAGGGCGAAAGACAAGCTTTTTTTCTCCGCGCTGAGTTTCGACCACTTCATTTTCATACATTATCCAACGAAGTAAATAGAAATTCGGTATTGTTCATCTTCGAATGTAGCAGCATTTCAATGTACTACGAAAACCCGACTGGCAAGAAAGTTTAGGATGTTTGCCAATATGGCCAACTCTACGTTCTGAATTTTTTCCTATCTGCGAGAAGAGATGGTTGCTAATAGGAATTTTATAAATTGTGAATCACATGCAGTATTCTCGTCACCATAAGAATAATACGAAAATAAACATTTTGCCATGTATTGTTTTGTGTTTGCTGCTATCTCATTTAAATCCTGTCTCCCTAATAAACTACGAAACTAGAGTGAGACAACAGCAAAAAAACGCGGAAGAATATACATATCATGTCATGTTTATATTCGTATTATTCTTATGCTAAATAGTGATACACTCAGAAATGAAGCGAGGCAATTGACTAGATTTTTAAATCTAAGATGACTCTAATTTCTGTGCAGAATGTAATGTATTAGAGGCGCCTGCAAAGATTTTCAAACAGAGAAAAATTTTCACTAAACTCTCGTTCAGAACATCTTCTATCATACCTAGACTATTATTTGGTCCTTGTTGATCATTATCAAAGAAAGCAGCAGTGTAAGTAACAACAAGTAGCAGTCTCTTGCCATTGTTTCGCTAATGAGACAATTCCTTTATCTCTCTTTTTTTTTTTTTTTTTTTTTTATTTGTAAGCTGCGGTAGCGTGCACAAAAGCAAGCCATCGGCGACAGGCCGTAAACACGTAGTATCAGAGTACGACAAACAATGCATGACACAGTACAGTAGTGCATATTCAGCGTAGAGTGACGTAAACACCTATAACAAAGAAAACTGCGCTTATCAGATCAAATAAAAATAAGCAATCAATTCAAACCAGACGAAGCACGTGAAAAAGGAAGGGTGCCAGTATAAATACGGACAGAGTGTCTGATGCATAGCTATGGCTACCTGGTAAAACTTAACTGTTAAGCTTACACCTCGAACCAAACTACTGTAGCTGTATCGTCATTCATTCGACCTAAATTGTCTCATATTACAGTGGACCAACTTTGTTTCGATTTGGAGACGCGGCCTAAAACTTTTCTCTCCCCTTGAATTTCAAGTCTCAAATTTCAGGTGCGGCTTAGATTCGGGAAATTTTTTTTCCCTTGATTTCGAGTCTAATTTTTCAGGTGCGGCTTAGATTTGAGTGCAGCTTAGACTCGAGTAAATATGGTACATGCTTTCAGAAAACCTGCTGTGTTTACACTACAGCATGTGATGAGTTTGAAGAGCAAATGGTGTGCGTTGGAGATACAGCAGAATGCTCCACTTCCACCACTCACAGTAGAGTCGAGTAGACTTCACACTATTTTTACAGTCATGATGTTACTGGTGGGCTTTCAAACATCGACTTTTGGAGCATGTGTGAACAACCCCAGTGTGGGCAGTTTGCATTTCAATTATTCATTTCTTCTGTTGTGTGTGTGCCGCAGTATGCCATTTCAAAGCAGAGGCACATTGCGAATATCTAACAAAAACATCACCCTTATCATTAAAAGGCTTAATCTGTAGCATAGTGAATAACATCATGATTTACAGAGTTACAGGTGTTAAGTTCGAATCAAGCTACATGCTAAAAAGAATTTCCATATCTGAATTAACAGATCCTGGGACTTTTTACGAATATAATACTAGTATGTTCTGCAATACTTGATCTTATTTAACAATTCTGCCTGGTTAGAGAACAAAGGACGAAATAAATATCTGCCTGTTCATTTCTGAATACATGATGATCTCCAAGTGTGTGGTTAGGCAGGAAGCTCAGAGGACAGCTTATATTGCTTAGAGAGTAACAAGTAGCAATCAAATTCATATTCTTCCTTGTCACCCATACTTCACCATTTATTTCTGAATATGTGACGATTTCCAAGAGTGTGGCTAAGCAGGAATCTAAGATGACAGTTTCAACTACTCCAAGTGGAACACTGAGCAATTATGTTCATTTCTTCCTTCTCGGAAGTATTTTGCAAGTTGCACAATCACGAACACATTCCTGTAAAGTGTTTCTCACTACACTTAGATTCTACTGTCACTAAACACATCCATAAACATATGAACTTGGTGCTACAGCAATTGATAAATCGATGGACTCATTCCTGGTCATCTTCACAGTGCCATTATGTCACGATTACGTCAATTCCTGCAAAAAGTAGTGTGAAACGTACTTGATCCTTCAGCACAATGAACAAGGAAAATTTTGCAAGCAATAGACTAGAAGTCACTGCACCCACGTCATCAGAGTATGCTGCACAGGCATTAACTACAGAACATACAGCCCCACATCATCGATTCCCATCTTTCACTGTACTTTGCAGTTTTTGGCTTAATTCACCATGTTAATCAATTTTGCTTTTATTCTGGGTGAGCATAAAGGAAAGATCTCTTACAAATGCTTGTTTTAATGTACAATGTCTTTTTTGTAGTTCATAGCATTTCAGAAAATTGCTCTATTACCTTGATACCAATTTCGTTTTTTTTTTTTTTTTTTTTTTTTTTTTTTGACGAGCTTGTACAGGCTGTTACACATATGTGATTTTTTTAAGAACTGTTTCAATTCATTACCATGAATTATTGTACAAACATTGTATTGTACATTTAATTTCCTTCACTTGTACAGATTTTATACAACATATTGTAGAGGATTATGATTTTTAATCATATAAGCCAATTACACATTTTTGCTCGTGTTTAGGGGGTTTTAATGCTTTCCTTGATTCTGCATTTTCCTCAGTTTTGCGTTTTTTAAGTCTGGAGCACATGAAAATGTAAAATAGGGGTTTCACTGTATTTGTATTCAACCCAGAGTTTCACAATATAATATTTAATTCTATTTCAACTACAATGTGATTCCTAACCACCTACTAAATGAAGAAGAAGAAGAAGAAATCATAATGTTCCACTAAGGATGAAGCCATTAGGTATACCACTAGCTATGACTGGAAGGGGTATGGTAGGATCAGCTGTATGCTTTTGAAAGGAAGCATTCTGGTATTTTCCTTAATGGTTTAGGGAAACCATGAGATACCTCAATTTAGATGATCAAAGAAGTGTATCTGCATGTCATTCCTTTCAAATGTGAATCAGTGAGGTAATGACTGAGCGATCTACTTCAGTATCGCCCACAGTAACATGCTTTGTACAGCACTGGAAGTTGTAATGAACCTTCATGCTGATGACCATTTTACATATTTAGAGTAAATATGCTTCATTACATCAGAATGAGCATTGTTTATTTGTTACATTGATTTTAACTGTTGTCAACTCACTACATGAATCAGCAGAACTATTGTGTAGAACAATTAATGGAAGTACAATTAGGCTGCCTTGGTTACTTGATGTCAGTCAAGGAAATTTAGATAACTGTTATTTGAAGCTGACTGCAGAACGATCCTATGGCTGCCAATGTACATTTTGCTTAAGGGCCATGAACATAAGATAACAGAAATTACGTCTCCTGCAGAGGCATGTAGACTGTCATTTTTGCTGTTTGCATGTGGAACACAAAGGGAAGTGACTAGTAGTGGTAAAATATACCCTCCACCACACATCATAAAGTGGCTTGTGCAGCATGTATGTAAATTCTTCTATAAATATAAATATTCTTTTATAAATATGATTTTCTATCAAAGAAACAGACAAAGGAAATTTGGAAAAAAGTGAAAAATGATAAATACATACCAACAACAGCAATCGGTTTGGCAGAAGACATTCAGCACAGTCACGAACTAAAGATGACAGCACATCAAGACCCAGGCGAGAACTTGTTCTGTTGTCTGCACAAGTGAGTATCATTAACTTTAGTACAGTTTCCTGAGCAAAGTGTCCACCAAAATGAAGCAAGAGAAGCCTGTTGGGAATGCAATTACAGGTTTCACTATGGTAAACACAAACATTCAAGTCATTATATAATTAGTACAAAGGGAATACAGTTACAATTATTAAATAATGTAAGAATCTAGAACAGAGTATCTGCTTTCTCTCTTCTCTCTCTCTCTCTCTCTCTCTCAAGTACTGTAGTTAATCTAATAGTTCCTTCAAAATCTCTGTATGAGTGATATGTACATGTCTATATGACATTGCAGCATCTTCACTGAAAACTGTACACTGACATTTTCTAAATGTGTTTTCTTAAGAATATTTTATCCATCTGCGTTGTAGGCTGTTCAGCAATAAACTACCCTTAATTTGTTGTTACCCTTGTGGTGTTGGTGGTCATCATTTCAGAGACTGGTTTCATGCAGCTCTCCATGCTCAAGTCTGTTCATCTCTGCATAGCTACCGAAACCTACATCCCTTTGAAGTTGCTTAATGTCTTCATCCCTTGGTCTCCATTCATTACTAAATTGACAACTCCTTGATGCATCAGAATGAGTCCTATCAACCAGTCCCTTCTTTTAGTAAAATTGTTGCATAAATTTCTTTCTTCCAAAATTCAATTCAGTACCTCCACATTTGTTACTCAAATTTCTTTCTTCCATAATTCAGTTCCATACCTCCATATTTGTTATTCATCAATCAATTTAATTTTCAGTATTCTTTTATAGCACCTCATTAAAAAGCTTCTATTCTCTTAGTATCTGAACTGCTTATCATCCACATTTCACTTACCTACAAATACAACACACTTCAGGCAAATACTTTCAAAAAAGGCTTTCCTAACAATTGAACAATGGGAAGTCCAGGATGGAATAATAACAATATTATGAAAGGGATAGGTTGCTACTCACCATACAGGAGAGACATGGAGTAGCCAACAGGCACAACTAACAGACTGCTATACATTTTAGCATTCGTCTGATGTAGAAAAGTACAACTCACTTACATATAGCCACTGCCTCTGGCCACTGTAGCCAGACTAAGTCGTAAGTGCAGCGGATGGGAGCAGCAACCCAATGGTGAGGATAAGGAGGGACATGAAGCAGGGAGAGGAGGAGATAACAGGGAGGGGGGAGGTGTAGTGCTACTTGTGGGGGCATGGAGGGACGTCATGGGGATAGAGTAGGGCTGCCTGGTGCAATCAGGAGTTATTGGGGGGGAGAGGGTGCGGAAAGAGAGGAGAAGAAAGGGGGAAAAGGATTAGCACATGTATCGGTAAAATTGAGCTGAATTCGGTGCGGAAAGGGATAGCTCAGTAGAGGGCAGGGACTGCTGAAAGTTGAGGCCAGGGGTTATTGGAACATAGAATATATTGCAGGGAGAGTTCCCACATACACAGTTCAGAAAAGCCCTTGTCAGTCGGAAGGATGCAGAGGGCACAGGCTGTGAAGTAGTCATTTAACCGAAACACATTTTGTTGGGCAGCATGTTCAGCTACTGAATGGTCCAGCTAGCTCTTGGGCATAGTTTGTCATCAGCCATTCATGCGGACAGGAAACTTGTTAGTCAGCATGCCCATGTAGAAATCAGCACAGAGGTTGCAGCCTAGTCTGTAGATCACACGACTGCTTTCACAGGTAACCCTGTCTTTGATAGGATAGGAGATGCCTGTAACAGTACAGGAGTAGGTTGTTGTGGGAGGATGAGTGGCACAGGTCTCGCATGTAGGTCTATCACGGAGATGTGAGCCATGAGGCAAGGTATTGGGAACAGGGGTGAAATAGAGATGGACAAGGATAACGTGTAGGTTTGGTGGATGGCAGAATACCACTGTGGGAAGGGTCGGCAGGATATCTGGTAGGATATTTCTCATTTTGGAGTATGCTGAGAGTTAGTCCAAACCCTCCTGGTGGAGAATACGATTCAGTTGATCCAATCCTGGGTGGTACCGAGTCATGAGTGGTATGCTCCTTTGTAGTCAGACACTGACTATGTGGGAGATGGTAGGTAACTGGTGAGACAGGGAATAAGAGGAGGAGGAGGAGATAAGTGTTTATTGTCCCATCAACAACAAGGTCATTAGAGACAGAGCACAAACTCAGATTAGGGAAGGAAATCGGCTGTGCCATTCTGGCTGGAGATGGGTTTGAACCGTCATCCTCCTGAGTGCGAGTCCATTGTGCTAACCACTGAGCCATCTCGTTTGGTCAAGGTGTAAGAGATATCTTTCTGGTCACAGCAGGAAAGGTAATTTTGGTCTGTGAAGGCCTCTGTGAGATCCTTAGTATATTTGGAAAAAGGCTGCTTATCAGAGCAGACACGATAACAATGGGTAACTGGGCTGTATGGAAGGAACTACTTGATTTGGAATGGGTGCCAGCTGTCAAAGTCAAGGTACTGGTATATCTGATATGGATGTAGGTACTGATGTAGACATCCTTGAGGTGAAAGTCAACATCAATGAAGGTGGCTTGTTCAGTTGAGGACGACCAGGTGAAACAAATGGGGGAAAAGATGTTGAGCTTCTTAAGGAATGTTGACAGGGTGTGGTCATCCTCAGTCCAGATCACGAAGATGTCATCAATGAATATGCACCAGGTGAGTGGTTTGGGATTCTCAGTAGTTAGGAATAATACCTGTAGATAGCCCATGAATATTTTGGCATAGGATGACACCATGATAGTACTCGTTGCTGTACCATGGTTTTTTTTGTAGGTGGTACTCTCAAAGGATAATTAATTGTGGGTGAGGATACAGCTGGTTATGGTGACCAGGAAGGAGGTTGTAGGTTTGGAGTCATTCACATGCTGGGAAAGATCGTGTTCAATAGCAGGATAGCCAAGACCACTGGGGATGAAAGTGCAGAGGGAGGTGAAGTCACAGTTACGAGAAGGGTGAAGCAACAGGAACTTCAACGAATGAGTGGAGGAAATAATCAGTATTTTTTATATAGGAGGCTAAGTTACAGGCAGTAGAATGAATGTGTTGGTCCACTAGTGCAGAGATTCTCTCATTGGGGGCACAATAACCTGTCACAGGCATCTCCTATCACATGAAAGGCAGCACTACCTGTGAAAGTAGTCATGTGATATACAAACTAAGCTGCAACCACTGTGCTGATTTCTACAAGCTGCTGACAAACTGTGGCCAAGAGTCAGGTGGACCACCCAGCAGCTAAACGTAAAGCCCAAGTGAATGTGCTTCACTTCAATGAATGCTTCAATGCCTGTGCGTCTGGATCCTCCCGTACCAACACCAGCTTTTCTGAACTGTGCAGGTGGGAACTCACTCTGTAATAATCCAACATGCCCAACCCCCCCCCCCTCCCCCCGGCCACAATCTTCATTAGACCCCATCATCCACTTACCTATTCCCTTCCCTGTTCCCAACATACCCTTCTATTCCACCAATGCACTCGCTCGGCCTGTTCTTTTCTACATCTATTCCACTCCCCCTACCCACTAAACCACCCAACTACACATAGCAACCCTACCCTGTCCCCATCACGTCCCTGCACACTCTCACAAGCAGCACTACACCCTGCTCCCCCCCCCCCCCTCCCCCTCCCCAATCCATGCCGCCTCCTTACCTCCACAACCGGACTGCTGCTCCCACCAGGTCCAATGAGTTATTTTGCTTCCCAAACAGAAAAACTCATCAACCACTTTTAGCAACACATCTCCTAATCCTAGTTCCTTCAGCACTGCCTGATTTAATTCATTCCATTACCCCTGTTCTACTTTTGTACCAATTCATATTATAATCTCTTTCAAGGCAAAATGCATTCCATTCAATTGCTCTTGCAAGTGTTTGGCTGTCTCTGACAGAATTACAATGTCATCAACAAACATCCCTGAAACTTTAATTCCCTTTCTAAATTTTTCCATGGTCTTCTTCACAGCTTGCTCAATGTTCACACTGAATAACATTAGGGATAGGTACAACACTGTCTCATTCATTTCTCAACCATGGCTTCCATTTTACATCCTTCAAATCTTATAATCTCTGTCTGGTTTTTGTACAAGCTGGATGTAACCTTTCACTCCCTGTACTTTGCGCCTTCTACCTTCAAACTTTCAATTAGTTTCGTCCACTTTACAATGTCCAAAGCTTTCTCTAAATTTACTAAAATTATTAACATAAGTTTAGCTGTCTTCAACTTATCTTCTAGGCTGTCATAGGGTCAGTATTGCCAGGCACATTCCTACATTTCTATGGGACCCGAAATGATCCTCCTCAAGGTTGATTCTGCCAGTAGTTCTTTTTTATTATTATTATTATTTTTTTATTAAACAATTTGTGTCAATATTTTATAACCATTACTTTTTAAACTGTTGGCTCACTAGCATTCACACTTGTTGGCACCTGTGTTCTATGGAATTATTATATTCTTCCTGAAATCTCATGACATTTCACCTGCCTCGTGTCTCTAGCACAACAAGTGGAGTAATTTTGTCAGGGCACACTCATCCAAGGACCATAATAATTCTGAGGGAATGTCTTACTCCAGGGACCTTGCTCTTACTTATGTCTTTCTGTGCTCTGACAAATTCTTCTCCCATCTCCTCTTCACCTACTACCTCTTCTCTTCCAACAACATTGTTCCCTAGTTTGTTTTCCTTCCATCTTTCAGCCTTCTTGTCTTTTCTGAGTACTGGCTTGCAATCTGAGCTCTTGATTTCATAAAGTTACTTCTCTTTTTTCCAAACATATTTTTAATATTCCTATGACAGCATTTATCTTTCACCTAGTTGTGCATGCCTCTACAGCACTGCATGGTGCCATTCCTGATTTAGCATCTTGTACTATCTGTCAACCTTATTTTTTGTAGTCTGTATCCCCTTTTGCCTGCCTCATTTGTGGCATGTTTACATTTCTCCTTTCGTCAGTTAAATTCGATACATCCTGTATTATCCACAGATTTCTATTAGGAGATATCTTTTTACCTGTGTGAGCCTCTGTGCCCTTCACTATTTCATCTCTCAAAGCTACCCATTTGGTTTTTATTTTGTATTCCTTTCCCCCATTTCAGTTAATCATTGTCTAATGCTCTCCCTGGAACTCTTCCACGTTATCCAACAAACCCTCAAAATGTGCATTGAGAATCTGTTCAGAAATAAAATGATCATGCAAACCCTGTCCAGATGAAAGCTGTTTGGACAGTACTTCAGGGAAGGTGGAGTGATGTAAGGAATGCTGTCTTGTTTAAAGAAAAAATATTTCTGAGGATTCTAACACAAATCACAATCTGCAAGTTGATTATCCAGTATGCCACTGTATACCCTCTGACAGGAACATCTCCAGGCATCTAAATAAAGTAATTACTTCCACCCATGGGTCAACACTTCTCAAAATAAAAATACTGAAGGCATTATTAAATTGACTATAATACTTTTCATTCTCCTGTATATATGCCCAATTAATAGGTAATTATGTGCCACAGATTTTTAAGCCATATTTGTATAACAGCCTCCACAAATGGCAATTCACTACGAATACTACTTACAATCATAATTGGCTCCTCTTAAATATTACTTAAAGCTACAATATGCAGAGATGTGGCTTGTCATTTTCTAATTACAATATCTTGTGCTTTTAGAGCTGAAAGAAACAAAAATAGAAGATAAAATTATTAGTGAACCAGATACCATGTTTAGTGGATAGCCAAAATCATCTCTTCTAATCTGTCACTTACTGGAAGCAGAGGCAACCTAGCTATGAACGAAAGCCAAAGGAAGAAAATATTACATAGTAAACTGTAGACAATGTGTTCATTACAGACTAAACACAAGCTTACAATGGACAAGAATGGGGAAGGAAGGTGGCCACGTTCCCTTAAAAGGATCCATCACAGCATCTTCCTCAAGAAATTTACAAAAATGGAGCACAACATAAATAATGATAGCGGGGAGGGATTTGAATGCTATTTCTCCAGAATGTAAGTTCTCTATGCTAACTGCCTTGATACCTCATACAGTTCACTGGAAGAGGAAAAAAAAGACTTGCAACACAGCAAAAAGGAAGACTTACAGTTTGAGGCAGAACGGAGTACTGACTCCAAAACATGAAAAAGGAGAGGCAAAATTTTAGATAAGGAAGCAGAAGAAATAACAATCTGCAACAGTTGGAATTCAAAGTGTAGAGCATTAACAGTCATTTGCAGGTAAGTGATATGTCAAAGCACATTATATACCTTTGGATACTCCCTGTGCAGATCTTTAGGAGTCCATGCAACAACAACATAAACCAGGTGTTGATGAAGAAACGGTAAGAAACTGAAAGCTTCCAACAAGACATACTTAAAATGGTTTCCTTCAAACCCCCCCCCTCCCCCCCCCCCCCCCACACACACACACAGAGACAGAGAGAGAGAGAGTGTTCACATAGAAAGGCAAAAAAAGTCATAACAACCAAAATGGTTGAAATTTGCATATGCCACTTTGGGATAACACAGTGAGACATCTAGGGGTGTGAATGTTGTGTCCAGTATGTTTGTGGGCACACGTGGGCATATGACACAGGAGAGCAGCGGGCAGTTGTGTGTTCTGTCCATCTGACATACCAATACGTATGAGAACATCGTGGCGTTCAGATTGCAAAATTCAACAATTAAGGAGCAGAACATGTTACCAGATTTCTGACTGTGGAAGGGATTAAACTGACCAATATGCATCACTGAATGGTGGCCTTATACAGGGGAGTTTGTATGCCCAATAAATCTGTGAGAAAGTGGAGTGCCTGTTTTTGTGAACACTGGGAGTGTTGGTGATGACCCAAGACCAGGCCAGGTAAATATGGTAATCATAATCACAGTTAAACTCATCAACAAGGTGAATAAACTGATCATCTATCACAATGATGGGACAATTCTGCATGACAGGTTGGGTTACAAGAAGAGAGGGTTCTAAAGAAGCTCAGCAAGCCTCAAAATGAACTGTGTACACAGCTAGCACTGCAGCACCTGTTCCAGACTCATGAAGACCCCGCTTTCCTGGAGCAGATTGCCAATGGTGACGAGAGCTGGTGCCATCACTTTGAGCCAGAAACAAAGGGGACAGCAAAAGATGGAACCACGCATTGTCACCTGCACCTAAAAAATTCCAAACTGTGCCCTCTGCAGCCAAGGTGATATTCACTGTCTTTTTCGACATCTGAGGTCTGACACTTATCAGATTCCTTGAGCACAGAAAAACCATTAACACTGACTTGTATTGTGAGGCACTCCATAGCGCCTATTTGGTAAGCTGTTTTCAACATTAAAACAATTTCAGCGGCATTTTTACCAAGTAGAAAACAAAATTTCACAGTTTAAACTTGCCTTGATAAAAAATGAAACAAAAACAAAAAAACACTACCAAAAACAATCACTGCAGATGAACAGAACAAGTCAGGCTGATAACACAGGTGGCACTGAACTGGATATGAGTTGCACTATACACAGCTAGTGGCAGAAACGACACAGCTAGTGGCAGAAACGCACACGGCAATGTTATTCCAGTTTTTTTTTTTTTTTTGTTTAGTGTGTTCCAAAACATCTTTTTTTTTATATCTACTGGCACATGGTAAATGTACTTTTTCAAAAATGCATGTAAATATAGACAGTTAACCTCCAGACAATAAATCCATTCACAATGGTTTATCTAAAGAAACGAACAGAGAGATAATGAACTGTATTGTGCAACCATCACCTGAACCAATAAGAAGCATGGCTTGATGCAGCACTATCAGCTGTCTGGAGCAGCGTTGATGCAATGGTCAGTAGGGAGTCATGGTAGTTTCTCAAGACCTGTAAAATAAATAAATAAATTAATTACACACACACACACACACACACACACACACACACACATACGGGATGTCCCAGAAATGTGGAGACAAACTTCTAGGAGGGGTACGGCACATCATAAGGACAGAGAGTTGCTTAGTAACCCATGGTCCCATGTATCAGGGTCGGAAAGAAATGATGGAGAAATTTATTTCAAACATTTACTAAACATAATGGGTACACATGGTGTATGGCATGAATAGAACTCTTCTGTTAGAACAGACACTCGAAGTGTGCACCATCAGACACCACACATGCCAGACATCAACGAAGTGTTGACTGCCGGATACGCTCTAACACTTCAAGAGTTCCTTTGACTGTAGCAGCTGGGCAGATGATTCTTGCAAGGTGATCCGTTTCAGACTCCGCAAGGTTGTGAGACCCGAAATATTTCATGGCTCCCCATAAAAGAAATCAAGGCTCGATAAATATGGTGAAAGTGGGGGCCAGTGGATTCATTAATGTGGGAATGACCTTTTCAAATGCCTATGAACATCCAGTCCAAAATAAACAGGCATAATGCTGGAACCACACCCTGTCCCTCAAATTTTCTGGAACATCTTCATGTAAGCGGGGAAGAACCTGTTCCAGAAAAGCCTGATAATTCATGGCAGTTATGCAGGGTGGCAATTATGCAGTCGCTGGCCAAATCTGCCCACACGTAAACCATCAAGCAATGTCTTGCCATGTGATTCCGCACACTGTGGAGGTTTACTGATCCATGCAAATCTTCACTGTGGCAACTGAATACACCATCCCCAGTGAATGTAGCCTCATCAGTGAACAGCACATGGGGCAGGACATGCACATCTTGTCCAGTTTGTTGCAGAAACCACTGTGCAAAACACACACATGCATGATGGTCATCAAGGTGCAGTAACTGCACCTTTTGAGATGAAAGGTGTTAGGCATTCAAAACACACTGACATTGCTACGAGACATTTTTTTAGTTCAAGGCAACGGCAGGTATTGTGGTGCTTGGATTTGTCTTCAAGACATCCAACACACTTTCTTCCATAATGAATGAACATTTCAATCGTGATCTGCCCTCACTAGCCCTGCCGCTTCTTCATGACCCGTACTCACACAAATCTTGATGCATAGGCACTAACAAACTGTGGTGCTGTTGATGTCTGTCCGGGAAGTGTTCTTGATAAATGACCAGCGGCTCATCATTGGCACTCAGCTATTCAATATGTCAGGTTCATGTTTGCAACCTCACTGTTTGTATACAACTCCATACTCCTTATATGCTGGTTAGTGCTTCAATGAATCACATACTTTTCATAAATCATGTAGCAAGAAGCTTCTGATAATGTAAGTATTTACATTTATATTTACAGTGTACAAGGCACTGGCCTACGTATGGCAGAAAGAAAGGGTACAAAATGTCAGTATGATTTATTTACGTTCATACATTATCCAGGACCTCTCGCTCTCTCTTTCTGTGTATGCGTTGGAGGTGGAGCAGTAGATATCACTTTGCTTACTCCATTCCATAAATGAATTCCTATAGTTAAGTCATCACAAGGGGTAAGATTTGTTGTGAGCTGGCTTCCAAGCATGTGCTGTCGGCTGTTCGGCTATTAACTTGCAGCTTTGCTGTTGCTAGCTCTAGTGCTATTTCCTGCAAGATTATTTGAATGGTATCTTCTCTGACTAACCAGGACATCTGCTGGTGCTGAAGTCACATGCTGCAAGCCAGGGCTATACCAGGGACGCTCAACCTCACAGTGTCTTGCAGTCATCGCGGCTGGCTTACAGTTGAGTAAAGAGAGTATTATTGAATTAATTGATGCATACAGGGAAATGCTGTGCATATCTAACGAGAAAAATCACTGTTATTATAGTAAAAATCTGCAACAGACATTTTGCTGCCAGACAACTTTCTGCAAACCTTACACTATCTGACAGATTCACCAGACAAGCCAGCTATCCCCCCACCCTGCTAGCCAACAGTCTCATGGCAAAAACCGCTCCACGTGGCAAGGGTTTTAGGGTTCCATACACCAGTAGTAGTGGCATTGTTGAAGATTAAACACATTTTTTTGTAAGGAGTACCTTGACAGCTTACTTGATAATGTGTGTAGACATAAATTTTGTGGACTCAAATTAAATGGTACTGGCAGCTCTACAATTTTTCTGCTTCTTATTGCACCTTTAAATCATTGATAGTGCATACAACAGTGCATTAGTAAGTTTGATAAAAACATAGGAGATAATTTTTTGTGAAAACAAACATTTATATCTTACAATGTTCATTAAGCTTGATAACAACTTTGTTTCCTAATCTGCATCATATTTGTTTACAGAATAAGTGAACTCTTCATTTGGCTAACATTTCTCCCCCCCAGGAAGGGATGGAAGGGAAAACATTTTGAGGCCCCAACTTGAGACCCTTCCACAACCTAACAGCAGATGAGTGGCCAGGTTTCACAGCATTTTTCTATGCAATAATCTATTTTATGTGTCCTTCAATTCACTGTTCAAACAATCCAACAAAATTTTGTAATAAGAGCCAATCACTGTTTTATATTTTTCCAAATAACCAATCATGATGTCTTGTAAGTCTCAAGAAAACCAATTGTCTCACCAACAAAATAATTTGGTTTTCTCAACGCATTCTCATCTTTGCCATCCCAGTTTTGACTATAGTATTGTATCCAGGACACGATGCTTAATTCATGTTTTATCAACAGGCATGTAATGGTATAGTAAGCGATTCAAATATAGTTTTAGAATCATTCTGATTAACATGATTTTCATCTAGAGTTAACAAACACAGTATCTATTGTGTACGCACCTTCTTCATATACAGGTACAAACATTTTCACACAAAGGCATTCTGAATGAGTTTCTTGGTCTTTTCCAAGTTTGGAAGGAATACAGCCTCAGGAAAGTTGGCACTTTTGGTTCTTTTGAAATGCATGGCTGTGATACTTAATTGGTAGAGCACTGACAACAAAAGGCAGATATCTGAGTTTAAGTCCCAGTCCAGTGCAAAGCCTTACCTTGTCACAAATGATTAAAATATTTTATTTACTTGTCTGTAAGTGGATAGTATGGACTCATTTATAAAAGTATAACATGTTGCTTAGCCTGTAAACTGACTCATTAAACATCATTATTATATGCTGAGGAAAAGCTCTGGAGAATGTAACATTTGGGCCATCGTATCGTAAGTCGCTCCTAGAGCCATTCACTGTCAACTCACTTACGTCTCTCTAATCAACCATCTCGGATTTTGTTGACATTCACACATGTCCCCGATGAACACTGGTAAAGTTTAATGTTTGTCGATGCAATACTGGCTGAGATACAGTCACTTGTTTGACTCCATGTGCGACTTTGTGCACACTGAGTGTGAACTTCTGGCATCTCTGAGCTGTTAAATCTGAGGCAATATTTTGTTGAACAAAGTGAAATTTCATCATCTTGTACAACTTTATGCATTTTCTTAAAAACAGTAATAAAAAGAATTTTACGAGCCATCTTCAGTCTAAAAATTTTGGACAAAATCCCACAAAAGAAAAACAGCACCCAAAAATGTTTCAAAGTTTGTCTTCAGAGAATAAAGGTAAGACGAATGTGAAACTCAGCACATAGTAACCTAACAACAAAGAGTTCTTTAAGTATTCTTTCATTTATGTATCACTTTCCAATACCAAATAAAATAACTACGAAGTTAAACATCTTGTAAAAAGGTCAAAAATGCAGTACTATTTTCCAACAGTCTACAGGTTTGTTGATAAGATGACAGTTTTTGTAAAACTGGGCTATGTTCCACACTTACGTTACAAATACCATTTTATGTTAAAGCCTCAAAACAGTTTAATTCAAAACAACATATTTTAAGCGCCCCCCCCCCCCCCCCCCCCCTGCCCACCACCGCAGGAAGAGTAGGTTTAATTTCCAACATTTGCTAGCAATGCTATGCTACATAAATTTTGGCAAAGTAGCGAGAAAAATCACAGTGTGAATAAGGTTCTAACTCTGGCTTCTTATATCTCATTGATAAAAAGCATGATCAACAGGAAACTTTGGACACAATTACATACCAACACAAGGTTTTCCAATATAAAATATCATTCAGATACTAATTTCTAGTCGGTCTACTTTTAGAAAATATTTTCCATAACTAATTGCAAACTAATCACAATTGAAAGTGCATGTTTTCAAGCATTCAGATAATTATGTTTGATTTTCCATGTCCACCAACAACACCAGAAAATGATGGAAAAACTGGAGGGAATGTACCACAGCAACAAGCTACATGGCAGCAGTCTGTTGTCTTTAGTGTCATTGCATATGGTTGTTATTTTTAAACTGACAAGTAATATCTCACTATATTGTGTAGATCCATGGTGACATTGTCACTATAAGTTCAAGAAGATGAACCAGCATCCCCATTGTAATTGAGGTCATGGCTAATAGGTGTGCAGTGCCATCCAGGATCCTAAGTCTGTAATCTGGTTTCTTAGGTTAGATGCCCTGTGGTGATAATTGTCTGCTTACAAAGCCGAAGTACACTGTCTCCAATTCTCAAATCTGTAGGAATATCTCACATAGATGGCAAGCAAGAAGTACACACATCAAAAACTGCTTTGGACACCCCAGTTCCCAGAATTCCTGAAGATAAACGTTGACTGTGGATATTGTATTACAGACACGGTCCCTTTGACTGTTCAGAGACGTCACTAAACCTGCCCAAAGATGTAAACAAACATGCATGAATAGCACCTATTAGACAGAGGGGGTCCGATAGCTGATCAGTTCGAGTCATTCCACCAGGAAGGAGTTACACGGCTTGAGTTGTCTGTAGTTCAACCATGCCTAGACAGTCAATACCGCACTTCAATCGCGTCTGCATTGTTACTTTGTACCAGGGAGGGTTCTCAACAAGGGAAGGCATCTCGTAGTGAACCAAAGTGATGATGTTCGGACATAAACGAGATACCGAGAGACAGGAACTGTAGATCACCTAAGGGCTACTAATGCAGTGTATGACCACTACCTACGGATTATGGCTCAGAGGAAACCTGACAGCAACGCCACCATGTTGAATAATACTTTTCCCGCAGCCACAGGACATTGTGTTATGACTCAAAGCATGCAAAATAGGCTGTGCGATGCACAACTTGACTCCCGACATCTATGGCGAGGTCCATCTTTGCAACCACAACACCACGCAGCGCGGTACAGATGGGCCCATCAACATGCCGAATGGACCGCTCAGGATTGGCATCACTTTCTCTTCATTGATGAGTGTTCCATATGCACTCATCCAGACAACCGTTGGAGACATGTCTGAAGGCAACCCGGTCAGGCTGAATACCTTAGACACACTGTCCAGCGAGTACAGCAAAATGGTGGTTCCCTGATGTTTTGGGGTGGCATTATGTGGGGCCAAAGTATGCCGCTGGTGGTCAGGGAAGGTGCCATAACGCCTGCAAGATATGTGAATGCCATCCTCCGATTGATAATGCGACCATATAGGCAGCATATTGGCGAGGCATTTGTCTTCATGGATGACAATTCGTGCGCCCATCATGCACAGCTTGTGAATGACTTCCTTCAGGATAATGACATTGTTCAACTAGAGTGACCAGCCTGTTCTCCAGACATGAACCCTATCGAACATGCCTCGGTTAGATTGAAAACAGCTGTTTATGGACGACATGACCCACTAACCATTCTGAGAGATGTATGCCGAATCGTTGTTGAGGAGTGGGACCATCTGGCCCATCAGTGCCTTGATAAACTTGTGGATGGTATGCTACGAAGATTACAGGCATGCATCAGTGCAAGAGGACGTGCTACTGCGTATTAGAGGTACCGGTGTGAACATCAATCTGGACCACCATCTTTGAAGGTCTCGCTGTATGGTGCTACAACATGCAATGTGTGGTTTTCATTAGGAATAAAAAGAGTGGAAATATTGTTTATTTTGATCTCTACTCCAATTTTCTGTACAGGTTCTGGAACTCTTGGAACTGAGGTGATGCAAAACTGTTTTTGATGTGTGTAATTTCAATTTTGATTTTAAACTTTTTGACATTTGGTTTGTATTTTTTAAAATTTTTTCAGCCATTTTCTGCAGTTCATTTTATGCAAACTGATACTGTTGGCCAGATGATGACCTTGAGAAAACCCAGAGCATGGAAATGAGGTAGTGTTCTGGTACGTAACAAGCATCCTGTCTTTCAAGCCAATAAAGTGAATGAGCTGGGCTTTGAGGACATACAAATTTTATCAGAGCATCATTTTGTTCAGTTGATACGTCAATAACTGTCCCGAACCCTCCAATTGATTATCATACATACAGGCAATGTAACAGCCAGGCGAGAACTACGTGGTTGAGTCTGTGTTTGTTGCTGTGAGACTACTAATTATCTACATCAGCCATTTCTGCAGTAGGACACGTGCAAGATACTATCATGGCGTAAACTATAAACAATATCACCATGGACCAATGCAAAATGATGAGCTATTACATGCCAATATACAAACAAAAAAATACAAGCAACAAAACACAGTCAACAGGTTGTTCAAATGTAATCTGTTGCCATGGTACATTACCTCAAGTTTGTCCATCATTTTCAGGTATTATTAGTGCACAATGAAAAATCGAACATAATTTTCTGTGCTTGCTAAAAGCAGACTGACTGTGATCTATGTTACTAATTTTTATAAAAATGAAGTTGAACTGATTTTGTAGAAATTTAGAAAACAGTACCCTGGAAAACCTTATGTTGCTAAACAGTTGTGTCCAAAGTTTCATGCTGATCAAGCTTTTAATCGACAAGGTGTAAGACACTAAATTTAAAACTTTATTCTCAGTGCAATTTTTCCAGCCACTTTGCCTCAATTTATGTACCATTGGTAGCACATGTTGGAAAGTAAACTCACCCTTTAGGGCTGGCGAGGCTTAAAATGCACTGTTTTGAATGAGACTGGTTTTGAAACTTTAGTAGAAAATGGTATTTTTAAAAGAAGTGTAAAATATACCCTATTTTCACAAAAAGTTTTCATCATCTTATCGACAAATTTGTATACTGTTGGAAAATGGGAGAAGAATGACGTTTCATATTCCACACCCTTGTGCTACCAAGCTATTGCATGTTAAGTTTCATGTTCAGCATGTGTGTACTCTTAAGAGATGTAAGAATCCATAGTTTGCATTTTTTTGTTCTGTAATTTCTGCACACAAACTTGATTCATATTATCTAGCATCCTTAGCCCACATTGAATAATCAAATACACCTACTTTGTAATTAAAAACATGGTCCTTCTAATGAGCCCAGTTTGGAAAGTGGCAAATGAAGTCAGGCAAGTGACCATATGTCAGCCAGTATTGCTTCAACAAATGTTGAACTTTACCAATATCCATTGGGGACGTTTGCAAGTGTGCACACAAAATTTCATTGAAATCTGTGATGGCTGAGCAGGAAAGCGTTCTGAAATTAGCCGACTGCGTTCTGAAATTAGCCAACTTGACATAGAATCAGCCACTGCATAAAATATCATATTCCTGTATGCTACAATCATTTTACTACAGTCCAATACAGTTGACAACAGTGAGCCAGCAGAATAACAGTGTAAAAAGTGTCACAACTCAAAATAAATGTTTTTATGTGTACAGTCTGCATAATGAACTGTTTTGTGTTCTGCAGAATGCTTTATGGGTAGAACTGCCTAATCCTTCAAGTTCAGAGCACTAGTATGTACCTTAGTAATACAACAAAATAGCAGTGGTTGGTATTTTCTGTGACTTGTCTAGGGTCTTTGTGTAAATCACAATGTTCTCCTAGATAAACTGAAGTTTTATGAGACTGATGTACAGCCAACCAATGGATAGTGTCACATCTAACCAAAAGAAGACAGGAAGTTGCGCTTAGTATTCAACCAATATAGTCCAGCGACATAATTTTGACTGACAAGAAATTTCATATGGGGTTCCCAAGGCCTCAAACGTATGTCCACCATTGTTCCTTGTACATATAAATGATTTTCTATCTAATATACAACATGCAGAATTAGAACACTTAGTATTTTAATCAGTCCAAGTACATATACAGAAGCACAACGAACAGTAAACAATATTCTTAAATGTATCATTGACTGGTTTTTTGTGAATGGTCTCACCTTAAATTAAAAAAAAAAAAAAAAAAAAAAAAAAAAAAACACATCATATTAAGTTCTGCGCATCTAGAGGTACTACACCCATGATACATGTAACACAGGGTAAGGAAATAATGAAAGGGTGGGAACTTCAAAATTCTTAGGTGTCCATATTGAGCTTTTAAACTGGAAAAGGCACATATTAGAACTCCTAAAACAATTTTGTTCAGCCACATTTGCACATTGAATCATAGCAAATCTTGGAGAGAGACAAATCAATAAATTGACATATTTTGCATATTTTGATTCAATAATGTCATATGGAACAATGTTCTGGGGTAACTCATCTTTAAGAAAGAAAGTCTTCATTGCTCAAAAACATGCTGTAAGAATAATATGTGGTGCTCATCCATGATCATCTTGTAGACATCTCTTTTAAGGATATGGGCATTCTGACTACTGCTTCACAATATATTTGTCATAAATAAGCCACAACAGGAACAGTAATGTACATATCTACTACACTAGAAGGAAGAGGGACATTCATTACTTCATACTGATATCGTATTTTAGCACAAAAAGGGATGCTGCAACTAAAATTTTTGGTTAGAAAACTAACCGAAAAAGTTTCTCCTTAACAACACCTCCTGTTCCACAGAAGAGTTACCATCATTGCAATGTGTAAAAGGTGGTGGGTGGCAACTGCTAACTCACATTTCTGTATGTTAAAAATAAATACATAAAAAACAAAAACAAAATGTATAACTGTCCAACTTGTAGCCACATTTGCAAATTAAATTGCAATGGGAATGTAAAATAATTTGTTCCACATAATTACGAAATCGTGCAGAATGATCCATGGAATACTACTATGATAACTAACTGTTTGTATTGGAGGTATTTTGCTGTGCTATTTGTTGCGATAGGTGATATTACTACTTTGAGAGGTAACAGAGAAGTCTATTGTCCCAAACAGGGGATATCTCTGCCAATAAAAAAGGAAATATTCATGTGGCACTGTTGGCTGGAAATCACCACATGGTATGTTCAGTTATTATTCCTCTGCACACAATGGTCCCTTTTCACGAGATGTATGACAGTTCTATGTTTCTCCTGAGCATAGGTGACTGTTGCGAATGTGGAATTAAAATTTTTTAGGCCAATAAATCTGTACAAAAACATGTCCCATTAACATTTATGGAAATGTTTTGAGTTTCTCATAATTTTGAGGCAAACCAGGAATATTTCATCATGTCTCGGAATATTGGTGACGATAACTGATGGTGAATTATAGAATGAATTTTTATACAATCTTCCCGGGAATTAATTACATGATTCTCCTGTAACAATGCGCTGCAATTTTGCAAGCAACAGAAGAAAAAAAATGTACGGGAAGAGGAATTGAACTTGAGACCTCTATCATAAAGGTTCGAACGCTAACCATGTAGGCTAAACGGCGACTCGGCAAGGAACTAACATTTTATACTCATACAGCACCTAAGAAACTTTGGATCGATTTTTCTCGTGATTTTCCGAGTAGTGCGTCCTAATATTTTAACCATGTGAGGTGTAGGGGTCCTCTTTCACCACACAAAATTGCAGATAAATCCCC
Organism: Schistocerca gregaria; assembly: GCF_023897955.1. Classification (NCBI taxonomy): domain Eukaryota; kingdom Metazoa; phylum Arthropoda; class Insecta; order Orthoptera; family Acrididae; genus Schistocerca; species Schistocerca gregaria. The sequence goes on along the minus strand of NC_064927.1, from coordinate 167,360,698 downwards.
GACCCCACAATCGTGCCGTCTCCTTGTCAGATAGCGCCAAGGGGGCTGCAAAGCTTAATAGCCCCACTTGATCAACAGGTCACCATTGACAGTATCACTTGGCCTCACTCCATGTGACACATAGTGAAGAAAACTGAAATTTAACCTGGAACATTGCTAAGTCTGGGAACCAAGAATTTCATGTCACCATATCTTCTCTACTTAACAGTCAAATACTGAAAATGAAAATTTATTCCATCACTACAATTCAATCCCACTATCTCTGGGTTGAGCACAATAGTACAAATGTGTTTGTGACCTCCACTGTGAATATGGGTCTTTGTCAGAAAGATACAGTGTCACAATAAAACAGCTGTTGTATCTTTCAGTATCAACAGTTCAAATGTTGTCAAAAGTGAAATTTTCATTGACATCATGTTAGAGAAAATGACACACTAAACATGATGAAGAAACACTGGACAACAATGGCTATAGTCAGCTGCAAGAGATTTTTATATGGTGATACAGCTGAACTTAACATATTTTTTGGGTTGAAAAGGCCAGTGGGTATCCCAAAAATTATATTTTGGTAAATACTCATTTTTAAATGTGCTGTTTTGTCTCAGAAGACTGATGAATATTTCAGTTCACTAAGTATGTACCGATTTCCAGCAAGAGAGAAGGTAAGGGAAGAATCCTAAATCTCAAGTTTCTTCTGGTAATACAACTACTTTAAACACTGTTACGGGTAGGCTGTTGCTTCATCTCGATACAGGTGTGTCTTCAAAATTATCCATATGAAATAGATCATAAACAGGCATTTAACACAGGATTTCACACACAGAAAATAAGAATGAACCCGCAAAATGTAAGGTAAAAGAGAAAAAAAGTTAGGCCAACATCATTCTGTTGTAAAAAATTTAGTGTAGTAGCAAAACATCTTCAATGCATGATATACCACACAGAAAGAACGTTTTAAATGGCCTGGCACTTGTCAAATGAATAAAAACTAATTAATAGCTATTATTAGAATACAATTTGGATATACGGTTCTTGTGCTGGAACAGTTCACCATAAAACCTTAAGAGTTGTTTACTAACCAATATGTGAGACAAAATGTAGAAATGTTCAGCTGGAGTGTTCATGTCAAATTTGGTGTTTGCAAAAGCACAAAAATGATGCCATCCTCACTCCATGTTGTGCAGCTGACAGAAAACAAGCACTCACATTCACAGTAACAGAGGATGATTGTGATTATTACATTGTCATGTGGCTAAACAAAGGTGCATATATACAGGGTGTCCGAAAAGTCTTTCCCTGATTACGTAAATTGATAACTCAGGCTAGAAGTAAGATACAAATGTGAAACTTGTGTCGAATTGTTTACCACTATCAAAGTTGTTTTTCTGTTTTAGGTTCGCAGTACGTAAGTAGTGGATAAGGTGCAGTGCCCAAGAAGCCATGTTAACCAATCAGGAAAAGGCACAGTGTGTCCTCTGGTACCATGAGACACGATCACCAACCACAGTGCAGAGACACTTCCAGACAACATTTGGAAGGAATCCACCTGATGTCAAGAGCATTAAAGCCTGATATGAGAGGTTCAAGAATACAAGATCGGTTGCTGACTTTCCGAGCTCTGGTCGACCGAGAACCTAAGCAGACAGGGTGGAAGCTGTAAGGCAGTCTTTTCTGCGAAGTCCGAAGAAATCGGTGCACATGGCCTCACGTGAATTACAGATGCCAAAAAGCTCTCTCCATGACATTTTACACAAACGTTTATTGTTTCGTGCATACAACATGCGAATCGTTCAGGCCTTGTTGCCCAATGACAGTGCACGTCGATATGACTTTGTGGTCGAAATGCTATCACGTATTGAAGATGATGATGGTTATCTCAGACGAATTGCCTTTTCCAATGGATCGACCTTTTTTGTCAGTGTCACATATTGAAGATGATGATGGTTATCTCAGACGAATTGCCTTTTCCGATGGATCGACCTTTTTTGTCAGTGGAGTAGTGAATCGCCATAATGTGCGCATTTGGGGTTCACAGCCCCCTGGCGAGGTCATAGAGTGCACCAGAGGCAGTTCAAAGGTGAATGTTTGGTGCCCACTATTGCACGATCGAATTATCGGGCCATTCTTCTTCGCTGAGGCTACCATCACATCTGCAGTGTATCTGGACATGTTGGAACTGTATGCTGTTCCTCAGCAAGATGGTGCACCGCCTCATTGGGGTGTGGACAACCATGCCTATCTCAATATGACCTTTCTTGGGTGATGGATTGGTCATGATGGGCCAACAGTTTGGCCTCCATGCTCTCCTGACATAACCCCATTAGACTTCTTTTTATGGGGTTATGCCAAGGACGAGGTCAACTGAACACATGTACCAGATCTTGAAACCCTGCGGCAACGGATAACCACAGTCGTTGAATCGATCCCTCCAGTGATGTTGGATAATGTGTGGACGGAAAATGAATATCGCCTAGATGTGCTACGTGCTACCAAGTGTGCTCATGTGGAAGTTTACTGATGTGTGAAAAAAAAGAAACTTTGATAGTTTGTAAACAATTAGACACCACTTTCAGTGGTTAGCACACTGGACTCGCATTCGGGAGGAAGACAGTTCAATCCCTCATCCGGCCATCCTGATTTAGGTTTTCCGCAATTTCCTTAAATCGCTCCAGACAAATGCCGGGACGGTTCCTTTGAAAGGGCACGGCCGACTTCCTTCTCTAATCCGACGAGACCGATGACCTCGCAGTTTGGTCTCTTCCCCCAAACAACCCAACCCAACACCAGTTTCATATTTGTATCTTACTTCTAGCCTGAGTTATCAATTTATGTAATCAGGGAAAGACTTTTCGGACACCCTGTATAACTGTGCAATCACAATGAGTATCTGAAATACATCCAGAGTTATACTTGTATGCAATATATTTCATCTAACCCAACAGAAACAAGAGAGACAATCCTTATGTTTCCAATGAGAGTAAACTCATACTGAAGCTGTATCACAGTAACACATTAGTGCTGTACATGTAATGAATATGCTTGTTTGTAATTATTTCTACTGATAATCTGAGCATTCAGTAAAAAATATTGCTTGTTTGTAATTATTTCTATCTGATAATTTAAGCACTCAGTAATAAAGAGTAATAGAATGTCTTTTAGGGAATATAAATAAACAATACATTGAACGGTTGAGGTATATGTCAAAAGGCATACAAAGAAGACAGTGAACACTGCTATATTTCACAAGAATCTTTGTTCTAGCTGACATCTCAGAGGAAGGCAGTGCAGTAGGAACAAAAGAGGGACAGGCAACATATGCTTAGGATAGAGATTGTTCTGTCTTCAGACAGGAGGAGTTGTGCACAGCACAGAATGGGTGGGGGAGACAGAACAGACAAAGGGATAGACTGTGGAATAGAGGGTGTGGGTGCAGCATGAGTTGAGTTACAGTCATGAAGCTGCGGTGGAAGAGCGTGTGGTGCAGGGTCTAAAGGAGATCATGGCTATAAGATTTATGGAGTCAAAGCATGTGCTGCAAGGACAATTCCCACCTACATAATTCATAACTCAGAAGCTGTTGTTGTGTAGGAAGGATCCAGATGGCAGGTTGTGAAGCAGTCCCTGAAATCACTGAAGTCAAGCATGTTCTGCTCTCAGTATTTCTGGGGCTAGTGGAAAACTGGCCACAGTTTGGTGGTGGTTCCATGAGTATGTAGCCTTCAACTGCGGCAGGGGGGGGGGGGGGGACGCTGGTCCAGGACCCAAATTCAGGAGGGTGTATCTAGATCACGGTGCCCTCATTTTTGACTTGCGAGGGGGTGCATACGGTGGAATGGCTCAAGAACAAGGTGCCCATGATATCCCTGTGGGAAGATGCGAAGTTGCTAGTCAAGACGGCAGCTGAGCTTCTTAAGACCACAAAGGTATCAGTATGAGTGCCAAATATCCTTAAGAATGTCTCTCCAAAGACTCTGGTCGAGAAAAGAGGGGGTCAGAACCCAAAAGTCTTGACAGAGGATTGGAGAGTAATCAACCAGAAGCTGTACCAGAAGAATGAACCCTGGTGATGGAGGTTGGAGAGAAGTCCCTGAGGGTGATGCGAGAGCAAGACATGAAATTGTTTTTAGGGTTCTCGCAGGTCGCTGTCAGGGTAATCAAAGACCTCAAAGGCAATTATGGAAGCAAGATGGAGTACAGTAAAGGGAACACTGCTGCCCTAAGCCATCACCTGGGAAGACAGGAAGTGAATGTGGCCCTGATACAAGAACCCTACTTATATAAAGGGGGTGTTATCAGGCCTTGGTTGCACTGGAGGTAAGTTGATTTATGCTAGAAATCTAAGAAACTCCACAACATGCATCTATGTGAGAAATGGAATTTCTTTCATGCCAATGATGGATTTCTGTTCAGGGACCTGGTGACCATCAGGATACAGCAACGTGAGGAAGGTACGACAAGGGAAATTGTTTTGGCCTCAGCATACCTTCCTTACGAAGACAGTTCTCCTCCTTTGCCATCAGCAAGGTGACCAAATGTTGGTTGGATGCGATGCCAAAGTCCACAACCTAGGGTGGGGTAGCAAGGATACCAACAGTAGAAGTGAGTATATTCTTGAGTTTCTCTTGTCTAACAACCTGGAGGTCTTGAACAGGGGTAACAAACCTACATTCAGGAATAGCAGAAGGGAAGAAGTAACTGACATAACCTTCGGTTCCACGATGATGGGGCAGCTATGTTAAACAATGGCATGTGGCTTTAGAACCATCCTCATCGGACCAGACGTATATTAAATTCAAGGTTGAAATGGGAATCAGACATACCAGGGTCTATAGTAATCCCAAGAAAACAGACTGGGAGACACATAGAAGGGACCTTGGCTTATGCTTATCAGAAATTAAAATGTTTATAAGGAATCCAGTAGAGTTCGAGGAAGTAGCAGAGGCTGTAACCTCGGACAGACATAGTGACCTCGTTCCAGGACAACTGTTCAACCACCAAGAAATGCACAAATAGGAGTGTGCCTTGGTGTAACAATAACTTGGAAATGCAAAGGAAACAGGTACGAAGACTGTTTAACCTTGCAAGACGTGAAGGACAATGGGCAAAATATCGTGAGGCCCTTGTCATCTACAACCTTGCAATTAGGCAAGCAAGGGAGGCATCGTGGAAGGCATTCTGTGAGGAAATGGAGGGCACAGCTGCTCACCCCAGACTTCATAAAATCCTCAATAGAGTACCAACTAATCCAGGAGGTGCGTTGAGGAAGGAGGATGGGGATTATACAAAGACAGCATGTGAGATGCTGGAACTGCTCCTCAAAACTCACTTTCCTTAATATGCTTTGGTGGATAACATAGACCAGAATGTGATCTCTGAGAGACACTGGTTCTCAGGCACACGAAGAGAAAACTGGGAATCGGACAAGGGGTGTGTCGACTTCAGGAAAATCCAATGGGTGGTGGGAACATTCCAACCGTTTAAGTCACCTGGCCCAGATGTAATCACTCCAGCTCTCCTGCAACAAGCAGGAGAGAATCTTATAAGAGTCCAATGCAGGTTAATCACGGTTAGCCTAGCAGCAGGAATCATTTCCACTCCCTGGAAGGCAGTGAAGGTTGTCTTTATTCCAAAGCCAGGGAGAATTGATCATAACAAGGCCCAGGATATCTTCCTCGACATCAAGGGGGCTTTTAGTAACACAACCTTCGATTCCATGGTCAGGGTAGCAGAGATACATGACCTAGGGACCACTATATGCAGGTTAACTAGGGCCATGCTTAGTGGAAGAAAGGTAGAGGCCACCATGATGAATGAAAAGATGGTAATTAACACCACTAGAGGTTGTCCACAAGGAGGAGTTTTGTCCCTTTTATTGTGGAATCTAGTGGTGAACAAACTCATTGAGGAACTAAATTTCAGACAATGCTTTTGCCAAGGATACGGAGATGAACTCGTCTTAGTAATACTTGGCAAATTTAATGATGCAGGAAGGTGGCACAAGGCGTGCTGGACATTGCGCAAGACTGGTGCATTAAACAGGATCTGTGAGTTAATCCTAAGAAGACTGTTGTGGTAGCATTCACGAAGAAACAAATCCAACATTTAACTTGGAATATAAAGCTTTTCGATGAAACTCCATCTGTGAAAGGGATAGTGAAATATCTAGGGGTAACCTTAGATGAGAAACTAACATGGGCCCTCACATTAAGAGCATTTGCTCCAAGGCAAAAGCTATTCTAGTGAGCACCAGAAAATCTTGTTGCAAAAACTGGAGCCTAAACCCCAAAGGTATGCACTGGATATACACAACGGTGGTTAGACCTAGAATCTCCTATGGGGTCCTACCATGGTGCAGAGACTGGCCTGCTTAGCCATAACAGGTGGAATTAGCAGCACACCAACCACTGGGATGGAAGCCATGCTGGTCATGCCTCCACTTCACCTTTGGGTCAAGATGAAGGCAGCAGCTGGCACATACAGACTCAAAACTGGCAAAAACTGGATCGCATTGGGATATCCACACACTAAAATAGTGAGTGAGGTAAATATAGGAATGGCTGGGGAAATGCCAGCTGACTATATAATTGTTGTGTACATAGTTCTGCATAGTCAGCGCGTACACAACTTTCCCACTAGAGCGCGCCCCTCTAAGCACAACAGCGCAGGCGCAGCGCTCATCCGTCTCCGCACTACGAGATGGCGCTGCCATAGAGACGGAACAAATTCTGCTTCCGCCGATCTGCGTATTAATATGTAACGCAGCCAATGAGATTGCTGCTAACGTAGAACCTTTTCTCCTCGTGGATCACGCTCGTGCAGTGATACCTGAACACGCGAGGTATTATAACGAGTGTATAGACCTCTGATTAGTCAGTCTGCATTTGTCTGCACCAGTCTGCATTAGTCTGTACCAGTCTATAGTCAAGTTTCAGTCTGCATCTAAGCAGATTATCATATTCCAGTACATAGCCATGAAGATAAATGTATAGACATTTTGTCAAGTATCAGAGATATGTGAGAATAAGATTAACGTACCATGACCAAAGGAACTTCAGATTGTCAATTGTAAATAGCATCCAGAATCAAGTTACGTAATGTTTATATGCTTGTTACTATTTTAATAAATGTGTGTGAAAATTAATCAAGTTCTGTTTAAAGTTGGTCACCGTCAATCTGCTACTCTAAGCATGCAAGTGGCATTTCTATCGTCTGACCTCGTGACAGAAGATAAACACTCCACGATAAGACCACGAGACATATTGCTGACACTCACCTACTTCGTTAGAGCGACGAGTCAAACAATATAATGGTGTGTGTACTGAAGGTCTTACAGTGCGCACACCACAATAGTAATTCCCAACTGCTTCAACAAGCCTTACAATATAATAATTGCAAGCAGGGAGCAGTGAGAAAAAAAAGTTCGACACCATACAGGGGACATTGTCTGGTTCACTGATGGGTCAAAATCAGATCAAGGTGCTGGAGCCAGGGTGTAAGGGGTTCAGTCAAGACTAGATGGCATTATCTCTCTAGAATAACTGGACTCAGTATTCCAAGCTGAAATCACTGCAATTAGGGCATGTATGGGGAAGAATGTGCGTAGGTGCTACAAGGACCGTAGCATCTACATCTATTCAGACAGTCAGCCAGCCCTGAAATCATTGGCAGCTCCTGCAACACGATCTAAGACTGTTGCAGAATGTCACAAGGCTCTGGTGGAGCTAGGGGGGAGCAATAGGGTAAACTTAGTGTGGGTCCCTGGCCACTCACAGATTGGTGGCAATGAACAAGCCGACAGATTGGCCACGATGGGGGCAAAGACTCCATTCATTGGACCAGAACCTGTCCTGACTATCACCAAGTCTATGATCAAACTAGAACTACGGAACTGGCTTAGAAGACAGCACATAGAAGACTGGACCTAGGTCTTTAAACAAAAACATGGTAAGGTAATGATGTCAAAGCCATGTTTCAAAAGAAATTGTGTAAACCTGGGCTTGAACAGGACAGAGGTTAAACTCATTGTTCAATTGATGACCAACCATGGGAATTTAAAAAAAACACCTAGATACAATGGGTATAACGGAAGAAGATCCTAAATGTAAGGTCTGTGATGAGAGTGAAGAAACTGCATCACACCTAATCTTCGAATACACGACATTGGACAGCAAGAGACACAGAATTTTCAGGACAACTAAACCTGAAGAAATAGTGTCCAACAAAGAACTGGTAAAGGGACTCGCACTATTTAATTGCATTGGTTGGCTTTACTAGATATACAGGGAGCAATACCGCACAATAAACTCAGTTTCCGTGTGGGCAGTGGCAGGTTAGACCAAAGCTGTTTTAGCTTCCCTGCCAAAATCAAATCAAATCAAATCAGCAGTGTCGGAAGAGCGCACAACTCGAGTTAACAACTGGGGAGACTGTGGTGCCTGAGCAGGAGCTTTGGTGCAACAGTGCGACTCACTTGGTTAGCAGCACTGTTCAAGTAAATATCGCCGGTGACAATGGAAGTCATAGGAGGCAGTGAGGTGTTGACATCATTCGCTGTGCTGACGGCCACTGAGAATTGTTCTCTAGGGGTCAGTACCAATATGAGTGAGAAAGCATTACAGACAAGTGGATTTGCGAATCTTATGGTCCCAAACAATTTTGAGCATTGGTTCAGAGGTGAATGGTCATTAACATCCCCTGTTCTTTCATCCAATAGTTAACTGTTTATGATCCCACTGGTCGTATAGTTTTCGTGTGCTGCTAGCCTATGGGCTGTGTCTGTGGAAGATACTATGGTAGCTAAGGAAAAGTGGAGAAAAATATTGTGGTCATGGCTGGTTAGACATGTAACTTAGGGCTTGTGTGCAGGCAAGCAGCTGCTGATGAGTTCAAGTCTATGTGTGGAGCTGCTGCTGCTCTGAGCACCCCCCCTCCCCCTCATCCCCTTGTTCCCTAATAGTAATTGACCAAATTTTTGGTTTATTGTGGGGCAGTTCTATCTCTACTTTGTTCCTTGTCACTACACACTCTAGGCACACTCAATCATGTGCCATTTATTCTTGTAACACGGGGGTAATTGTTAGCCAAGTAAAGCGCCAACTGGTAGTGGTTTGAGACTGGGGTGTTGTTCAAATAATAACTGAAGCTGGAGTCTGAACAGTTCTTCCGCCTTTGAATTAAACATGAACTTCTATTTGAGAATTTCGGTATGTACCTTAAAGCACCATTCAAGTAACAACTGAAGCCAGAGATTGACCAGCATTTGGCCCAGTGGGCAAGTGTTGTGAATGTTGAGACTGCACATTGTGTGTGACTGGGGAGCTTTGACTTAATTTTTATTAACAGAGTTACGCTAAGTTACAAGGGTGTGGCATAAGGATGCACTAGGATATTTTGCTGATGCAGCGGGTGGCAGAATACTAGTTTCGGAGAGGTGCGTGAGATTGTATGTAAGGTGGTTGGGATTGTGTGTAGGATGTTCCACATTTCTGGAATTAATAATAAGTAGTCGAAGCCATAGGAAATGACATGGTTAAATCATTCCTGTCTTGGATAATATTACGTGATGAGAAAGGTACTTCTTTGCAGTTAACCCCTCAGGTTGGTCAGAGGATTAGAGAAGTGTGGATATGGCACAAGAAATCTGTCTAAAGACTAGGTTTGGAAGGTAATGCATGCCTGGAAACACCTTACTAAGACATCAACAGACAAACAAGGGATTACTTGTAACTGTTGAGGCTCAATCCAACAGTGGCCAGACTATATGGGAAAGACTTTTTGGTGTAGAAGGGAAGGCAGCAACCAGTTTTAATGGACCCATCAGAGAGATAAAGCTGAACATCCAGGAATGTGGTGTGATGGGCTGAGGAGGACCAGTCAAAGTGGATGGTTGTGGTGTTGGGCTGTGGAGGAATGGGACAGAGTATCTGGGCCCTGTATCCAATTAATGAGGATATCATCAATGAACCTGAACCAGGCAATGATTTTCAAACTTCCGGGAGCTAGGAATATTTCTCATATGCAAGGCGGCAGAGGAGAAGGCTGCCAAATAGGCGAGAATGATCATGCAGCCCTCAAACGAGAATTAATTACATGTGAGGATGTCGCTAGGTGAATAACGAATGGATTTGTGGGTTTGGAGTCAAAAGTATATTGTAGTGGTAGTGTTTAAAAGTGGCAAGGCCACGAATGTGTGTGGTAATGGTGTATATCAAGGTGGCGTCAATAGTGACGAGTGAGGATTTAGGCAGTAATGGAGAAGAAATGGTTTACAATTGGTGTAGGAAACGGGTCATGCTTCTAAAATGGGAAGCTAGGCTGCGGGAAATTGGTTGCAGGTGTTTTTCAAGAACTGCCTAGATTATTTTGGTCAGAGCACAGCAAGTAGCTACAATGGAGCATGCACAAATGTCAGGTTTATTGACGTTAAGAAGCATTAGAAAATGTGTGTGTGTGTGTGTGTGTGTGTGTGTGTGTGTGTGTGTGTGTGTGTGTGTGTGTGGGTGGGTGGGTGGCGGGGGGGGGGGGGGGGGGGGGGTTAGTTGCAGTGATGAGGGAGATGGATTAAGAGGAGTGATTCAGGGATGGGCCTAAAAAGTAAAATTTGGTTCAAAACACTAAAACAAAGGATTGCCTAAGGAAGTTCTCTCTTCTAAAACCTATCATAGAGAAGACAATATTGAATAAGACAATGCTGACTATTATTAAAACATTACATACCGCATTCATGGTTGTGAATGTCTTTTTAAGTAGAGCCTCGCTGAAGACGCCCGATTTGATCTTAGATCGAACGCGCAGCTCCACAAGTCTCTGACGTGAAGGCAAGGCAGCATGAATGACTACCAACACAACAATGTCCAATGGAACAGGATCCAATGCTGACTCTATAACTTTTAACCATCCATCAGCCACAACTTTTGATAAGAGAAATGCATCTCTCAAAGCTGTCACTGTTAATACTTTAGCACTCTCAGCAGCTTCAGTGTCACCATGCAGAGGAGTAAAATCCAGTCCTTTACGAAGCCCTGAAACTATCTGCAATTTAAACAAAGGACAATAAATTATTTTGCTATTGAGTGAATCCTGTAATCCATTAAAATTAGTTGGTAAATCACAATACATCAGTCACAAGAGAAATTTATGAAGTGGGAATGGATGGAGGTGAAGGGAAGGAGAGGGAAAGTTTTTTCCTTTTTTTATTACACAAGGAAACTTCAAAAATGTAAAATTCATTGGCAAATTACAGTATGTTATCAACATGAGAAGCAGGAAGAAGAGATGGGAAAGGTGGAAGGGGTTATTATCAGGAAGGTGTGGAATTTATTAATCACTGTATCTACAGTAACATTTTTCAATTTTTAACTGTTTTAAACAATGTGTCTTTCCTGTGTTTCATGCTCTGTCTTCATTTAGATTTGTGTTGAAATTTTATGCATTGTCACAATGCAGAAGAGTTGCATGAGGTGAAATCTGTCCACTGAAATGCAGAATACTTATTTCAAAGCAGATGCCAATTAGGTAATAGGGCTTCTTGTATTATGATAGAACAAAGGAACTATATAAATGCACTATTATGAGCATTTTGCAATACTGTAAAAGAACTGTCTGTTTAAACTACTTATTTTCATTGTTCCTGCAAAAAGCTTAATCGGAAATTTCTTTTAGTTGGTGGAAAATCTTTTAGTTTCCTGAGACTAAACACAGTATATATAAAACAAGCAGGAGTACACAGAACAGTTTATTAAGATGTTACATCAGGAAATATAAGAGAAAAAGTAACAGTTGAAAAACAGGCAAAAGATGTTATGGATACAGGGAAGACAAATTTGCATCAATCTTACTGTCCTATGTGTACACAATCGAAATAATATACCTAAGTTGTTATCAAAAGAATATCCTTAATCAAATAAAGCAAGATGAATATAATTTTATGATTTCAAGAATACGAATCATTCTGCAAAGGCACCTTATGCTGCAATAACCCACCAAGTGTGACAATCTCAGTGTTGACAGAAAATTCAAAAGTACTCTGTTCTTCACAATACATAATGTATCACGCTGGGGACAACAGTATGGCTCTAATCCTAAGCAACAAAAAGTTCTTGAGTATCGGTTTTGTGAGATGTTGTAAACAACGAGCCAACGGCCTTGCCGCAGTAGTAACACCGGTTCCTGTCAGATCATTGAAGTTAAGTGCTGTTGGGCTAGGCTAGTACTTGGATAGGTGGCCATCCAGTCTGCCGAGCGCTGTTGGTAAGCGAGATGCACTCAGCCCTTGTGAGGCAAACTGAGGAGCTGCTTGATTGAAAATTAGTGGTTCCGGACTCGAAAACTGACATATGGCTGGGAGAGCGGTGAGCTGACCACATGTCCCTCCATATCCACATCCAGCCTCCTATGGACTCAGGATGACATGGCAGCCAGTCAGGAGTAGTTTTAGCCAGCATGTTATTAAACAGAAGGGTAGAATTTTGTAGGGAGGCCTTCCATTGCCAAAAGCTTTAACAGTGGCAACATTCATCACATATCATGAGTTTCTCTCAATTCAAATCATGGGAATAAGTACTGACAGTATTTTCAGTGTCTCATATTTGAAGTAAACATGGATTTTCTGAGAAGTTTACTTACTGAAATTGATGAAAAATTTAACGCCAATGGCTGCAATATTGATAATAATAGGTTTGTTAGCAGTGTTGTGGAGCAGAGGACAGATCTGATAAATTAACTGAACTTTTATTCAAATGAAGTGGCAGATGGGAAGGCATATGAAGTTACATTCCTAATTATCAAGAAAGCAAGAGATTATTCACTTAATGCATCACAAATCTTATGTTTGTTATGTCTTCATCTCAGTATCAAACATCCACCATTACATTTTGCAATGAACCCCATTAGCCTGACGGAGACTGAGACCACAGCTGAAGGTTATATTCCAATCTTCTCCAACCCATCTCTCTCCATTCCCTCAGAAAGAAAGCAGCAGTACAAAAACCTTAGGTTTTCTTATGTGGCTATCAGCAGTACTTAGAACTTTAGCTCTTAGTGTAAACAATTGCCAAACATCCTGTCTCCTTGTAATTGAGAGAAAGATAAAGCACATTACACTCCTATTCATGAATGATGATGGTTTGCATAGTCTGACACACAAATGGGGACTGCAGTGTGCTGGCTCAAGCAACAGTTGTGGTTTGTGCATACATGTGCATTGCGCTTGAAGAAAGCCTGTATCTGGCAAATTCTCTCTCTCAGTTGTGTATGTAGAATTCATTGCTTCCCATCCTTATCAGTGATGAATCTCATAATAAATGGAATAACTTGTTATTATGACTTTTAATGCATGCGTTGGCTCTGACATTCCCAGCAGAGAACTGAGAACACTACTGAACGCTCCCTGGGTGTCGTAGAATGCATGACGTAGGTGCAAAACAAGCCTAAACCCTAACCTTATCGACATGACATAACAGAAATGATTGTTCCTTTATTTGTCAACAACAATAGGTTTACCAGTTCACAAACTTGTGGATATGTCTACAACAATATGTCCCTCCATTCAAAAGTTTGTGGGCGTCCAAAACTTCTTATCCTATAAACGTTCTTTCATGGACATAAAAAGGTGAACATCTGAAGGTGACAACACTGTGTTTATAGTGTGTCTTTCAAATACCTCAAATTTCAGACCCCATAGCGAATCCACAGTATGTAGATTTCTACAGTAGCATGCACTGCCGTGCAGCGAAAGTACTTCTCGTGAGAGAAATGCCTTTCATTTACAACTTCAACTGCCTTACAAACATGTTGCTAACATAAATACTAGTCATAATACTTCAGATGCAGAACATTTCAAATGTTTGTGAGACACTGTGATGTGTACTTATTGGACAGCCCCACTTGGCAGCCACCATTTCTACACTCAGTCGTCACACACACTCCCACAGCCAAATACATAATTAATGGAATCATATGAAGACCCACAACCCACGTTGAATTTTGCAGTGATTGCATAAACAAAATGGGATGTCTGTTTTGCTAGATGATCTACCATATATAGTTTAATATGTCATGGTCATAAAATGCTGACTCGGATGATTTGCAAAAGAATGAAAAGACTGGCAGAAGCTGACCTCAGGGAAAATCTGTTTGGGTTCTGGAAAAATGTAGAATTGTGAGGCATATACAATTTATCTCAGCAAACAGACTGCCAATAGGCAATCTTATCTTTATAGATCTGGAGAAATGTTTTCACAGTACTGACTGTAACACACTCTTTGAAATTCTGAAAGAGCAGAGATGAAATATTATCTACAAATTGTTCAGAAAAAAAGACTGCAATTATTTTACTCAAACATCAGGAAAGGAAAGCAATAATTGAAAAAAAAAAAAAAAAAAAAAAAAAAAAAAAAAGCAGTGGGTCTTGTCCCTCATTCAATCTGTACATTGAGCAAACTATAAAGGGGCCATAGAGAAATCATCTCAGGAAAACAGTCAGTAAGATGAACAACAACAAAAATGAAACATGGGTAATACAGGGCACACAAATTAAACCAAATTAACCTTGGGGAATTACATTAGAAAATAGGGTACTAAAAGTACTAGACAAGTTTGGCTGTTCAGACAGCAAAATAACTGACAAAGGTGAAATAACAAGGGTATAAAATGCAATTGATGGTGGCAATAACAAAAAAAAGCATATCTTAAGAGAGAAATATTCTAACATTTATATAAATTTAAGTGTAAGGAAGTCTTTTCTGAAAGTGCATGAGTGATGTCATCGTGCCAAATAAAGACAAACTACATGTAGGCCAAACGGCATGTAGGGGCAGAAATGGTCTCCAAGGAGAGAAGCATACTTGCTTGATCCACTGCACCTTCCAGAATGAAGGAGCACACACGAAATGCCACAAAAACATTCTGCAGACCATAACAATCCCTCCTCCAGCCAGGATATTTGTTTTCAGATGTTTCATGTCATACACTCCTGTCCAATGAAGTATAAAATGCAATTCATCTGAAATGGTCATCCATCACCACTAAAGGAGATCTAGTTGCGGTACTGGTGAGCAAATTCCAGCCTTCATCACTGATGAACAGCACCTGCTGCGGAGGCCCATGTGCAACAACATTCGCTGAATTTTTGATGGCAGCCCCCAGGTTCATCTGGGTGGTCAGTTGCCCAACTGTTGCATGTATGTTCACTCATACACATTTCCACAGGCTTCGCCCACCCCCACCATCTATGGCCTGTGGTGCACCACAGTTGCCTCAGCGCCAGTTTTGGATAGGCCATTACACTAAGCACGGTATACTTTAACAGTGGTGGCAAGTCAGTATACAAACTTTCAAAATGCTTTCACTCTTGATATGAAAGCCAATGATCATGCCCTTTGGGAGTCAGATAAATCACTGTTACCACATTATGACAATGACTTCATTGTTCTTCGTATCCCCCTTACAAGCTTTATAGACCCTCCACTGTTAGTGCTGCCAACTGCCCTCTGTGACTGGTTATTGCATGTTGACATCACGTACAGGACAAGAGGTCACATTAATGTGTCTCTTCTAGCCCCTCCAGCTTTACCACATTCGACTTTCTGTCAATCTCAATTTTCAGGCATCTGTATTCCTATTTGTCTAGTTTATTTGCTTCATTTTTATATTTCCTCCTTCAATCAATTAAGTGCAATATTTTATGTGCTGCCTCAGGATTTCTATTGAGTCTTGTCTTTCTGCATCTGTGATTCTCTGCTGCCTTCATTATTTCATCTCTCATAGCAAACTTTTGTCTTCTATTATATTCCTCTCTCCTGTTTTAATCAATAGTTGCCTGATGTTCCCTTTTAAACTCTCATTCAGGGACCTCTTGTTCCTTGAACTTATCTTGTTCCAATTTCCTCATTTCCTTTCTTTCTGCAATTTCTTTGGTTTTAATCTGCTGTTCATAACGAGTAAATTATGGACAGACTCTACATCAGCCTGTGGATATGTTTTCCAGCTTTACATTTGATTCCTGCGTCTCTGCCTTACGAGATTATCTGTCTTATCAGTGTATAATCTGTCACATACCTTCAAGTGTCTCCATTTATAAAACCACCTTTCATGATTCTCAACCCAGTATTTATAATGATTAAATTGCTTTGAGCAAAACTCTAAAATTCAGCTTCTTTTTTTCATTTAAATATGTGTTCTTCTCATATTTTAGTTGCCTTTATTTTGCATCTGATGAATTCCTGTCACCCTTTGCAATTAAATTTTCATCTACATCTACATTTATACTTCGCAAGCCACCCAACGATGTGTGTCGGCGGGCACTTTACGACCAGTCATTACCTCCCTTTCCTGTTCCAGTCACGTATGGTTCGCGGGAAGAACGACTGCTGAAAAGCCTCCGTGCATGCTCGAATCTCTCTAATTTTACATTCGTGATCTCCTCGGGAGGTATAAGTAGGGGGAAGCAATATATTCGATACTTCATCCAGAAACGCACCCTCTCGAAACCTGGACAGCAAGCTACACCGTAATGCAGAGCACCTCTCTTGCAGAATCTGCCACTTGAGTTTGCTAAACATCTCCGTAACGCTATCACACTTACCAAATAACCCTGTGACGAAACATGCCGCAATTCTTTGGATCTTCTCTATCTCCTCTGTCAACACGACCTGGTACAGATCCTACACTGATGAGCAATACTCAAGTATCGGTCAAATGAGTGTTTTGTAAGTCACCCCATTTGTTGATGGACTACATTTTCTAAGGACTCTCCCAATGAAACTCAACCTGGCACCTGCCTTACCAACAATATGAAACTGAATAATTTCTTTTTAATTCAACATACATTCTTTCAATCTCCTCATCATCTGCTGAGTTAGTAGGTATATATTCTTACTATGTTATTCATAATAGTTCACTGCATTCTTTTTTTTCTTATTCATCGCTAATCCTTCTTTTGTGTTATAACCACTTGATTTTTTTCCTGATAACTCTGTACTCACCAGACCATAAATCTGCATCTACTTGTCACCACACTTCACCAATCACCACTATTCCTAATCAGCATTGGTGTAGACATACTGTACACAATACTGTATAAGAGCATATAAATCAGTCATAACAGTAACTTTGTTGTCTGTTGTTAAGACACCAATATTGGTATTATAACAGAATATTTTGTTGTCCATACACCTCTATGAAAGTTATAATAAAATTTCTGTTATTTAATTACTTAAATCATATTTAGAGCACGGAAGGCATGAACAATATTCATCAAAAGTGAAATAATTATACACCTCACTTCATCACCGAAGTGACGAGCATTATAGAAGCTACTTTAAACAACAGTTACCTTCAAAGGATAAATGAAAGATATTAGGCCGATGTACCACACCTACTTCAATTTAAATATGTTGCTGACAAAATTAATATGAAATATTTATGTTCTAGCTTCCATAATTCACTAGGTGCAGTTGCACATGCTGTTAATGGTCACAAGTGTTATCAATCTACTGACCATTTCAAGACTTTGTAGCGACCCTTTTTTCAATCCTGACTTCCATATCTTGCATGATAGTAGGAATGTTAATTTATCTATACATTGACTGGTATTGAGGGGTTTTGTTCTATCCTGGCTAGTTCTTAAATTAACCCCAGTGAGTCACTACATGTATTGTGTTCCCAGTTCTGAAGAAAAAAGCCATAAGTAAATTAATACTAGTGTTTTCAATAGATTCTCGTTCACTTGTTTCAGTTACTAGTCTGCTGTTTATTCTTGGTGAAAATCACGTAACCTAATTATTTATGAACCTAAATCGAAGTAAAGTTCAAGATGTATAGTCAGTTTCAAATTAACACATTATTTTATTTAACAATAATTATTAATAAATCAGTCCATTCACACGATCACATTCAAAGGGGTTCTTTGAATAAGTATCTGATCTGGAATCCCGTCAATACCAGAGATTCTAAACAATGTTCTGTCACTTTCGATAAAAAGATTGTTCCCGTTTAATATCCATAAGCTGTCAAGAACTATGATTACTAGTTGCGTGAAGTAAAGCTTTTCCACTATCACAATACAAAGTTCAAATCTGTCCAAAAATCGTTAATTCCGTAAAACATTTAAATCTTCACACGAAGTGACGTTAAAGTCAGAGAGATTATTGATCACCTGCCCGTTCCTCTACTATGACAAAAGTTCTAATTATGATCTGAAATTAATGCTTCCCAAAAAACAATCTCATCGCAATTTATTCTTGCGCCCTTGTTTAATAAAGCTCCTATTGTTGCTTCTTAAAGCTGTATGTCCTAATTGACTTCGAACAGACTAGAGGATAGAGACTGGAGTATCATAATTGCATTGTATGTCTATTTATACTTTAGTAAACGCTATCTTTGGTGTTAAGACCTACATTCTGTGACTATAATATTGATTTTCTCATATATAAGAATAACTAATAATTCTATCGTTTTTCTCCCCTCCCATGCTTCCAAAATTTATGATTAAAATTCTTTTTCTATTATTTTCTTACTATAGATTTCCCTCTATTTGTCGCTTATTTCTATTTCGTAAATTAACACTTGTGGAGGGGCTTGGGACATTTTTTGAATTTATATTTCAAGGGCCTGGGAGCTAATTTGGGAGCTATTTTGGTTTATTAACACCGAGAGGCGTTGTAGGTGTTACAACTTCTACAAATGTGTTAACTGCTGATGAAACAGATTCTTAAGGGTCTACCGTTTTTCACTGTACTCTGATCAACAATATACCAGTCAGTCAGATTTATCATTTCTTGCCAGAAATGTTTTAAAGTAATTAATATTCACCAGTATCAAAGGAAGACAAACTCACCTGTGGCAAATCAGTAACTGAAGCATCTACATGGAGAAACTTAACCACATTGGGAAAGAATTCTGTTGGGGCGGTACGCAGAACTGTCAGAACTTGGTCAACCACCTCGGCTCTTATATCTGGAGCCACAGAGAGACAGCTCAAAGCATCCAGTATAACAGGAGTGAGTTCTGATTTCTCCACTAGAAGTGAGCTATAACAAAATAATGTTACATACAATACAAACTGCATTTACATACATTCACAATAAAGGGTGTAATGAAGTAGTAATATCTGAAACAAAACTGAGGCAAACACTAAGCATGGATCACAGAGACGAACGGAAAATATGTTTGTATATCTGTAGTATTTTAGGACCTTTAAAATTTATGCACTGGAAGAAAAAGTATTATACTAAAGAGGAAAATAAGATAGATAGGGACTGGGTGAGCTGTTTCGGATCTTGGTTAAGAGAAACGCAGTGTACTGAAAGTTAAAGTACTTTCTACAGCATGGGTCAAACACACATTCTAATCTTTTGGCAGCAGAATTTCTTCAACTGAGTCATCCATCCATGTCTCAAATAATAATTCAAATACCTGTTACATTGTGTGACCAAGCTGTTCTCCAGGCAACAATTTCTTAACGGCTGTCCATTTGCTGAAGTAGTGCACAAGTGACACTGTTTTTAGGTGCAGCGCAAAACATACATCGGTACTACACATCCAGGAGGAAGAAAACGGTCAACATGGGTGAAAAAAATGGATGAGCAAACGTGGCATAAAGGGTAGCTTGACACTTCATTGAAAATTACTTCTTTTAGGGGACTAGTTTCAAAATTAATTCAAGATGGGCAAGTATAATTATTGATATATACTAGACAAAAGCAACAAACATTAACAAAGCAGGACGCTTTGATGAGAAAAGCAATTACTTTTCCCAAGAAGTTATTGGCTACTCTAAGATTCCATACCAAATGTGCTCACTCACAAAATAACACCTTCTTGGTACACAAACATCCTCATTGCTAGTACCCACTTCTCTTTGAGGTCTCAATGACATGTCTTTGCAGTGCAGTGAATGCAGAGTTTTTATTTTCCTTAAATTCCTCAACTGTTGCCTATGGCCTACACTTTTTTAATGTACAGGCATATTCTGTTTAACACTGCTCCATGTTTGTTTGTTTCTGCTTTGATAATCTTGATATCTTCAGTTCATATTGTCAATTAAAACACTCATGTGATCTTTTCACCAAATTACCATATTCTACATTTTCCCTTCTCAAAATCACTCTGTCAGTTTGCCACAGGAGGTGTGAAATGAACTACAGTAGAAGTATTCACTGCTTGAAGGCACACACTTGATTACATGCTTCATCTTCTGTTGGCAGCAATCATATAACATCGTATGCACTTTCACGCATGGATACAGATTCGTCTTTAGTTCCATGCAGTATGCAGCAGTGTGGGGTATTGAGTTTAGGCATTCTGTGCAACTCCATAGCCTCTTGTTGTAGGCTAAAAGGAACATGTAAACAGACATTAATAATGTCTGTGAAGACTGAAAGAAAAGAAATGAGACTATTCGTTGCTGTGCTAGATATGGTTGCATGGCTGAACTGGAATGGCAGAGACTTTTGTTAAGTTGCTGGTATAGCAACTATCAGTCAACAATGTTCAATCCATTATATTAACAAGCAGTTGTTATGTGATGCACTGTCTACAATAGTACACCACTACACTACAGCATCACAAACAAAATTAAGTGAATGTTAATTTTGCACACTGCCAGCTACTGCAAAATGCAAAGTCAGCGCCTGTTGCTGACAAAATGCTTTTCCACTACTGATTTTCAGGTGTATGGGATTTCAAGAGCAGGGGATATATAGGGGGATCATTATACTGTTTGTTAGTGAGAGACAATGACAGACGTCTCAGATGCTTTATTTCATCAGATGCAAAGATCCAACGCAAAATAATACCTTCTATACCTGCTTGAACAAAATATGGTCACCTACACGTGACAACCACAGCAGGAGATGAAGCAGTACCTTAGACTTCTCAAACTAGGATCAACACCTGGTTTACATGAGACAAAAAACGCTGGGGAGCCATCCTGATTGTTGACCAAACAACCTTCACCCACATATCACAGAGGTGTATTAGAGCTGGATTCAAGAACAAACATTGTATTTGATAGCATCCAAGATAGGATTAAGAGGTCAGATGATTTGGAATTCAACATCAGCACTCATACATTCATGAAGTGTTGCTCAACATGTCCAGACACAATTCAGGAAAAATGTGGTAGTGCGCTGTCTTGCTGGGAGTACAGTTCTCAGCAGGGTGCTGCAGGTGGGGGGAAAAAAAAAAAAAAAAAAAAAAAAAAAAAAAAAAAAAAAAAAAAAAAAAAAAAAAAAAAACCGTATACGATCAGAGAAAGAGAGACAATGACAGATGTACACAGGACTCTGTTTCATCCCACGTAAAGATCCAGCACAAAATAATACCTTCTTTATGTGCTTGAACAGATGCAAATATGAGGCATTAGACCTACCTCAAGTGGTTTTCAATCTGCTCATACAATGTCATCAGCATATGCCAATGTGTACCACAACTTACCCGCGATAGCAAACTTTCTTCAAGCTTTGAGTGCCTAAACCCAGTGTTTCTGCAACTTGTTAATCAGTGAGGCATCTTATTCAGAGAATGAAAAGAGTTCAGTCACAGTGTAATATATGTAATCACGACAAAATGATGTGAAAGTTTGTACCATCTAAGCTGAGAACATGCTAGTGCCCATAGAGGCAAGAGAACCATCCATCCCTTCACTTGTTTGTGCCACAAGATTATGTTTGTTTTTAATTATTTTTCATTTATGAAACAGTTATTATGTTTTTGTGACCCAAGCCTTAGCAAAATATCAAGTTGCCTGAATAATGATAAAATAAATGTGAATAGAGCCACAACTCATCAATAAAATGACATAAACTACAATGTGCAATTTAAATTATGGACTACCACAAGGATCCATATTGGCTCCACTATTTTCCAATTTACATGTTGCCGATTTGCGAAATACGAAAGCAAGAACATTTATCTATGCTGACGCCTTAGCCTTGGTGACACAGTCTAATGATTTTACAATTTTAGAAATGGCTCTCACTCAGGATTCGTGAAGTCTATGTGAAATTTTTAATCTATGGTATCTCAAACTAAAGAAAAACAAAAGTAAATCTTCCACCTTCCATCTGAATAATTGACATGCAAACTATAAACAGCAAACTGCAATCAGAAATTAGTTGCTGCCATATAACCCATTATTAAAATATCTTGATGTGACCCTCGATCGCACCTAACTGGTACAGTGATAAAAATGAGCTACAATGCCTTTGTGAAGAAATGTTCTAAAAATTTAATATAACTGCATTTGTCCCACTGAAACCAAGAGAATATAAACAAAGTATTTCATCCCTATGAAGCATATATTTCTATTTCTGGCTGTTTTTGTGATTGGTGCTTTCTTTGACACATCAGTTCTGCATGAAGTCTATGCATTTGCTCATTGTTGCACTTCACTGGACTTCCCAATTCACAAATATTAGATTTAGTTTAGTTATTCCTCCTTCAAAAGACTGCTTTGAAAAATTTTATGTTTGTGGCACCAATGTAGCAACAATTGATGAACTGGTTTCTTTTGAGTTGGGAAACAGTTCTGTTGATTTTGTTGTTTTATAATCATGCCTGTATGGTACTATCCACTCCAGGTACAGTTATGGTGGCTTATCTGGTACATTAAATATCTAGATACTCCATTTCATACCAGCTCCCTGTTTTATGGATCCATGAACTGGACAAAATGTCCTGTTATTATGTAGATATACAAGATCTTCCTGCAAATCATCATGTCTTCTGCTCTTCTATCTATTTCTTGTTCGTAAAAAGAAATGTTATTCTTCTGCAAATGTCTGTAGCTTACAAGAAAACTGTAAATAAACAGCCCTTTACAGTGCTGGTTTATACCTCTTGCTATAAAATGATCAACTTGGTGTGTCTATTTTGTTACTGCAACATTTTATAGCACTACTTTACGTCCATCCATTATGGTCCGAGCTGCCAGAGATAGCGCTCATTCATGTGCGAAGTGTGCTTGCTTGTATGAATGAATGCATGAGTTTCCTTTTCTGACGGAGGCTTTGGTCGGAAGCTAATGTGTGAGTGTCTTTTTGCTGTGCCTGTTTGCAACTCCGTGTGTCATCTTGATATTCCAATGTGGAGTTTTTCATTGTTAAACTGTGCTGTTTATTTACAGTTTTCTTGTAAGCTACAGACATTTGCAGAAGAATAACATTTCTTTTTACGAACAAGAAATAGATAGAAGAGCAGAAGACATGATGATTTGCAGGAAGATCTTGTATATCTACATAATTGAGTAAGATTGGAAAGGTGAGGGTTCACTGAGACCATAAATTGAAAGTAATCTCCATGTTGTGAGCAAGAAGGGAGGCAAAGATGAAGGAAAGGATGTCAGGGAAGAAAAAGAATGATGGCCCTGCTGTGTATTATTAGCTACAGCAGTGACAAGTTGCTGCAATTTATAAACAGAAAAATAAACAAATAAAATAAAAAAAACTACTGTACACTAATGATTTTTTTAGCAACTCCTGGATGACGGCTGAAATTTCTATGAAGTTTCTTAAGAGTCTAGATGCCTAGACGAGTGCAGCATGAAGAAAGATCATTCTTATTATAAACAGATAACCTGCACACCCAAAGGAAGCACATTCCTCAGGAATGTTAATGTGTTTCTTCTTACTAACTATACAAGTTTCCTTTAGACCTGAGCATAATTTATCCTGTGAAAGCTAAATACAAAGTGCCCATTGTGCAGAGGTCCATTTCATTCCTTGAAAGAAAAGATGTAACAAGATTGAATATTTTAGAGCAGGATCGACCACAGTGTGCAAAGTTTCACATGTGCACACAATGCTCCACACGTGTAGAACAGAGTTCAGCCTGTTTGTAACTACTTGGCTTTGATCGGTCTTTCTGGGAACTACTTGGTACAGTGTGACACTTCATTTAGTAGTGCAATGTGATACTTTTTCTTCAGACATTTCATGTGGCATTTTTCGGTTGGCATGATTTTCAACAGTTTGGCAGACACAGTGGCAGTACCGTTTATTCTTTGCTATTTGTACATGATTAAAGGACATACAAAGGTTCAGTGGCTATTTGTACAAAAAGAGGTAGAGGTGATCTATCATAACAAGTCTTTAAAAAATTATAGGAAATACAGTTATTTTTTTGATGAGAACGATGAAAATTCTCAATGTGTCACAAATTAGTTACAGAATAGCATTGCAATACCATGCATAAATAATTTAATAATTATTTTATGATAAAAGAATACAAAATTAAACAATCAACAGGCAGTTTATATGGGATTCATTGCTTTTTACATGTAGAAGCACACGATGCTAAATATGAAGGCATGGAGCAGGTGATGAAACTAGTCATACTAATAGTACATTTTGTGAAGTCACATGCCTTATTACAGTCAGTTTCAACATTTCTTGGTGCAACTCAATGAAGAGAATTCAAACATTTTATATTACTGCAAAGCATGGTGCTTAAGTTTCGAACAATATTTCAATTTAAGATCTACTATTGTTAGATTTCTGAAGGAAGAGGGAAAGCAGGAACCAAAATTAGAAGATCCTGAATGGACTGTGGACCTCACATTTTTGTGCAATTGACTGCATGAGTCTTTTAAAAAGAAAATAATGTGGAAGGGACCATTTCTGATAAAGAACACCATTCATTTAATTAAGCTCCCTGACTTTATGGAAAACATGAAATTTGAATAATATTTGTAGCTTTGATAGAATTACAGGGACTTTTTTCTAAATATTTTTAAATCACTACGAATCTAACATCTGTTTTTGAACTGTTTTCGAAGCCCTTTGTCATGTCAGTTGAGGTCACCCCTGTGCAAGACGGAACTAATCAATCTCCAATTTAATTCCTGATTACAAGATAAATTATTTTACATTACAACTGTCCAGGACTTCAACAAACTTTTCCTTGGGAAGAATTTCCACATCTTCATAATGAGGCTGAAATCTATCGATCAAAATGTGTCGGTGTGGCACATTTCTTTTTTTTTCCTTTATTTTTTTGTAAATTATGAAACTAAATACATAACAATTAATCTATGACATCGTCTGCTACTGTCCATTTATCTAAAGTTTGAGACACATATAAAAGCAAACCACCAGTAACTAAATAATAGCGAAAATTTGTTTTGCTTGTGATCTATATTGTTAAAATACAAGAAATATGAAACAAGCCATATACAAAACATTTGACATCCTTGCATGACTGAACTGTTGCCTAATGTGATGTGCTGCAGTTCCCCCAACCAAGACAGCAGAGCGTATTAGTGGGAGAAGTATACATTCAAACGAGAGAGACCCATACCCACGCAGAAATCTTGTTTTCCCTGTTTTATAGGTCATGTACATGTTTGTTGTTGCCAGGAATGCTGTAATTCAATGGGCTGTGTTAATCCCTGCAGGCTGCGCATTAGTATCAGTTGCAGGAGAAGAGGATGATGATTATTCCCCTCAATGCTGTCACAGGTATTCCAGTAAGTAAGATATTTCGGAACTCTGTTGTGATGATATCCTGAGTTTGCATAGCAGATAGATGTAACTAATTGTGTGATGCTTTAATAAAGGACCAAGCACAGCCAGTAGAGGTACGGAGGGGAAGTTGAATGATAATGATGATGAGAAGGAGGAGGAGTAATCAACTGCACTAAGTTTCGCTGAAACTATTACCAACTATTTAACCTCATTTAGTGTAGGTGAGTCGGTTCCAGCCAGTATCCACAATACTGAGTGACAACACTTCACTTCATCACTTCACAGTATGTTCCGCCAGCAGATGGAGTATTGGAGGGGGGGGGGGGGTGACCGGGAGAGGGGGGGGGGGGGGGGGGGGCGAAGCTACACTTCTCGATTTCTTGAATTATTCAGGAAATAAAGGATCTCTCCTTTTGTGCAATCGTATTTATCAGTGCCTTAGATGAGTAAAATAACTGTTGAAGATAAACAAATTCTTCTTCATTCTGGATATTGTCTTCAAATTAAGACATCAGCTAACACGTTTAATGCGACATTAAAACAAATGACTACTGAATTAATGAAACATGTATGGCACTAATATACATTTTATGATTTGTTAGGTTGTTTGTCACTATGTATGCAAGCCTTTCGAGCCAGAGGCTCCTTCTCCTGGCAGAAGGATTGAAGGCGAAGGAAGATGGGTGAAGGAAAAGGACTGGAGAGGTTTAGGAAATGGGGAGGAATTCGAAAAAGTCACCCAGAACCCCAGGTCAGGGGAGTCATATCCGACAGGATGCAATGAAAAGATTGAATCAGTCTTTCCTCCTCATACCGTCCAGTATGTCTCCCCAGACCTGGGATTCTAAGCGTCTTTCCTGAGCTCTACCCCTTTTCCTAAACCTCTCCAGTCCTTTTCCTTCACCTTTCTTCCTTCCTCTTCAACCCTTCTGCCAGGGGAAGGAGCCTCTGACGCCAAAAGCTTGCATACGCAAAACTGTTTTATATGGGCATACCCCTGCTGCTGCTTGGTGATTAGATTTTTTTATCCATCCAATTACATTATATTGTCAAAAATTGTTTATTTTGATCATTACGTCTAAGAAAAACCTATTTCGATTCACATAGACTCGTTAAAAAGGGGTGTTACTGAATTAGCCATTATTTTGTGACTTGCATTGTAGTACTTACTTAAATAGTGCTGACAAACTATACTTAAATGTGGTGTTCTATACTTCACAAGATCCTGCGTAACAGGCAAAGAAAGTCTTTGTGATTCATACCATTACTATTTGTTACCATGTCACATTATTGCTCATGAACGCAAAAGCACCAATTAATTTAGATCAG
This sequence comes from Schistocerca gregaria, assembly GCF_023897955.1. NCBI lineage: Eukaryota > Metazoa > Arthropoda > Insecta > Orthoptera > Acrididae > Schistocerca > Schistocerca gregaria. The sequence continues at coordinate 167,333,906 of NC_064927.1, read as the reverse complement.
CACTATTCATACTACGAGTGAAGCAGTAAACTGAATTCAAGTGAAGAAAATAAAATAGAGGACAAAGTTACCAACCTCAGCTTCTGTGCAATTTCATCGTGCTGTTCATCACAGATGATGTCCGGAAGGCAGAATATAACTTCTCTTTGGACCTGAAAATTTAAAAACAGAGTTATAGAAAGTTTTTACTACAAAGTAATATAGCCAACAAATACTTTTCAAAATTGTGTGTTATCAAAACCCTAAAAGGGATTAGGTTTTTCGTGTTGAAATTTTGTGTGTGTGTGTGTGTGTGTGTGTGTGTGTGTGTGTGTGTGTGTGTGAGAGAGAGAGAGAGAGAGAGAGAGAGAGAGAGAGAGAGAGAGAGATTTAATACTGATGAAGGCGTGTTAGGCCAAAAGCTTTGTTTGACAATATTTTGTTGTGCCTATCTGAGACTCAGCATCTCTGCAGTATGGTGTGTAGCAACTATCCTTTTCATAAAATTACCTACTGGTTTATGTAGGGATAACACAAAAATAGGAATTAGATCATGGATGTATTTAAGTTGAAGTGTCGCCGATGCTTTCCTTCAAATGTACTCAGTTATTCAAATGTGATACTGTAGTATTCTACAAAACTGACTCTTATTGAAAAGGCAACACAGCTTGCTCTGCACTTAACTGCATTATGAGACACAAGAACGTATGTCTCTGTGACTACGACAGACTCAGCCTGTTAAGTATTTGCACATATCAGATAACTTCTTGAGTAGTCGTGCGAAACATTCCAAATTTTTAACACACACTCTCTTTCCTGTCCTGAAAACAGTAGAAGGTTTTACCAGAACTAAAAATGCCACTGTTCGGCCCTTTTTTTGTTTTGGTTGCCAGGTATGTGGAAAAACACCACTTACAGCAAAATAAATGTTAAATAAACTGTTGTAGTCATCAAAGTATTTTTACCATTCTTGCCCAACTGTTAGGGTTAATTTTACGTCAGGTGGTATTGGATACGAATATCTGTTTGATGAATCTTTGGTTAGATCCAGGACACAGTTAAACTGGGCAACATTGAACCTGAAGAACTCACAGAGCTTTGTCTTCATTTAATAAATGACTACTGACAAATGTTGTAAAAAAAACTTGTCAAGCTTTATCCACATTATGGGATGTGTTTCAGCTTTTTTGTCATGTAACTGTTGGTGCATAATGCCTTCTTTATCATCATTTTCTTGCAGTAGTAAGTTCAACAATAACACATGATCATTAATCTGAAAAACGTGTGTCTATTTCCAAGAACTGTTCATGACTAAGCTATGAGCTACTTGCACATGGCATGCTCAGACAGCATGTTCAGTACTATCACACTCAAATAAAGTACTTTAACTTTTCTTTTCTCTATACTACAGTTTCCCTCCAACTTCAAAATAGATTTTGATATGTTAGCTACCTTTAGTACGCAAAAATGAGTCACCTAAAATGAACCAAATGTAAAATAGCCAGCCACCACAATTTTCACTACAGCCCATTCAAGTTTTATGCTACAGAGTAGGTGTATTTGTAAATTAAATGTTAGAATAAATATGACCAAAATCAAGAAAATTGACACTTCATCATCAAGCTGTGGTATGAAACTATAAGATATGAAACATGTCAGTTTTGTGTGCCAATGTCCTCAGAATAAGATAAGAACTATCATATAGTGAAGAAAACACGCAAATCTGAAACAAGTCGTTTTAATTTTTTAAGGGGAAGGGAGAACCTTTTCCAAAAAAAATCAACTCTAGGAATTGATGGAGGTTTGCTTCCTTTACATGTAGAATTTTTCTCACACATTGCTATCAACTACTTCGTAGGAACTAGACATTAATTTCCACTGTGGTGTCTCTTGATTTTGAAAGTTGTATCCATTGGCCATGGTATGAGCCTCGCCAGCAAGCTGTGTTCTGCCTGGCCAGCTGTCAGGCCCAGGGAGTTTCATTTAACAAAAGACACTAATAAAAGTTTCTTAATAAGATCAAACGATGGAAAATCAGGGATAGAATATAAAAAAAATGAAATAGGATGGATTGTTACTCACAACATACAGGTGCCTCTTCTCAATAAGAGTTATTTATCTTTCAATCTCTGCACAGTCTACTTCTTTTTATTTCATTATACATATGTTTACAAAAACAAGTGAGACAGATAACATTACAAAGAAACTATTATTCAAGGTGTATAAGTGGCTGACTGTTTCACAACCTTGAACTTTATCCTCACCCTGTGATGAGTTACATCAAAAGCAATGAAGTCAGTGACAGTGAATGACCAGTTGACATCAGACAAGTTTTTGCACTCTGGTAGGTGGAAAAAACGTGAAGACCCTATGTGAGCTCACTGTCAATGACATGATTTGATTTTTTATTAGTCCAGTTTTATCATATATCACTAATTGTACAATTTATATTGGACAGGTCAAAGATAAGTTACAATAATACATAGTATTAGCAATTAAAATTAGGTACCTACTACAATTAATTTTGTAACTTATTCAGAAATTCTCTGACAGAATAGAAACAGTGCTTTCTTAGTTTAGCTTTAAATATTGGACGAGTAGTATTTTTTATTTGCTCTTGTATCTTATTGTGTAGTATTACACCAATGTTAATTATGCTCCTCCGATAGGTGGTTGTTCTGTGATATTTTTGATGTATGTTTGATTCCCTTCTGGTACTATAGTTGTGTACATTTTTGTTCTGTAGCAGTTTGCCTGTTTTCAGGAGGTAGTCCCTAGTGAATAAGATAGTTTCATAAATGAATAAACTTGGAACATTTAGAACACCAAGCTCAGTAAAATGGGATTTACAGGACAACTCTGAGGAGTGCAAGGGTAAGTTTATTTTGCAACAGACATGTAAACAGCATTTTTCAGAGAAAAGCAACAACAAATTTACGGCAAACAGCTTGTCATTGTCATTAGGTTGATTTAAGTTGAAACTTTTGGCGGCTGAAGGACACAGTTCATTTACAAATACAGCATGACAAATGAAGCAATGTGAACAGTTTCTACTTTTTCATTCAGTTTGTGTCATAGCTCATATTTAAATGAAAATTCAGTTATCACAAGCACCTGTCATCAGTAGCCCTATCAGAGAACAGGACAAAAGCATTGATTTCTAATTCAAGAAATATTTTGTATTTTTATTCATATTTTGCACACTGAAATTAAACTGAGCTTTACAGCAATGAATATAAAAATTAGACATTTCACTTTATATAAATACAAAATATAATCAAGAGATTATTAGAAGTAATTTACCGCAGTCTGTGCAGCATCCAGAACCTCAGCAAGTTGTGTACTAAGGAACTTTGGGTCCACTATGTTGTCCAAAAAACGCATCTGACGCAAAATAAGACGTGCCCAGGGAAATTCATCTTCATTTGAGGCACTGGGGAAAAAATGTGATTATATAAAAATGGTACACATCAGTACCCCAAGAGGGAAGTTTACTAAATGCTCAAAAATAAGAAGAGAAAAAAAGACAAGCCATAGCAACGTAACTGAAAAAAGGGAAATAAATTGTAATTTGCATTTCAATCCCATTTATCTGACACAGAGCATCTTCTACAGTAAATAGCTAGATGTCAATTAACAAAATTAATTTACTAACAAACAATCCAGAAATTCAGAAAGAAACACATCTTCATAAAGATGTGCATACTTTTACCACTAAATAACATATGGTGCAAATGAGATCAAATAATGGAAAATCCAGGATGGAATAATGATAATATTATGAAAAGGACAGATCGCTATTCACCATATATTGGAAATGCTTAGTCACAGATAGCCACAACAAAAATATTGTCAAAAAAATAAGCTTTTGGCAAAAATTGCCTTCATGGGAATTAGACAACACACACACACACACACACACACACACACACATGATGGTGTGTGTGTGTGTGTGTGTGTGTGTGTGTGTGTGTGTGTGTGTGTGTGTGTTTGTCTTATTCTGAAGAAAGCCTTTCTTGGCCAAAAGTTTACTTGTTTGACAGTCTTCTTGTGTTCCAATCTGCGACTCAGCATCTTCACACTATGATGACGTGCTGTAAATGATAATTTACAGAAAGCATAACTGTTAACATTATACCTGCAAAAGATGGTAAAGAATAACTTACTTATTTTTGGAGAGAGGGAGATAAGGAGGGAGGGGGAGGGGGAGGGGGAGGGGGGAGGGGGAGGGGGAGGGGGAGGGGGGAGGGGGAGGAGGGGAGCGGGAGGGGGAGAGGGGGGAAAGGGAGAGAAGGGGGAAGAGGAATAACAGATTAAATGTGGTGATGAGAAAACAAATTAGTGAATATCTTTATAAAATTAAACTGGGAGTGGCAGTAGCAAACAGAAGTATGAGAAGGCAAAATGCTATATATTCAGATCAATTAAATAGTAAATAAACTAAATATTTCACTTAACCAAAATAGAAGGAAGGCTATTGTTCACCCACAGCTGACTATTCGACAGTTCATGAACACATACAGAATCACTGAAAATTTCGCTATCTTCCAAGCAAGCTGTCAGTCTAAAACTTCCTGGTAGATAAGACTGCCTGGTACACTCATAAGAACCAAGGCAACTCTGTTTAATGAATGGTTGCTCAAAAAGAGTTGTGGGGGAGGAAATGAAATGAATCACACAACGTAAGAAAGAAAAGGTGGAAGCAGGAATATTGGAGTTCCCATACAGTGAGGTTTGCACCCAACAGAGATAGCTTAGACACTGGAAACCAGAGTTAGGAGCTGGGTGCCATTACCGCCACCACCATCCACCATGGTGGCTGCATGGATAGCAACAGATGATCGAGGGGTTAACGGCCAGCTTATAAAGGATACTGACAGATGTCAAGCAGCAGTCATTAAGCAACAAATATGTTTGCCAAAATAGTGTGGAGTAATTACAATGTTACCCAGCTCACCTGAGAATTCTACAAGATAGAAAAATGCCAGGAAAACATCAGATCACATATAAGAGTTGGTAGTCTAATTTGACAATACAACCACGTATGTTGCCGTGTTTCTTTCACTTCTCCCTGAGGTATTTGTCCCTTCATATTTCTCAAATGATTACTAATTTAATCACCAATAAATTATTTCCCACCAAAATGTAGCAGCCTTCACTTTTAGCTTGGAATATAGGTAATGTTTTAACTGGCAATGTTAGATTTACGCAACAAAGTGTACCAAAAATGATACATTTTGGAGAGAACTTTAACGTGGTATACTCTTAACTCACTTATTTGTTACATAGTTTAATTCTTAATTCCTTTGCCTGTTTTTGGTACTTGCATTGTTTAATTCATACATTTCGGGCGTATTATAGTATTTGAGAGTGTAGCATCGCGATTTAGTACCTGAATAGTGAAAAATTGTCAGTCTTCTGTTTTTGTTTTGAACGGCCAGTGTCGGTTGGTCATAGCCAGTGTGCTCCCTGCCGCCGTTGGATAAGCAGTTGCAGCAGCAAGTCGTATACTCTTAGCTCACTTATTTGTTACATAGTTTAATTCTTAATTCATTTGCGTGTTTTTGGTACTTGCATTGTTTACTTCACAAATTTCGGGCGTATTACAGTATTTGAGAATGTAGCATCACGTTTCAGTACCTGAGTAGTGTAAAATCGCATAGTCTCCTTCCGCTGCCGAGCAGTGTATCAGCAGTGCGCAAGTAGCAGCATTACTGCATCTATTAGGCAATCTTGTATTTTAATAACTGCTTAAATTTTGTGTCAAATTGTTTGTGCTCTCTGTAGATTAGTTCAGACGTTCTTTGCACAACAGTTTTTAGCATGGATAGGGACTGCAACTGCTGTGTTTGGGTGCAAGCTGAGTTGGCATCCCTTCGCTCCCAGCTTCAGGCAGTGTTGGCTTCGGTCACACAGCTTGAGGCTATTGCCAATGGGCATCACTGTGGGGGTCCGGATGGGGGTTTGTCGGGGACGGCAAGCTCGTCCCACGCATCCCCCGATCGGACCATGCCTGTGGCTGCCCGGCATATTGCCCACACTGAGACTGATCCCTCACCTGTGGTAGAGTGGGAGGTCGTCTCGAGGTGTGGCAGGGGGAAAAAGACATTCCAGAAGGCTGAACGGAAAGCCTCTCCAGTTTGTCTGAATGAACCGGTTTCAGGCTCTGTCTCAGGCTGATACTGATCTTCGGCCGGACATGGCTGCTTGCCCCTCAGTCTGTAAGATCCAGGCGGTCGCAGAGGGTGAACTTATTGGTAGTTGGGATCTCCGTCAGGTGCGTAATGGGGCCCCTTAGGGATATGGCAGCAAGACAGGGGAAGAAAACCAATGTGCAATCCATGTGCATACCGGGGGGAGTCATTCCACATGTTGGAAAGTTTCCTTCCGGATGCCATGAAGGGTACAGGGTGCACCCATCTGCAGGTTGTCGCTCATGTAGGCACCAATGACGTGTGTCGCTATGGATCGGAGGAAATCCTCTCTGTCTTCCGGCGGCTATCTTATTTGGTGCAGACTGCCAGTCTCGCTAGCGGGATGAAAGCAGAGCTCACCATCTACAGCATCGTCGACAGGACTGACTGCAGACCTTTCGTACAGAGCCGAGTGGAGGGTCTGAATCAGAGGCTGAGACGGTTCTGCGACCGTGTGGGCTGCAGATTCCTCGACTTGTGCCATAGGGTGGTGGGGTTTCGGGTTCCGCTGGATAGGTCAGGAGTCCACTACACGCAGCAAGCGGCCACACGGGTAGCAGGGGTTGTGTGGTGTGGACTGGGCGGTTTTTTAGGTTAGATGGCCTCGGGCAAGTACAGAAAGGGCAAGAGCCTCAAAGGGTGCGGGGCAAAGTCAGGACATGCGGTGACCAAGCAGCAATCAGTATTGTAATTGTAAACTGTCGAAGCTGCATTGGTAAAGTACCGGAACTTCAAGCGCTGATAGAAAATACCGAATCTGAAATCGTTATAGGTACAGAAAGCTGACTGAAGCCAGAGATAAATTCTGCCAAATTTTTTACAAAGGTACAGACGGTGTTTAGAAAGGATAGATTGCATGCAACTGGTGGTGGAGTGTTTGTTGCTGTTAGTAGTAGTTTATCCTATAGTGAGGTAGAGGTGGATAGTTCCTGTGAATTATTATGGGTGGAGGTTACACTCAACAACCGAGCTAGGTTAATAGTTGGCTCCTTTTACCGACCTCCCGACTCTGAGAGAAAATTTGGAATACATTTTACACAAATTTTCTCAGCATGTTATAGTCTTAGGTGGAGATTTCAATTTACCAGATATAGACTAGGACACTCATATGTTTAGGACGGGTGGTAGGGACAGAGCATCGAGTGACATTATACTGAGTACACTGTCCGAAAATTACCTCGAGCAATTAAACAGAGAACCGACTCGTGGAGATAACATCTTGGACCTTCTAATATCAAACAGACCTGAACTTGACGACTGTAAGTGTAGAACAGGGAATCAGTGATCATTAGGCCATTGCAGCATCCCTGAATATGGAAGTTTATAGGAATATAAAAAAAGGGAGGAAGGTTTATCTGTTTAGCAAGAGTAATAGAAGGCAGATTTCAGACTACCTAACAGATCAAAACAAAAATTTCTGTTCCGACACTGACAATGTTGAGTGTTTATGGAAAAAGTTCAAGGCAATCGTAAAATGCGTTTTAGACAGGTACGTGCCGAGTAAAACTGTGAGGGACGGGAAAAAACCACCGTGGTTCCAGAACAAAGTTAGGAAACTGCTGCGAAAGCAAAGAGAGCTCCACTCCAAGTTTAAACGCAGTCAAAACCTCTCAGACAAACAAAAGCTAAACAATGTCAAAGTTAGCGTAAGGAGGGCTATGCGTGAAGCATTCAGTAAATTCGAAAGTAAAATTCTATGTACCGACTTGGCAGAAAATTCTAGGAAGTTCTGTTCTTACGTTAAATCAGCATATCGAGACACTCCGGGATGATGTTGGCATTGAAACAGAGGATGACACGCGTAAAGCTGAAATACTAAACACCTTTTTCCGCTGTTTTACAGAGGAATACCGCACTGTTGTTCCTTCTCTAAGTCCTTGCACAAATGAAAAAATGGCTGACATCGAAATAAGTGTCCAAGGAATAGAAAAGCAACTGAAATCACTCAACAGAGGAAAGTCCACTGGACCTAACGGGATACCAATTGGATTCTACACAGAGTACGCAAAAGAACTTTCCCCCCTTCTAACAGCCGTGTACCACAAGTCGCTAGAGGAACGGAAGGTTCCAAATGATTGGAAAAGAGCACAGGTAGTCCCAGTCTTCAAGAAGGTTCATCAAGCAGATGCGCAAAACTATAGACCTATATCTCTGACGTCGATCTGTTGTAGAATTTTAGAACATGTTTTTTGCTCGCGTATCATGTCATTTTTGGAAACCCAGAATCTACTCTGTAGGAATCAACATGGATTCTGGAAACAGCGATCGTGTGAGACCCAACTCGCTTTATTTGATCATGAGACCCAGAAAATAATAGATACAAGCTCCCAGGTAGATGATATTTTCCTTGACTTCCGGAAGGCATTCGATACAGTTCCGCACTGTCGCCTGATTAACAAAGTAAGGTCCTACAGAATATCAGACCATCTGTGTGGCTGGATTGAAGAGTTTTTAGCAAACAGAACACAGCATGTTGTTATCAATGGAGAGACGTCTGCAGACGTTAAGGTAACCTCTGGCATGCCACAGGGGAGTGTTATGAGACCATTGCTTTTCACAATATATATAAATGACCTAGTAGATAGTGTCGGATGTTCCATGCAGCTTTTCGGGGATGATGCTGTAGTATACGGAGAAGTTGCAGCATTAGAAAATTGTAGCGAAATGCAGGAAGATCTTCAGCAGATAGGCACTTGGTGCAGGGAGTGGCAACTGACCCTTAACATAGATAAATGTAATGTATTGTGAATACATAGAAAGAAGGATCCTTTATTATATGATTATATGATAGCGGAACAAACGCTGGTAGCAGTTACTTCTGTAAAATATCTGGGAGTATGCGTGCGGAATGATTTGAAGCGGAATGATAACATAAAAATAATTATTGGTAAGGCGGGTACCAGGTTGAGATTCATTAGGAGAGTCCTTAGAAAATGCAGTCCATCAACAAAGGAGGTGGCTTACAAAACACTCGTTCGAGGTATACTTGAGTATTGCTCATCAGTGTGGGATCCGTACCAGGTCGGGTTGACAGAGGAGATAGAGAAGATCCAAAGGAGAGCGGCGCGTTTCATCACAGGGTTATTTGGTAAGCGTGATAGCGTTACGGAGATGTTCAGCAAAGTGGCAGACTCTGCAAGAGAGGCACTCTGCATCGCGGTGTAGCTTGCTGTTCAGGTTTCGATAGGGTGTGTTTCTGGATGAGGTATCGAATATATTGCTTCCCCCTACTTTACCTCCCGAGGAGATCACGAATGTAAAATTAGAGAGATTCGAGCGCACACGGAGGCTTTCAGTCAGTCGTTCTTCCCGTGAACCACACGCGACTGGAACAGAAAAGGGAGGTATTGACAGTGGCACGTAAAGTGCCCTCTGCCACAAACCGTTGGGTGGCTTGCGGAGTATAAATGTAGATGTAGATTTAAATTGAATATTTTTGTAGTATATAAATATAAATGTGAAAAATGGTGGTGAGGTCATGTGGTGTTATTTCAGTGATTACAAACTCGAGTCAAATTTACAAAGACCTCCATACTGTAAGTCCACTTATCAGTATAACATTGCACCATCCAACGCAGAGCAGCTGGAGATTTGTTGCCTTACTTCATTTTTGTTTATTGTTTCTATGCTGTCTCATCCTTTACTTCCTTTTGATTAGAAATTTTTGTCTCCTTTGGATTCTGCAGTTACTTTGCTTCCTTCCTTGCTTCTTGCTTTATTTTCCTTTGTTTGTTGGTTGTTTTTGTCTCAACTATGCTTCCTGATTGTCTCTGCTTACATACATCATGTCTAAACTGTCAATTGCTCTCTCTGAAACAAATTTTCTAGTCTATACTGTTACTAGACTTTCATTATTGTTCTCTTCTCCTTCTGTCCTACTCTCTCTCTCCAAAGAAATGAACTCACTTTCCAATGTAATACACTCCCTGACAAAAAAAGGGAAGCACCCAGAATAGGAGGAATAAATGAAATGAAACTTCACAGGGTGATAGTATATTTGATTTTTTGCAGTGATTACAAAACTGGGTCAAATTTACAAAGAACTCAGCAGTATGACCTTACTTATCACTATGATACTGCACCTCCTTTGGCCCAAGTGCAAGCACTGATTCAGTTGGGAGTAGTGTCATGAAGCTGTTGTATCCTATCCTGAGGCATGGTAGCCCACAACTGGGTTGCTATAATGCCATAGTATCCTCTTCTGAAGCAAGCTGACCCACAACTGTTGTAACTAATCACAGATCCTGCCAGTAGGATACAGTTGACGTCCAAGCTCGTCCCAATAATTATCAGGACAGGTATGGGATCTCGCTGGCCATTGAAGTATTTCAGCAACATGCAGACAGTCCAGAGACATATGCCATGTGTTGATGAGTGTAGTTCTGTTCAAAAATTGCACCCCTGTACAGTCACTGGGTAACACCTGAGGCTGCAGGATGTCCGTCGTGTTCATCACATGTCCCTCAATCACTACTATCTGTGACCTGGAGTCATACTCAATGGCAACCCACACCTTGACACCAGGAGACTACTGCTGCGCCTCTCCAAAACATTGGAAGAATAGGACCTCTCCAGAGGTTGCCGTGAGACTCACCAATGTTGGTGCAAGATGACACAGAGTGTTATAGGGTGTCCATTATTTGTTCTTGGATGGAAAGGGCAGATGTGAAGGGGTTATAATGTGCACAATACAGACATGGTCGGCCAGAACCTTGATGGCGAATATAGTTGCCCTCATATTCCCAGGCAGTACAACAACATGCCACCATCACATCCTACTGTCCCAAAAATCTGGATACTGCAGATTCAAGCAGTCGGCAAAATAGAGAACCACAATAAGGCCTCTTTCACACTCTGTAAGGCGCTGATAGCGACTATGTGGCACATCTGTGTCCTTTACAGTGATTACACAACATAAGACACTGTTCATGTCCCTTATATGTCCTTTTCGACCTTGTAACAACACTAAACATGAACAACACTAATGTACTCTGGTGCAACTCTACCTGTCACAGAAAATTGTAACTCCAATAATTTACATACTAGCAATGAAAATTTCTTCCGCGACTAGGATTCATCGGGGATATCTAATTCTGGGTGCCACAAATTGGGAATATTTTACAAGAAGTTGAATGTAGTGGGTCATTGGTCCAATGGATGGAATTCTGAAGACATTACAAATTTGAGATAACAATTTATCACTATTAATTCACAACAGATATTACTGAAAATTCCCAAAATGATGTCACTGGTGATTGTTACACTTACCTTTCAGCAGCAAATGAAAATTCTAATAGTTTTTCAAACAGAAGTTTCATCACACGTGCCTGGACACAATCAACTGTTAGCAACAGTTGTAGCAGACTAGCCTGAACATTTCCTCTTGTGGTTTCACAGTCCTCCGTAGTCTTAAAATAAAACAAAAAAAGAGAAAGAAACATTTCACAATTAAAATTTTCAGTCTTTATAACAAACAGCAGCACCTAGTTACCAGAAACAAAAATTGGAACATCGAGAAATGGTAAACTGACACAAATTTAAAAGTATAGCTTCAATGACACATATTTAAAACTATAGCTTCATGAAACTTACTGTTACCCACCTAAGCAGTAATTTGAGTGCAGTTTTTAAATATCAATAATATGGAATAATGTTCATATAATTAACACTCTCTAAAATAGTAAGTATTTTAATATTTGTGATTCATAAAACTCAATAAAATTAAATTTTAATGCCATGTTAAAACCACAGAATTCCCTGAGTTTTTATGAGGGTTCCCTGATTTTCAAGGTACAGTGTAACATCTGAGAATTCCATGTTTTCCAGAAGAATCGTCACGTGGTGATGATGGAACTTTATATTCTACATAAAGTTCCAAAGCTCGTCACAAACTGTTTAAATCTCTGTGACATTCAATCAGCTCCAGCTGTTTGGGCATCTGGTGAATAGGCATTATTCTTTTGTCGTCAATATAGTTAGCATTTTTTTCATTTTACTTTATTTTGTATAACAACTGTAACAAATAAGTGACATAAGAGAAAGTTACATACCAAAGGCAGTATTTCTCTAGAATTCTGAAATACAGAATGGATGTATTCTTCACGTTTCAGGATAAATCTCTCATGCTTAGACATCAGTAATGAGAAAACTACAATAATAAAAATATTACTGTATTTTCATTTGCTCAGTTAATTATTTACACCCAGGATATGTATGATTATAAAAATAGAAATGCCAATGTTTTGGAATATAGTATTAATGTGACGGCATAATGCACATCAGTTGTTTTGAAACTGTCTATTTTATTAATTTTTCTTCAGTTTTGTGGTACCGTACGTAACGAATCTACTCAGTCACGGAACAAATCACTATATAATTCATAAAATTATGACAGTTAAATTTAGAAACTGAAACATTAAGAAAACACAAGATCTGCAGCAGCATATACAAACAAACAACACAGCAAAAGGTGCCAAACTACTGTGAAGATCTTTTGTGCACAATAAAAGAGTGCCACAAGGAAGCATTTCATTTTAAATTTGAAAATCTTTGAATTCTCTCATATTTTTCAGAAGTGGAGATAAAACAATGAAAATGAAATTTGCAGACTAGTGCTCACTGTTTTGTACTATAGTTGAGAAAATGTTACACGACTGCAAATTGATTTTCTTGCAAGTGTTCACTCAGAGAATGTAGAAGCTGATGTTGAATGAGTCTGTTATCATTAACCACAAATACCATGATGGAGTATACATACAGGGACAGAAGAGCTAGTATTCTAGGTTACTTGAATAATGACCTGCACAAAGATAGTGAATTGACATCACAGATTCTTCTGGCCATCAGTTTTTGGGCTAAGAATATTTTTTGTGAATGCATGTAGTTGCCCCAACCACATAAGACAATAGAATAAAGAGAGACAAGCGTTAGAGCTACAGCAGAGACGCCAACATTCAGTGACTACATAAAATCATAAATGCGATATGTTCAAGAGAGTTTTTTGCCTAAAATGTTTCACTACACAGGTTATTTGAAAGTAATGGCATTTATATAAGTATTAAGCGAAGAACTCAGATTGTTTTCGGTGCACATATATTTAGTGGTGCTGTATCTACTCAGTAAATTAAATGTTTTAAGTTATACCTATTTTTTTGCAAAATGCATAATTTCAACATCACGCATACACGATCTTATGCCTAATTTTTTGCGTACACAAGTGCAACACATTAATATATTAATAGTATACATGTACATATGTGTTCCACATGACTTTAGTGACTCTTGTGATGTATAGTTAACAGAATATTACTGCTAATGCCTAGATAAATTTAATTAGAATATTGAAAACAACTGTGAGCAAGAAGTGTTTGAATTACTGTAGGACAGTTAGTTATTGGGTTGTATGCAGCTGTTGTGAGACGGCTGCACCGGGGGAATATAGTTACATGGGAATTGGAGAAATAAATGGGTCTCTTCCATGGTATTGCAGAGTATGTTTTAGGGATAGGAAAATAGCTGAACACAAAGGGAAGATTACAGCCCTTAAGGCTAAACTGGTTAGCGCTATGTAGATACTGATGAGGTTAAGGGGAGAGAAGGGTGAAGGCACGTGGGACGTGGGAACAGGGAACAGGGGTCCACAGAAAGAGAACAGTATCTGACAGTTTCATCATTGGAACGAACAACAAATTTGTCTTGCTACATCAGTTAACTAAGGCAGAAGTTCAAGGAGATGTAAGTGTAGTCAGGACTCAACAGACTTTCACCAGGAAACCAACTGTTTCGAGAAAAGTAGAAAGTAGGAGGAAAGTTCAGTTGGTAGGTAGTAGCCATGGAAGATGGGAAACGGTACTGATAGGTATCAGGGCTACAATTGAGTGTGACCTTGTAAAAACAGCATCTGCAACAAACTATGCAAACAATGGCTTGGTCCCTGTTTTCATGTGGTATGATTGTTCCCAAATGAACAGCTCTGTCAGGAGGGTCAATATGGAGGTAGATCAGCTGCTTTGTCAGGCATAGGTTTGGCTCCTGTTGATGGTATTGGTATCTGGGACTTCGCAAGACATGACCTGCATCTCAATAGGAAACGGAAGGGTAAATTGGCTGGGATGATAGTAAAATCTTTAAGGGGAGGCACTGAAACTCACGAAAGTACCTCTTTTTTTGGTTAAGATCAGTGTCCAATAATTCAATATTGAATGAATTTAAGCTTAATGAGAAGCTCAGACAGACAGGTACTAGAGATGTTAAAATATCACAAGATTTTTAAAAAATTACAGTGAAAAACGATATTAGAACATCACAAGATTCTAATAAAAGCACAGTGAAAAATAATGTTAGTATATTGCATCAGAATATCAGGGGATTAAAAAACAAAGTAGATGAGCTTATTTTTTGTTTAGAAGATTTAGAAACTGAGTGTGGAATAGATGTACTATGCCTTCTGAACATCATATAGTCAACAGATTTGGAAAAGATAAATGTAGGTGGATACAAGATTTCAGCACATGTAAGTACAGGCAGTATGGAGAGAGGAGGAGTTGTCATATATGTTAAAATTTATAACAGTGTGAAAAATTTACAAACTAAACAATTTTGTGTGGAGCAACATACAGAAGCATGCACGTGAGAGCTTAAGCCAAATAATAGTGAAAATCTCATTCTGGAAACGTCCCCCAGGCTGTGGCTAAGCCATGTCTCCGCAGTATCCTTTCTTTTAGGAGTGCTAGTTCTGCTAGGTTCGCAGGAGAGCTTCTGTAAAGTTTGGAAGGTAGGAGACGAGATACTGGCAGAAGTAAAGCTGTGAGTACTGGGTGTGAGTCATGCTTCGGTAGCTCAGATGGTAGAGCACTTGCCCGTGAAAGGCAAAGGACCCGAGTTCGATTCTCGGTCGGGCACACTGCCAGGAAGTTTCAAATAATAGTACTTTTATAATAGTAGCTGATTATAGGTCTGCACATCTATTTTTGAAAAACTTGGATTCTTTGTTGTTCTATCCACCATACAGGGGGAAGAAATTATTGTTTGTGAGGATTTCAATGAAGATTTTCTGAAAAAGTCCGATAGAAAGCTTGGCCTTGAAGTATTACCCGGCTCTTTCAATCTGAGGCCAGTCAATTATTTTCCTACTCGGATGGTAGAGGAAAGCAGCACAATGATAGATTATGTATATTATAGATCAAGATAAATTTAAGTAAATAAAAACTTTTCCTGTTAAGGATGGTCTGACGCACAGCTAGTTAACAGTATATGAAATAGAGCCATAGACAATGCAAAACAATCCCCCAAAATAGTGCACTCAATTAATGACAGAACAAGTGTAGATTTTAAGGAAAGCTTGCAACAGTTAGACTGGGATGAGGTGTGCACGAAACCTGCTGCTGATTTAAAATTTAACCTATTTCATGATACCTTTGTGAGTTTATTTGAAAACAGTTTCCCTATGAAAACAGTGAAATATAATTACAAGAAACCATCTAAAAAGCCTTGGCGTACTGAAGGGATAAAAATGTCTTGTAAATGGAAAAGGGAAATGTATATCATAGCTAGAAAAAATAATGATCCAGAAACAGTGAAACATCTTAAAAACTACTGCACTGTACAAAGAAAAGTCATTAAAAATTCCAGAAGTACGTGCATTATGTTTGAAATTAACACCTCTGATAATAAAATTAAAACAATTTGGAATATTGTTAAAAGCGTATTTGCCCTGCAACCAACAGCACAGGAAGATTATATTTTTATCAAACTCAATGAAAAGTGCGTAAACAAAAAGTCAGAGGTAGAAAATATCATTTTGTAAGTGTTGTAGAAAATAGGATCCAGCTGTTCATTAGAAAATGCAAGGCAGTACATAGAAGTGGCAATACCTATGGAACTTCATAAAATTGAAATTCAAGCCCCCTCTCCAACTGAAATGAGGAAAATAACAAATTCACAAAAAAGTAATAGCTTGCACAGAATTTATGGCATCTACAACAGAGTGCTAAAAGCTTGTTCCTAGCAGATAAGTATTATTCTCAGCCATACACGTAGCAGCTCACTGAAACAGGGCATTTTTCCAGATGGACTGAAATATGCTATTGTTAAACAATTGCATAGAAAAGGGGATACGTCTGATGCTAACAACTACTGCCCTATCTCTCTTCTGAAAGTGTTTATTCAAAATTCTTGAAAAAGTAATGTATTCAAGAGTAGCATCACATATTTGCAAAAAGAAAGTACTAAATAAACGTCAATTAGAATTTCAGAAAGGTTTTTCAACATAAAATGCTATATATGCTTTCACTGACTACATGTTAATACCCAGAATAACTGAACATCACCCATTGGGATATTTTGTAATCTGTCAAAGGTTTTTGACTCTGTGAATCATGAAGTTGTTCTAGACAAGCTTAAGTATTGTGGTACGAGTGGAACAGTGCACAAAAGGTTCAATTCATATTTAACTGGGAAAATGTAGAAAGTTGAATTTAAGAGAACAGATAGTCTGCAAAAATCAACAGAGTCCTCTAACTGGGTAGGTACCAAGAATGGTGTCCCACAGGGCTCAGTAATGCATCCCTTACTGCTCTTAATATATATTAATGACTTGCCACTCTACATTCATTAAGATGCAAAAACAGTTCTTTTTGATGATGTTACAGGTATAGTAATCATATCCAATAAACAAGAATCAGGTGAGGAAATTGCAAATAATGTCTTTCGGAAAATTATTATGTGGTTCTCTGAAAATGGATTCTCAAGAAACTTTGAAAAAAACACAGTACATACAATTCTGTATAGTAAATGCCAAAACACCACTGATAAATATAGACTTTGAATAGAAGTTTGTCACTAAGGCAGAATATTCAAAATGTCGGTGTTTGTGCACTAATGAAAAATGGGTACCTATCTTTGCAGCCAGTGGTAGTAATTATAATGTAACAGATGTAAGTGCTTTCAGCATTGAGGATGTTATAGAACTAGCAGCAAATTAATTATAAGTGGGGGAAAGAGAACTTAATTATTATAGGCCTATACAGACCTCCATCTGGTAGCCTAGATAGTTTCTTTGATGTTCTTAATGACCTGCTTGTTGACATTGACAGTAAACACTGCAATAAAAATGGCTGGGTTAATATAATACTAACTGGAGATATAAACATTGACTTGCTGTTCAATGACTCTGTATCTAAAAAACTAATGCTAATACTAGCTGAATTTAACTTAACATTTCTGATAAATGAGTCCACTAGAGAGGTCAATAGTGTAAAATCATGCACTGACAACATTATAACTAACATGTTCCACTTCACATACAGTGCATCAGTTCTGAAGCTTGCCATTTCTGACCACCACGCAGTACAGGTATTGATAGAAGCTGAAAATCTTAATGTCGATAGGAAAGAGAAACAATATGTGAGAAAAAGAAAGGCCAATGATGACAATGTTAAAGATTTCAATAGTTTGCTAAAAAGCTTACAATGGGGTGAAAAAAAAAACAGCATTAATTTCAGTGAATTTTCATCAGATTTTTATTATTGCTTCAATGTCTCATGTCCAGAAATGACCTTTACAGTAAATGACTGCAAAAAGATAGACAAAAAAAAAAATAACTGGATAAATCATGAAGTTAAAACAGCTAGAGAGAAACTTAGACTTTTCCAATACGCAATGATAAGTAATAACAATAATAATAGACCGAAGGCAGAATTTAAGAACTCTCAGGATTACTATAAAGATCTTCTGCTAGAAACTAAAAGTAAACATGTAGCCACAATGTTAAGAAACTCTACTAACACAGGTTTAGCTGTTTGGAAAGTAATAAATAGCTTTAGGGATTGTAAGGACAAATCAACAAGTGATTTTACTATAAACCATAAAGGGCATATCATGAAATGTCAATGTCAGATTGCAAATGTTTTTAATGAGTGCTTTTCATCTGTTAGAAAATGTGTCAATGACGATTTTAAGAATCTTCAGCAAAGATATAGGGGCATTCCAATCAAACAAAGCATATACTTGGCCCCAACCAATAACAAGGAAGTCAATAACGTAGTAATGTCATTAAAAAATACAAAATCAGCAGGCTATGATGGATTGTCTATCTGTACACTGAAAAGATGCATAGACAACATATCTGATGCCATGGCCACAGCAGTAAATGATGTAATTGCATCAGGTTGTTTCCCAGATAGTCTAAAGACAGCACAAGTAACCCCGATTCACAAGAAAGGTGATAAATCTAAAATTGAAAACTACCGCCCCATCTCAATCTTACCTGCATTTTCGAAGGTAGTTGAGAAAGTTATTTATACTAGACTAATGACATTCCTGAGTCAACACAATTTAATATTTGAAAATCAGAATGGCTTTATAAAAAACAAGTCAACATCAGTAGCTGCAGCACAATTAATAGACAAAATAATAATGACGGCCATAGAGAACAAGGAGTATGTAACTGGAGTGTTCCTTGATCTACAAAAAACTTTTGACTGTGTCAACATCACCATATTACTTGACAAGCTGTGGAACCTGGGTATCATAGGAACTGGCTATGAGCAAATAAAATCGTATATGAGCAATAGAAAACAATTTGTCTTGCTTAAAACAAACAGTGGGTCTTAAAATCTAAAATTACAGACATCAAATATGGAGTGCCTCAAGGTTCTGTCTTGGGACCCCCTTCTTTTCTTGATATATGTTAATGATCGACAGTATTGTTCTCCTAACTGTAGAAAAATATTGTATGCAAATGACACATCAATAGTGTGTAAACACAAAGACTATGAGAGTCTGGAGGTACAGTGCAACAGTCAAGTATTTTAATGAAAGCCATCTAAATGTAAATGCTTCAAAGACTGCAATGATGGAATTTAAGACAAGGAAACAAATAGAATTTGACATGAAATTATCCATAGGAAATGCCATTGTAAAAAAGGAAAAATGGACAAAGTTATTGGGAATTACAATCCAGGACAGCCTCAAATGGGACATGCATATTGATTCCTTAGCATGTAAGCTGTCGAAGAATGTGTTTGCTATAAATATAATTAGCAAATATTGTAAGGACATGGGCGTATTAAAAACTGCTTATCATGCCCTATTCTCATCAAACTTAAACTATGCTGTGGGGTGCAACAACTCAAGCCAACCTAAGTACATTATTAATACTACAGAAAAAAGTTATCAGGATCATTTGTGGTGCCAAACCTTGAGAATCATGTCGGAATCTGTTCCCAAAATTAGGTGTGTACATATTGAAAGTTATATTGCTTGTGAAAACAATAAATCCAAATTTCAACTGTGACCTGCACCAATATGATACAAGGCAAAAGTTCAGATACCATGTAAATAGCCACAGAACAGCTTCATACGAAAAAAATGCACATCATGCTGGGCTGAAGCTAGCTAATGCTCTACCAAAAAGCCTCACAGCCCTTCCTACTAACAAATTAAAAGATCAGCTAAATAGAATACTAATTGAAAACCCTTTTTATTCCCTAGATGAGTATTATATCTGTATGAAAAGTGTTTCATAAGTATGTCAAGCTCATAGTTTTAAGTAACCTACAACTAATATAATGTTGATAAAAAAAATATTTGTAATATCGTGACTGTATACTACCAGACGTAAAATTCATAAAAATGTAAAATTTATTAATACAAACAAATCTTTAGTTTGTAATTTATAAACTGATGTATTCAGAAGAATAATCTGTATGATGTCCTGAAACTGTATTATTTCTAGGGATTGCATTTGATTATTTGATGTTGAATAAATATTATTATTACTATTATTATTAAGAAACACACTGATGATCTGCTGAAATTGTTAAGTTCAGCTACTTATGCCTTTAGGGTTATCGCAAACTTGTTTCTTATGTCTTCCAATGTATTCTGTAGCTCATCCATATCTTCATTGATTTCTGTAATCCAATTAATGTTGCACTTACTATTCCACAATTGTTCTATTATTCTCCTGATGATCCTGTTCTCTGGTGTTCTGATTAGATTTCCAAAAAATGAAATGCGTTTCTTCCTGATTGTACTCATTATCGGTTCTATTTCCTTGTTGACGGTTTTATTTGTAGCTACTCCCCAGTGTCCATATTTCTGGTACAATTTGTTGATGCAGTTCTGATGATTCTTCTCTCTGTTTTGAGTATTTTGTCTATTTGTGCAATGTCAGTTGTTTTGAAGATGGTTTCACTTGTGTATGTTATTTCTGGTTGAGTCACTGTTTTGCAGTGTTTTAATTTTGTTGCTATTGACAGGCTCTTTTTGCTGTAGGTGTTCTTGGTGATATATTGTGCTCTACTCAATTTGTTTATTCTGTTATGCCATGTTGGCTTTCCATTGAGGTTATATGTTATGATTTCTCCCAGATGTATATTGTATAAAGAAAACTTATGTTAAATTGACACATTCCACATCATTACAAAATGTTGTACTCATGATCTATGGAACAGGTATTAATGTACTATAATGTCTATCTGGAAACTGACAAAGTAGAACACTTACATATGGTGCAGTGATCATCACAATGTTACTTGACTTATCATCACATTCACATAAAGCTTCACTCTATGTACGGTGATTTATAATAGTTTATTAAATTTCCTCCTTGCTTAATTCCTACTACAGATGGACAGTGTGGTTGTAGCGGTGGTGGTGGTGGTGGTGGTGGTGGCAAGTTTACAGCAATGAACATCAACGTTTAAGCAGCCTCGCTAAAAATACATGAAGATAAATATTGATTTATTTTGTGTATGTGGTGCTCTACAGCTTCTAAGGAAGATGTGGCTGAGAGGAAGCTGCAGTATGGGTTTACTTTCTTCAATGATTAGTTTCAATAACACTAACATGATCTGAGAGGGCATTATCGAATCATTTTGTCTATATATGGAGAGCATTTTGCCAACCAGTGGATACCAGCTAGTCGCCAATGTTGTGTCAAGTGATTAATGTATGCTGGAACATCAGCACATGTTGTACGTTTCAATTGAGTGGTATATTATTTGTAACATTCTCGTGTTCCTTGTCACTTTTTATAACAATTTAACGTAACATCACTGTGTGACTTTCAGAGTTTTAAAGAGTATTTACATCTAATAATGTTACAATTTCTGATGGTGACAGCATAGTTCTGTCAAAACTGATAATAATATTGATATTATACACTGACGATGTCGTGACATGTAAATTGTTAAGCTTAATGCTGTTGGAAACCAACAAGGGCACTACAAGATAGGAAATCAAAGACACAGTGCCGAGAATAGGTAAAAATTGTAGTGCTTAGGTTACTGGATCTCAAAAGTACCACTAGAGCTCTGTGAATTGCTCACATTCTGGGTAGCTGTCGCAGGGCAGAAGTTTCACTTTAGATAATTACCTGGTAACTCCATCCACAGTCTACATACTGTTGTAAGTTATCATAGTCGAAGATGGTCACATCTTAGCAGATACAGCAATGTCAGTAGGTTTACACTGGTTAGAGTGCTATAACAGTGGTCCCCATTCACAAAAGGCCTCTAGCTGGAGTCAAGTGAAGTAAAACACTTGTTACTGGCCATACGATAAATGGAGCGATGTTTAGCTTTCAGCTGAATACTGCTGCTACCAAATTCTGAGTCTGTTAATGTTAAGTCCAAATACATCCCTACCCCTCAAGTATGAGAAAGGGAGAAATCTGTATGTGGTTGGGCAGAGGCACCCTGGATGTGCAGAGCAACTCATCAGATTTACTGAAGCCTGCAAAGTGCTGGTGGATTGGTGAGTCAACTTCAGGAAGGGAGATATAGTGTGGCATTACAACACTTTTTTTTAAATATTCAGACAGAGTTCTCAGTCAGATTGTTGGGATGCCAACTCTGTGTGATTCAGTGCCAGCCTCGGTAAGCAATTGGGGTGCTGCTCTCAAAATTTCTACTTAAAATGCCGCTAGTGTTCACTGCTACTGTCAATGCCCCATCCAAGAGCACAGGTACTGACTTCTGGTGCGCAACTAGTTGCACCCTTCGCTTTTTCTAATGTTTAGAATTAGCTGTCAATATAGTCGTTGGTTTGACTGCAAATAAACATTGTTAATCAGACCCTTGAGTATGCTTCAGTCTCCTGCTGCGACCATCCTATCGAGTCTTAAAATCTGCACCTCTCATAACAGGTACCTTGTGACAGTGCTTGGCACTACTGCAATCAACCAATCCACCTTCATTGGAAGTTTTGCCTTTCTACATTTGCTCTTGACCACTTGGAAATTGCAGACTGACCTGTAACCCTGTCTTCCCTTTATCATGTGTTAGGACACAATAATAAAAAGATAACTCATACTGACACTATGAAATCAGTTGTACATAGTGATGCTCAAAACATCACGTTGCACGTGACACAATGCTGCCACATGCAAAAGAAGTGGAATGAGCTCCTTTATCCCAGCTCAAAGTCTCACCTAAAACCAGCTACATATACAGGATTAAGCATATGTAGTATTGGGAGACAAGCAGTTTTCCAGGAATAATTCAAGCAAATCACCAAAAACTCCTGGTAAGAAACGATTAGTGTCCACTCTAGATATTTTGTTTGAAAACACTTTGAATCAGTTGCCTATCTGGGCCAAATTACTTTATATCACTGTTCTGTTACTACTTCAGATCTCTGTATGGAAACACCAATGGTTACTGCATTATTTCAAAATACGTTCATACTAAAGAACAGTCCTATTTTCTAATAAACATATTAACTGTAGAACTCATTTTGTAATAAACCCTCTTTTCTCATTAACTTATGGCAGGAAATGGGAAAATGTACATAATGATTAATAAAAGAATAGGTTGTCTGTTGTAGGATCTATTGTCCATTATTAAAATCATGCTATTAGCTAATTTTAACCATGAGCCATTATAAAGCACATTTACTCTGTCATGTGTTACGACATATCGATATGTAACAATAACTTGGCAAATATGCTCAATAATGAGTCACAGCTGAAATTACCTGATAGCACAAGTAAATATAGCCTAAAATGGACAATTTATTCATTTATTAAACACTTAGAAACTGTGGATCACCACAGAAGCAAAATCAACATAATGATTGATGATTTCATCCAACATATTAACTGGAGTCCAAAGGCCAATGTAAAAAAAGATTATGCAGAGTATGCAAAGGCTTCTCTGTGCTGGATGGAGGAGTATTGTTTCTTGGAAGAATGTACGGATTAGCCTACTACGGGCTTCAAGAAGTGTAATTAACTAGGCCTAGCTACTTGCAACTTTTTCTGGTTGAGAACTAGAGAGCCAGCAGGTTAAAAAGTTGTGAACAGAATAAAAAAAATTTAACGAGATATTTAAGGAAGAGACTCTTCCTTTCAGTTTTCGTTTGTTAAGACATTAACAGTGACCATAAAACGATAAGGGTTTTTATTGAAGTTGGAATCTTTAGGTAAATGCAGAACTGAAAGCAAAATTATCTAATTATAACTGATTATCAAACAATACGAAACAAAACATATGGTGCACTACGTAAGTGAAAGACAGTTCAATTACTGAAGTGTAAAAGCTGCATTCTTATCTTTCAGACGAATGATGCTCTGGCGTCCTCTGCCTAATTTCACAGAGGAACTGCTAAAATTAAATAAAATTCTAACCTCAGTATCTGTTAGAGCTTTCTTCAAGTCTGCCTCATTGTTAATGAAGGTTTCCAAATTTTCCACGAATTCGTCAATGTTGCTTGGGAATGAATGGTGTTGTTGAAGTTTGTTCTTCAGTTTGTACGCAAAGACAGCTTGATCACATGCTGAAACAGACAATTACAAATTGTCACAAAAAAGTATCAGCTTGGAGGCTATACAAGAACAATTCAATTAATTAAATGTCATTCTTGAACCAGGGCTATTACAAACATCGCATACTTTGAGCGTGATAAAATATGCAACAAAATGATGTTAGGCGTCGGGTCATTCAGTCTAAACTGTTCTCAGGGCATTAAGTGTACCATTTTTTTTCTGAAAGTTTGTTTAAAAAGCAGGTATGGGACGGCTTAGCTTATCAGTAACTGTTAACATGGTATCAAGGTAATTTCGTTGCAGCTGTTAACAACTGTTTAAAACAATAAATATTGCTTCTGTGATCGTCCACGATGTCCACATTACGTACCTAAGCCGTTTGGTTTGTTTCCCACGCCAAATACGAAACCACACGATGACACTGTATCATCAAAATATGACTTAATTTGTTTTGACTTCTCCACAACAACTGAGGCTTGTTTGGGTAGAGGAGAACTCGAAGAATCTGACGACACGGTCCTTCGTTTTCTGGATTTGTACATTGTGATTACACAACAATCACACCATCAAATTCGATACTAGTCAACCAAACTTTACCGCCAAAAAGTCAAAACAATAACAAAACGAAACAGGCGCCACCAGAGATAGACTATCCCAACTCTCCAAAGTATAGTCACAGCCTGTGGTATAGTTCTGGCGCGAAAGGTAATACAATGTGTAGCTGTGACCGTGGGCTGTGTTAGTAATGTTAAATACCATTTGCGAATTGTAAAACAGGAAAATAACTATTAATAAATTTGTTGAACAACAATGATACAGTGACACTACGCTAATAATTTCCTCAGTTTGTTCGAACTACTTCATATTTAGTGTAATGTAACAGTATTTGCACAGTATTTCAACGAGCTAATCTTTCTGTGGGCTTAACTTGTTGCATTTCGCCCTTTCTTTCAACGCATTGTCCTTCACTAATTTTGCAAAAGACGTATTGGCTCGTATCACATGGCACAAGGGAGTTGCATGAAAATAAATTTAAACTGGTGGTGGTGAAATGGCTGAAAGAGAAAGCATTCTATAGTACAAGTAAATTCATTCATAATAACAAAATTTTGTGCTCTTTTATACAATGAAAAATATGATGCTCTTTTATATGACAAAAAACGAACGTGATTGTTAACTAACAAAATTGAAACTTATGACATACAACTAAATTTGTCTGTGCTTGCAGGCCGCGGTGGTCTAGCGGTTCAGGAGCTCAGTCCGGAGCCGCGCGACTGCTACGGTCGCAGGTTCGAATCCTGCCTCGGGCGTGGATGTGAGTGATGTCCTTAGGTTAGTTAGGTTTAAGTAGTTCTAAGTTCTAGGGGACTGATGACCACACATGTTAAGTCCCATAGTGCTCAGAGCCATTTTGTCTGTGCTACCAGTGTAACTAATTCTGGATGACTACAAGATGTGAAATATTTATGTAATAGTATCTATTATTGTTAACCCTTTTTATAATCATTTGTATAATCATCTTTACAACTATGTATCTACCTTTTGCATTATTTTTGTAACCAACTTATCATTATGTAACAAATAACGATGCCTTATACAACAAAACAGTTGTCTACAGAAAAATAAATCCAATTCGATTTAATTTAACTTAAACTATCGCCAAGGAAACTTGACGTAAATCCTGCGATATCTTTGCCGAGTGGTGATAGAAAAAGGCTTGTAGAGCCAAACAAAGTTTTTTGAGGAATTAGATGAAACTACAGTCAGTTCTACCATGGGATGATCGGCGTACCTGATGTGAATGCCTCCAACGTATCACAATATTACCAAAGTGGCCCAAATGTTTACAGAGTACCAAGGGCACCGACTTATAAAAAATATATGTTGGGGCCCATACTCAGGTCTTGCCCCAGGAAATTTTCTAAAATTTAGATGAAAAATAGTGAGTTTTAAAGTTTTTTTAAGCATTTTAGACTCATATGATCATCATTACCACCCTGAAAACTGGAATCTCGATAACCCAACACTCCAGGATACTCGACACATTTTTTGGCTTTGAAAAAAGAAACGAAACATAAACAAGCACAGTATTTTCGTATAAAGCAAATTTAATTTACAGTAATAATCATGCTTATAGACAATTACAGAGCAGAGAATATATTGCTCCAAAAGGATTGAAATTATATTTAAATAAATCCTAAACTATCATTAAAAGGAAGTAACAGCACTTTGATTACTAAGTGAAATAGCTAATTTAAGCTTACTTTCAATAAGGCCCAGGGTTCATTAAATAAAAACAATATCTCAAAGTTAATGCTTTAAAACATTTAGTAAAGTTAATACAGTATGCCTAATACTTTCAGTCAAAAAATGGAAATAGCGGGTTTTAATTGGGTCTTAATGCTAAAAATATTTAGGTATTTGAAAATAACTACTACAATACCATAGTAGTATAGTAATACAGTACCAAACTAGTATTAATAGTTCGAAATTGAAAATTTAACATTATGTATGTATTTAATTCTCTATTTTACAAAGATTTTGAATATTGCTCCAAATGCCATTATTAGGGCTAGAGTGTCTTTAGAAAGGTGCAAAGTCTATCGTCCGACTAAATTACTGAATATGATGTCGTTGATGACTGGTCAGATATCCAATCCATTCAAAACATCTCAGTGGGCATGAACAGCAGGCAAGTTGTTCAATCGCTTCTGTCCCATAATTGATTGAAGATATGACTTCAGATGTCTAAGGGCGCTAAATGACTGTTCTACTGTTGCTGTCCTCACTGGAATTCCTCCAAGAAGCTTAATGTACTTTACTACTTCACATAACATTTCTCAAAATGCAAGCTCTTGTTTAATGTACTCTCTTACATCATGCATGTTTTTTAAGACCACTTGTTATTTATTAGCGATGTCGACTAATGTATTCAAGTGTAAGCCCAGTCTCTCAATGTCTAGGTCATTTTTGAAAAAACTCAGTTGATTTTTCCAAATTTGTTTCACCTCTGTTTACTAAAAGCAAGCAGTCTTGTTCAACTGCAATGACCTATGTGAGTCCAGTGAAGGAAACCGCTCAGTAATGCAAGATTACACTATTTCACAAACTACAATGTAAATAGCTTTCTAGTATTTCTTTGTGGTTTTGAAAGTGTGTGGTGAGATGGCTTCATTGTTTTCATACTTTTTTGGTATACTTCGATTTCAAGGAAGTGAAGGATCAAATTGTGGAGGTTTTTCTTTTAAACACAATTGCCAAATGTATTCAACACTATCACGCCTTCCATTCAATATACAAATCAAGCCTTCATATATTTTTTCCAGATCAGCAACAATTAGATGGGGACATTGAATGTTGTCATTGACATCCTCCATTGGGATCATTGCATGGCAATAAAGATGTAAAAAGAAATAAGTCTTGAATTGTAACATTGATTTGAGGTAGCCTGCACATTTGCAACCCACCTCTGTTTTGTCCACCGCAGAAAACGTTTCAAAAAACTAGAAGTTCTTCAAAGTATTTCAATGTTCTCAAGATGCTAGAAGCTTGCATAGTCGATTGAGTCGGGCAAATGAGTTGTAGACCAACTTGGTCGTTGGTGTTCTCACAGCGTATCCTACTGAAAAGTCCCATCCTTCTGTTGGATTCCCTTACAGTGTTTATTAAGTCCTTTGCTGAAGCGATAATATGTCTCATAGATGTGAGATGGCAGAGACTGTATACAACTGCCAAGACTAAATTGTGAGCTGTGCAGTGCACATAGTGTGCTTTTGGCTGTATATCCAAAACTAACTCTTTTAGTCCTTTAAACTTACCTCTCACATTCAAGATACTGTCATAGCACTGACCTCTTAAGTTATCCATTGACGAATGAAGACAAGCAAGAAC
Organism: Schistocerca gregaria; assembly: GCF_023897955.1. NCBI lineage: Eukaryota > Metazoa > Arthropoda > Insecta > Orthoptera > Acrididae > Schistocerca > Schistocerca gregaria. The sequence goes on along the minus strand of NC_064927.1, from coordinate 167,306,072 downwards.
GTCTTTTAAAATACTAAATATAGTTTTTGATTCAGTACTGGAGTCTCGTATAAGCCAATAAAGTCTTCGTTGATGATTACGGAATCATCACCAGTATGAATTTTAAAATGACATTTGTTCGTAATTGAAGAATCACTTGTTTCATCAACCACAATAGAAAAATGTTCAGTCTTATTGTTTGAAACCAATACTTCCTCAACACAGACTTTCCTAGTAGTTCAATGATCTCGTTTTTAATATTATGGGGCGTCCACTTATACCCCAAATACCCTAATAAATCTTTAAATTCAGGTAGTTCATTCTTTAGGAGTTTCAACAATTGAGAAAAAAATTGAGTTAAATCTTTGTGCCCTCTAATTACTAGTCATTGTTGCCATAGAAATTGCTCAGTAGTAAAAATTGTCTCAAGAGTTAAAAGGCCTTTCTTCATATCACTATCTAACTGTTCATTCAGTTTGGAGGCCACACTTCAGTTAGTGACAATTTAGTTTCAGAACACCTTCTTTATGAGTACACTTTTTAGGTAGATGCTTCATATTCTAGCCATGTATATTTATCAACCAAGATTTCTGAAATGATCTCCCCTTACCAGGTTGTCCAGGTTTTGTCTGTGAACAGTTCTTGGCTGAATACAATGAAGCAATTGACGACACAATAATTGTTGGATGTTGACTTGCAGTATCATCAACTTCCAAACACGCCTATTTGGCAACAAATTTATCCATTGCAAATTTAATTCACAATACACTAAAAGGCTAAAGCAAACGAATAAAATATAGTCACATAAAATAGTCCATTAGACACTAAAGTCAGAACTCTAAACACGTCTGCAGCAAGGGCTGAACGAAACTATACACACTGAATGATTTCAACAGCAGGGTGGGCTTTATATATCAGTGGCATCGTAATGTCTTGAAGCATCAAGGTGATGTGAGGCGTAGGGTTCCAGGCGCTACTGCTCCAGTCCTTTTGAAGTCACATCTACCACAGCACTTGCCCACTAGCGACAGACTTTGCCCGAAGGTTTGGACACCAGGAAAAATTCTAAGTTTTCCCACAACACCGTAAAACTATCATGATTCACACAACTAGTTTTCAGTTAACCTGCTTACTTCTGTAGCAATTATTTGTTTTAACTCATTACTGAATGTATTTTAAAAGGTAACTATCGTCAAACAAGGAAAATAAAAAAATCTAGCATAATTTTGTGATTTTACAAAGCTTAATATAACTAATAATTTTCTTAAATTATTGGGGGCTCCGCCTCCCAAACGAATTTTTGATGGGGCTTGGGCCCCCTCAGGCCCCTATGTAGCCGGCGCCTGTGCAGAGTACTGGCACAAAGAATGCTTTCATGGATAGGACGTCTACTTATAACAGTAAAAAGCAGTAACACAATATATATTGCAGGATTGTTTTGCAGTCATTTGGCAAAACTGACTTGTGGTGAAATCAACATATTCTGCATCACCACTTAAAGATTTCCAAGTAATATTTATTACTATGTAATTTATTTTCTAGAACAGTACCATTTTCATTCGTCCCCACAGCCCCAGTATGATATTGCACATGAAATTATACAAATACAGGGTGCCCTCCTATGAGTTGCCAGGCACACTTTCTGTGGTGTTTTGGCTGATATTTACATTTCTTTTTTATAGTGCGTTGCTGCAGTTAGTCTAAACAGATAGGCTACTCACATCAAGTATATCAGGCGACGCCCAGTGTTGACAGAAAGCGTACGTTTGTTTCCTACCACAAACAAAAATATTTTTAAAGCTGTACTTCGCGAGCTCATGTGATAGAGTGGTCCATAGTTAGTCAACTGCAATAGCCATTTTATCTATATGTATTAACATATACAGTGAAAGGTGAAGGACAACAAGTACTGCAGCAGCAGCTGAGCAGCATTACTGCATGAGGTTTGCAGTCAGTGTGGACTAGGGAGTACTGGTTATTCTTCATGTCTTGCTGCCCCAGTTAAGATATATCGTTGAAACGAATATTACAGTAGACTAATTTGTGACCACTCTATCGAATGGACACATAAAATTCCACTTCATAAATAATTTTGTTTGTAATGGAAAACATAACTATACTTTCTGCTGACACTAAGCGTCGTGTGAAAGGTCTGGTGAGCTGTATTTGTTTGGGCTGACTCCAGCTAAACCTCCCAAAAATGAAATTGAAAATATCTGCCAAAATATCAGAGAAAATACGCCTGACGACGCTTATTAGGGATAGCTGTTATATAGGTGTAAAAGGTGAGGAAAAAAGTAAATTTCTGATGGTGTACCACTGCCAAGTAGCATAGGTATATGAAACTTGTACCATCACTGAAAAAATACATAATGAGTGAACAGGAATTATGCTTTTATTCAAAAATAATAATTACACTGACATCATTGTGAGTTATGACGGTTCACTGAACATTACAAAAAGTGGTACACGATTCTTAATGTGGCAGGTTATCACCATGGACAGTAATGCATATGTCCCACAATGTGCTTCCATGTCGGTTTTAAGGTTGGTTAGGAGTTCTTGTGGTAGGGCATTCCACTCCTCCTCCAGTGTGACAGACAACTGCTGGATGATCGTTAGTGGATGTGGACATGCTCTGACATGTCTCCCCACTGCATCCCACACATGCTCGATGGGTATTAAGTTGGGAAGGAGGAGGGAGGGGGGAACTGCACTGTTCGATATGTTCGCACGTTCTCATCCATAAAAATGAAGTAAGAGCCGAACACCCACAAGAAATGTTGGACTTTGAGAAGGAGTACAGTGTCTCAGTGATGTAGATCAACAAGAGTACCAATTTTCAAAGATTTGGAGGTCAGTATGCCCATGCAAAGGTTTGCTTTTCATACCTTAATACCTAGACTACCAAAATGGTCTTGTCCAACAAGGTTACTGGTTCCATCACACATTCCCACATCTCACCATATGAGGATATGTCCAGAATGATCACTCACACTGAATCTGCTGTCACGTGTGAAGAGCACATGACCTCACTCGTTACTGATTCAATCCTTATGTTCTAGGCACCATTGCAAATCCTGGTGCTGATATGCATGTGTGAACACAACGAACTGGTCGCCAGGCAGAGAGCCACCCCCATGCACTGTGAAGTGTGAGAGTGCTAGTCTTGAAGTCCTGTTAAATGTGGCTGCAATTACATCCACTGTTTGATACGGGTTCTTTCTTGTCTATTACACAACATAGTAGATGTCTCCTGCTGTAGTTGACCATGGTGGACCACCTCCTATCCTTTGGACAGCAGTGCCTGTGGTTCGTAATTCTTCCCAGGCATCCGAAACAATGCTGTGATCAATATCCAACTGCTGGTCAACACTCATCCTGACGAGTGTTCCCACGCATTAAGGTGTCAGCCCCATTTGGCCCTATAATCAATGTCAAAATTCCTATGAACGATTGGAAGACCTATGGCAACATGCTGCCACACTTTCATAAATTTCTGCCAAGTATGAAATGCCTGGGCTAGCAGGACAGAGCGGATTAGGTTGTGGAAAGAGGTCAAAATGAGTTCCTGTCAGGTGCACTCAACATACAAACTTTATTTATAAACACACAATATTACAGCAAGGACGCAAAACACTCAAAACCTTAACTGACCTCCTTTGATTAACTTAAGATCACCTGAAGGCCACATTCAAAATCCAAGACACAGGACCTAAGAAAAATTGAAATACAAGACTCTTCTGGAGGTTTCACCCAAGCATATTGTCTAAATTTTCAATCTAATCGGCTGAAGGCCTTAGCAATTTAATTTTTAACAGAACTAGGCTGGAGGTCACATAATAAGCAATAAGAGGAGTTTCAATCAAAAGGGAGAAGGCCTTATCTTAAAACATTTCATATAAAATAAAGAATATCAATCTCAAGCCTTAAGGGCAAGACAAGGACATTAATTTAAGAGATATTAATACACTGCTGAGGGCCACATATTAACACAATAATTTAACGGCTTAAGGCCTTAAAAGATTTGATGTAAAATTCGGCTGAAAGCCCCATATAAGGAATGACACTCTTATGTCTAAAGGGCAAGACAGGAACATTAATTCAGGATATATAAAAACTCGGATGAAGGCCACACATCAACCAAATAACTAAAACTCAAACAGGGAAGTTTCTATGTAACAGACACGGAACGGCGCTCAGAAGTTTCCAAGGGTCGGCCTGCAATTGTAACACTAACGCCCGTTTAGGCGAGACAGGCAGCCTGACCAACAATCTCTAAATCGGAAGGCAACCCAACTGACAGACAGCTGACGAACCAACTTTCTACCTGATATTGGTCACCAGACCAAAAACACTACAACCAAAATGCCAGTGAGGCGATGAGACCAGTAACACTCGTCTTCAAATATTAGTTTGTTAATAAGCCAAGGCACAATAACTACTGATATACATGAACATCGCTATGGCTGTGGAACTACATACCATGTCGAACAGGATCAACACGGTAAGAATATACTCACTCGCTGCTCTGTCGCAGCCGACCAACTGGCTACTGCAGTACGCAGACAGCATTACAGCATTTAAAGCATTGCTCAGTCGAACTGACACAGGGTACACAGTGTTGCACGAAACACTGCCACAAGAAACTCGAACACTCGTATAACTAATCACAGATGAACAACCAAAACAAATCACCAGTGGACACACACATTAACCCGAAGGACGGTCGGTGGCGAAAGGCACGTCGTCAGACTAGACGACTGATCAACAACCAACCAAGATCGTTGGCACTCAAACCATGTGCGTCCACTGTCCATCGGGAACTGGGAGACACAGTGATACGGGCACACTGGCTTGGATCCAATCATGCAAAGTTAACTCTTGCCCATTGGCCACGACGTCTCTGCACAAGAAGGAACCGAGCCATGTCCATCAAGATGATCCAGTGATGAGACCCAGAAACGGTCAAAAGACCAATCACACGTCGCCTAAAGAGGCGAACAACTGAACGGCCGACCAACGGTCGATCCCACTGCCATCTCCATCCGTCAGACAGTTCATCCTGTGTCGCAAGAGGTCGGCGAGTAGTGGCTGTCGGAACCTCCCTAGTGTTCTGTACCCGACTGCTGCTACATCCCAACTGCACTTCTGCCACGTTTTGACTCAACGACTCCAGGTCCGATGTCCAACTGACTGCCAGACACAAGACGACCTGGAAATACTATCGGTCGCTCCAGATATGCCAAGACAGCGCACTTATTGATACGTGCTGCTGCTGCCGCTCACAGGTAAGTAAGGCAGTAAGTTAGTGACTCCAGTAAATGGAATAAGAAAACGAAGCAGCAGTACCGTAATAAAGATGAAAAACCATAAATGTCATGAACACGAGCCGCGCATGGCTCAAAGTAGTTAATGTGTTATGTTACTTAATGTGTTCTGTTACATAACACAATCTCTGTAAAAGCTCTCACGCCAAGTAAACGAATCCTTGACGGAACACGCTGCTCTTCTTTGGATCTTCTCTATCTCTTCTCTCAAGTGTACCTGGTACAGTACATTAGATCAAATCTCACACACTTTATGTAGCTGAAGTGCTCTTAGAAGCTTCTTCCAAATTCCACAGAAGAAAGTATATAGCTTCATTAGAAAAAAACAAAGTCGGGTGTAATTCCGCGACTATAAATGATAAAGACAACTTGTGAAGGTCAGGACATTCGTCACATTGTTCAGTACAATGTGGCGAAACTGCACCTCAATATGTTTATTCATATCTTATATTTTAGGTGGCCTATCTTAGCAATTTCATCCTGAATATGTGGTGGATTGTGACACAGATAGTCAATGATCAAGATTAAGGAAGTGCCAAGACGGTTGTACTCATTTTGAGAAGTAGAGCATTTCTATAGAAGTGATTCTTTATTGTTTCATTGTATTACCATAGACTTATAAAATACTTGATCACTTTTGAGCGAGTTGGCAATTATAGCTACAATTATGATGAATTACAGTATGCAGAAACAGAAAAGACACTCTTAAGACATTTTAGGAAGATTTCTGTGGAAAGCTACGAGTAGTCCAGAGTTACATTCCCTTGAAGTCAATGTACATGTTGTGGATTTCAACAATGGTACATCGTATAGTCGACACATAGAGCATTTCCTTGGGACAGAACCTAAACATTTTCATTTCATGCCTCCAAAGTCAGTAGGCACCAAGCAATTTTGACATAGGTGATGTGCACTGACTGCTATCGCAATGAATTATCATATGTATCTGAAAGTCGACGCTCTTAGCTAGTTTTGCTATATAGAGCATTTCTACTGAAGCTGAGGAATATTGTTTGTTATATTATTTTAAAACTACAACGGTTAAGTTTAGTTTAGACACAGAGCCTCTCCATAGTTGTAAGCTGCCTACGAGTAAACTATATGGATGTTCACACACACACACACACACACACACACACACACACACACACACACACATATATATATATATATATATATATATATATATATATATATATATATATACAAATACAAACACACAAGCACATTTTAAGATCAAAGCTGTTGATTAGTGCCTGAAATATCTACATACCTGATCTTTTGCAGCACATTGTGCCACTTTTCACCAGCAGCATACTTTTCTCTATTTAACTAATATCTGTGGGATTCAACAAAAGGCACATCACAAATGGAGATCTGGTAAAAGTGTTTGTCTGTTGAGAACAGTAACTAAATTTATTACATGTTTTCTAGCTATGACATAACACAATCTGCTTAGTTTCATAGTTTTAAAAATAACATTGTATATTTATTTGTTTTGTTTATATCTTCCACTAATCGGTTAACCACTCTCTTGAGCAAAACATTTTCTGATATTAAGTCATTTTAACTTGTCACCAACGAAAGAAGAAAAATTAAAAATGTGATTCTTCACTCTTTTATCTTGTAGCTATCATATCAAGTGGATGGAGATTGAGAAGCGTGGTAATAACAGCAAAAGCTATTGATTAAATGTGTGATAAGTTCTTAAACATTTTCGTTACATACATTGTCTTGAAGATAGAAACACATTGCTAATGTCACTGGATAGCGGAAGGTTCAAAGTTTTGGTTTGTAGGAACATGGCGACTACACTGCAGTAGAAATCATTTTGTGTGTTGGATTTTGCTCGAAGTCAATCCATTGTTCAAGTGCAGCATGCATTCCGCCCTCAAATCAACAAGAAGCCGCCTCTGCACAATCTATGCAACAGGACACATGTTGAACCGACGTGACTGAAATGCTAATCATCTCTGCAGAACATCATAGTTAAATCTACCTTCTTGTAGATTTTCCATGTTGTAGCACTCACTAATGGATGTAAACTGTGCGTTTTTTCTCTTTCTGTATTAGAAGTAACAACGCATAATATGCAGAATGGTAATTTAGATTTAAGCTACGGCGTGGAAAAATTCGTTGCGTGAATTACAAGAGGATCAGATCCAATGAAGAATGTATTCCCAGTGGGTGTGAGCAATTTGTTCTATTCGGGTATGGGAAGGATTTTGCGAGCTCTTTTGCCAATAGATAAAAATATACAGAAATATGAGATACTATAAATCATGGTAAATGAAACTGATGCTGTATTCTTATTCCCTCGTCTCTGTACATATTTTTAAGAAGCGCTGCGGCGCGGTGCAGTAAGCTGCCTGTAATCCCCTCGTATTCTCACACAGCTCTACAACTCAGTGTTTTTCTTTCTCGTTCTCCATTTTGGCACGCTTCTATCGTCATTTGTAGCGCGTCACGTATGGAAAACAGCGAAATGTTGTGGTGACTGTGCGACGGCGAGTGTCATAAATGGCTAGCTCTGTGCTGGCCTTCTGAACAACCACGTAAGGGGAAAGGAATTTACCAGTTGTTCTACAACTCGACATGGGTGAAAAAACGTATTCTCATACCTTCATACTAGTGTACCTGTAACAACGAAAGTGGCTGACAACCAATTCCGACAGTCAGCTCTCCTTGGAATTCTAAAACTACCAAGGATGAAATGCAGGGAGTGAAAGCTTATTTTATAGCTTGTATGAAAACGAGGCTGCAGTCATAAAAAGAGTCTATGGACAGGAAAAGAAGGCAGTCGTTGCGAATTGAGTAGATAGGCTCGGCTCGTATTCTCCTTGGTATTCAATCAGTACACCGAGAAAGCAGTAAAGGAAACTAACGGGATTTTGGAAAGGGAATTAAAGGTTAAGCAGAAAAAAATGAAAGCTCTGCCCACAGAGTCATCAAAAGACATGGAAAAAGATTACAAAATGAACTTCAAAGAAAGTAAACCAAAGGCAAATGAATATCGTGAAATAAATAAGGCGATACTGAGGATACTATATTAAGAAATTAGACATTAAAGATGGAATTTTTGTCGAACGTCGATTTTGATCCGATGACGATATATGCCATCTGCGACATGTTAGATGTATTGATAATGGTTACAACGTCGTCCAGATAGCGTAGTGACATAGCTACCAAAGCGATTTCTTTGCGTTGCCTTTAGTGTTGAATGCTCATAGACAGAAGGATCAGTGTGCTGCAAATGTGAAGCAAGTAGACCATCATGCCACCTGGAGGATTGCAGATGTACTGATAATGGTTTCAACGTGGTATGATAACGAATAGCCCAGTGGCATAGTTACCAGAGTGCCATCTGTGTCCTCCCTTTAATAGGGAACGTTCAGTGTGGATTGCATTGTTAGGGGGAAGAGACCAAACAGCGAGGTCATCGGTCTCATCGGATTAGGGAAGGATGGGGGAGGAAGTCGGCCATGCCCTTTAGAAGGAACCATCCCCGCATTTGCCTGGAGCGATTTAGGGAAATCACGGAAAACCTAAATCAGGATGGCCGGGCGCGGGATTGAACCGCCGTCCTCCCGAACACGTGTCCAGTGTGCTACCACTGCGCCACCTCGCTCGGTAACGCTCAGTGTGATGTAAATGCGATGCAACCAGGCAACCATGCCATGGGTATGAGCCGGCCGGAGTGGTGGTGCGGTTCTAGGCTCTACAGTCTGGAACCAGCGACCGATATGGTCGCAGGTTCGAATCCTGCCTCGGGCATGGATGTGTGTGATGTCCTTAGGTTAGTTAGGTTTAATTGGTTCTAAGGTCAGGACGACTGATGACCTCAGAAGTTAAGTCACATAGTGCTCAGAGTCATTTGAACCATTTGAACCATGGGGTGCACTCGTGCTTCCTACAGCCAACTGATTGAGTTTGAAGGGCATCAGAATGTCTCCTTCCGAGTGGCGAGATGCGTCCCTTCGAAGAACTGCCACAGCAGGTCGACGTACTACGACATTCGTCTGATGATGGTGCTGTCAATGGCCACGTAAACATTCTCACACTCGTAGATGGGGTTCTGGACGCCCACGCAGCACAGACGGCCGCCAGGATCGTCATATTGCAAGGGCAGCAGTGGCAGATCGCACAGCTACTACAGCACACCAGTACAGCTCCTACAGCACAGACGTGTCCGCCCCCGGTACTGAGTGGTCAGCGCGACAGGGTGTTGTCCTAATCATCATCATTTCATCGCCATCGACGCCCAAGTCGTCGAAGTAGCGTCAAATCGAAATAATTGCACCCAGTGAACGGTCTACCCGACGGGAGGCCCTAGTCACGCGGCATTTACATTTACAAAAATGGTTCAAATGGCTCTGAGCACTATGGGACTTAACTTCTGAGATCATCAGTCCCTTAGAACTTAGAACTCCTTAAACCTGACTAACCTAAGGACATCACACACACCCAAGCCCGAGGCTGTTCCATCCTTACATTTACAGCACAGACGTGTCAACACGAACTGTTGCGACCCCGTTATTAGCAATGGGACTACGGGCACGCACACCGCTAGCCCGTCTTCCACTCCCGCCACAACATCGACGTGCACGGCTCAACTGGTGAATTCAGAGAATGGAGTGGCGCTCCGTGGTCTTCAGCGATGAAAACAGATTCTTCCTGTGTGCAAGTGGTAGTCGTCTGCGCGTACGACGTAGACCTGGTGACAGCTATCTAGTAGGGTGTATTCGTCCAAGACACACTGACCCCAATCCTGGCCTCATGAGCTGGGGTGCAACTATAACTCTCGTTCAGTTTCGTTAATTCTGGAGCGGACACTAAACAGAGGTCGGTACGAGTAGAATGTTGTCAGACCCATTCTTTTTGCTGTTCTTCCTACAGAAAGGTGATATGTTGTTCCGATAGGATAGTGCTCACTCACACACTGCTGTGAAACTCAAGGTGCTTTGCAAGACGTGCAGCAGTTTCCCTGGCCAGCAAGATCTCTGGACTTGCCTCCAGTAGAGCACGTGAGGGATTTGACGGGACTAGAAGTTACTCGTATTACTCGTCAACCAACAACTGGCACCAAACTACGTGAATAGATCGAGCAGGCGTTGTATAATACTGTATATCCCAGGACAGCATTCTCCATCTGTACGATCTACTAGATGCAAGAGTCAGCGCCGGAGTTGCCGTCCATGGAGGCTACACCACGTACTAATATACATGTTTCAGCATGGGTCGATAACTGGTGCCTCAGAACCACTTGTACTATTGATCTGTAAATGTAATCGTTTCATGTTACTCCGTTTGCACTGTTGCAACAATAAATATCGAGTGAATTGGAAACCATTACAAGGATGTACTAATGTTTTTCCTGGCAGTGTATTTATCATGTGAAATTGACTTATTTTGGAGGAACTATGTTCCCCTATAGCTACGGTGACTAGGCAAGCCTACCGCAGACTTTAGAAAAATAACCACTTTCGTCATTACTGTCACAATATCGTTGTATCCATTACATAAGGCTACTTAGTGTCATGAGCACCACGGCTGCTTGTAGCTGAAGTCTGTTTGCTCTGTAAAACAGGACAGAAATTCTTTGGTCATTAGATCATAGGAAGTATTACCTGAAAATTCTACGAAATTTATACAAGGTGTAAAACAGGAGTAATGGTTCACCAAAGTGTTGAATGACAGTAACCTGTAACTAAAGGCCACACTACAAGGAAACAGAAATGGAAACATGTACATTTGAACCTTTTTATTATTCAGTATTTTAATACACAATATTTGCTTTTGTGAAACTCCCTAGTGCAATTGACTGAGCAGAGGTCTGTGTCTTCTTTCACTTGAATACGTAAATGTCGTCTTCAACCCCAGAAGGGATACCCCAGTCCATATCCTTGAAAGAGAAACAGAATTAATTGAATAATTAATAAACTGAATGATAACAGTAGTTATTATAATGACGAAAACTACAGATAAAATAAGGTACAATTCGGAGTATAATAATTAAGTGGTCATTTGAGCCAACACTGCGCAATTGTTGTTACCTCCGTATTATTAAAAATAATAGCAAAACTTTTAAAAAATTATGACTGCATTTTATTATGGTTTAACTTAGGTTACGTGGCACCCATTTAGTTGCTGTAAACACTGACAAGGTTAATATACAAAAGAATCGAAAGAGAAGTTGAGAATCAATTCGATGGCGATCATTTGGCTTTAGGAATAATAAAGGCACCAGAGAGGCAGTTCTGGCATTAAGAGTGATAGCAAGACTTAAGAAAAATCGAGACACGTTCGTGGGCTTCGTCTACCTAGAAAAAGCGTCCATTAACAACGAGGGGAAAAATAAGAATGGAAAAATAAGCACTAGGTGCTCGGATTAGGAAAGGTATGAGACTGGGATGTAGTCTCTTTCCCCTTCTGTTCAATTTATCCATCGAAGAAGCAATGACGGAAATAAAAGTAGGTTCAAAAGTGGGATTAAAATTCAGACTGAAAGGATACCAGTGATAAGATTCGCTGATGACATTGCTGTAGCCAGTGAATTGTTGGATCAGCTGAATGGAATGAAAAGTCTTATGAGTACGCAGTATATATTGAGAGTAAACCGAGGAAAGACGAAAGTAATGAAAAGCATCAGAAATGAGAACAGCGAGAAACTTAACATCAGAATTGGGGAACAAGAAGAAGACGAAATTAAGGGCTTCTGAGACCTAGGCAGCGAAATAATCCATGATGGAAGGCGCAAGGAGGATATAAAAAGCAGACTAGCAGTGCAGAAAGGGTGTTCTGGCCAAAAGAAATCTACTGGTATCAAATATATGCCTTAGCCTGAGGAAGCATTTCCTGAGAAAGTACCTTTGGAGCATTGTATTGCAGTGAAACATTCACTGTGGGAAAACCGAAACAGAAGATTATCGAAGCATTTGAGATGTCCTGCTGCAGCGTAGTATTGAACATAAGCTGGAATTATAAGGAATAAGAAGGTTCTCCGCAGAATAGGCGAGGAGAGCTTCACGTGGAAAACATTGACAATAAGATGATATATTATAGTACACATGTGTTAAGACAACAGGGAATAACTTCCATGTCACTTGGCAGAGTTGTAAAGGGTAATCATTGCTGTGGAAAAATTTATGGCATTACATATTTCGTCACTGACGAGTCGCTGCTGGAAGGATTGGCGTTTTGTACAGGACGTCTGGTGATCATAAGTCCTGTTCCACTCCCTCTCATGCCGGTACTGTTCAAATTTATTTCAAGCCAACTGCCTTGTCACAATGGTACAACGGTTCCCGTCAGATCACCGAAGTTAAGGGCTGCCGGACTTTGCTAGCACTTGGATGGGCGACCGTCCGGTTTGGCGAGCGCTGTTGGGAAGCGGGCTGCACTCAGCCCTTGTGAGGCACGTTGAGGAGCTACTTCATTGAGAAGTAGTGGCTCTGGTCACGAAAACTGACAATGGACAGAGGTCTATTGACGCACATCCTCAGCCTATAGCCGTCACTGGATGCGGATATCCGCATCCAGTGACAGCTATAGGCTGAGGGTGACATGGTGGTTGGCCAGTACCGTTGGGTCTTCAGAGGACTATTCCGACGGAAAGAGAGAGGGAAATTTCTTTCAGCCTGAGGGTTATACCAGCTATCTCCTTGCTACGCATCGCAGAGGTAGGGTCTGTTGGGGACTTAAAGAGCTACGAACGCTGGAAGCGAAAAATGTTTCAAATTAAAAACAGCAGCATGTTACTTTTACAAGTTCTATACGCTTCTCTGTAACAGTAACTAGTATTTCGATAGGTCTGATGTCGTCCTGCACACGATTGTGACTTTTACCGTTCTTTATATCCAGTATCCTCGATACACAATTTTGGATATTCTTGTATTTTGACGAAAGAAAAGTTAATATTTTTATGCCTTCCTATTCCCCATCTTCAACTCACGTGTACTTACCAAACTCAAATTTATATGCTATCGATCTCAGAGGTAAAGGTCTCCATAATCACGCCCCTACATAGTAATACACAATCGTTACACGTAATTAGCACAAAGATAACAGGAGATAAAGAAGGGGATGAAAACCATGGACTAGTTTCTCCGTCAATTATTATTCAGCTGACATCCCTACCGTCCTCCATCACCCTGAAAACTCAAGATGATCCCTGGATGGTGTATCAGGTATTACAACGGTCTCATCCCAATTGTAGTAGGCACCGTCCGTAGATTTACTTACACATTTACGTTCTCTACTACACATTCATTTCGTTCTTAACACCAAATTTCTAGTGGTTCCAGTTTCTTTTTTAACATTTGAGCTCTTTTGAAGCTTAAAAGTTTCTTCACCTGCGTCAGTCTACAGGGCGTTTCAAAATTTCTGTGGCCGAGCTGTTCTAGGCGCTACAGTCTGGAACCGCGCGACCGCTACGGTCGCAGGTTCGAATCCTGCCTCGGGAATGGATGTGTGTGATGCCCTTAGGTTAGTTAGGTTTAAGTAGTTCAAAGTTCTAGGGGACTGATGACCATTGAAGTCTCATAGTGCTCAGGGCCATTTGTACCATTTGCCATCTAAATTTCTGTTATATGCTTCTAGAGGTTCTAGAGGAGACTTAGTAGAGAAAGTTTTCCTAAGAAACTCATGTTCGTAAGTGTAAAATGAGTGTGAAGATCGAAATACTTTCAGGTCTCCCGCTTCACAGTACGCACACAATGAAAATGGTGCCGCCGTCAGACCCTATAGCAGTTACAAAGCCACATACCGCTTTCGTCGGACTACAACCGCTGCTGGGAACTAGTACATTCGTAACAAGTAGTGTTGACTGTGGTGCTCCATGGACACGCCACTCTCTCGACTTTGAAGAGGACACCATTCGCCACACAGAGAACCTGATGACGAGTACTCGAAACAGTGGTCCGTAGCTCGTGGTCTCGCGGTCGCGTTCTCGCTTCCCCTTGCACGGCGTCCCGGGTTCGATTCTCGGCGGGGTCAGGGATTTTCACATGCCTCGAAATGACTGGGTGTTTGTGTTGTCCTCATCATTTCATTATCATTCAGGAAAGTGGCGAGATTGGACTAAGAAAAGGTTGGGAATTCGTATGGGCACTGATAACCCCGCAGTTGAGCGCGCCACAAACCAAACATCATCATCATCTTCATCATGCCAATGCTGTCGTCTCCCACAGAGGACACAGGTCAGAGCTCCCCTGTGTGAGTACCGTGAAGCAGGAGAGTTAAGATCTTCAAACTTATTTTACTTCCAGACTGTGCATTTACGGACATTGGTTCTTTATCTAAACCTTACATATTAAGCTTTTTCAAAACTGTATCAACTAAGTCCTCTCTGCAGCCCTCAGAACCCTTTAATAGGAACTGGACGCATCATATATTTCGCTTATTTCCTCTGCTACTGTTCTTGTTTCAACCACAGTATGTAGTCTTGCTTTCTAAATAAGAGAAAGTGCTCGCTCGTTCAACTGTAGTCTCGTTCTTAATTCTGACTTTATATGGGGTGTCCCAGAAATGTTGTAACAAACTTAGAGAGGTTGTAGAGAGTGCCTTGAGGAATATACCGAGGGTGTCCGGAAACACTATCCACTGGCGTTACAGAGCGTCGAAGTTACAGTAGCCGGCCCCTCTGACTAGACCACCCCTTCGGCAGCAAACGTGACTTAGTAGGCCTAGTTGCAGTGTAGGCGGAACCTCTCGCAATATTGTTTGTTATTCAGTGACTGCCTGTCACGATAGCCAGAGGAGATGATGGAGCTAGCATCTGCGTAGAAATGCTTTGTCACATGTGAATGCGATGCTCCATTCCCTCGGTGCATGTCGATTTTTGACACGGGTTTCCATCTGCAGTTAATTTTTCTTCTGGTCTGAAATCCCCAGCATTTTTCGGTTTGCAGGAGAAAAATAAACTTTGAAGGGAAACCTGTTTCCAAAACAGATATCCACTAAGGCAACAGCCGATCACTTTCTACGCAACAAATGGCTCCATTTTCTCCACTGGTGATCGTTGCAATCAGTCGAGATCATTGAATAACAAACAACATTGCGAGATGTTCCACCTACGGCCTGTCAGCGTACGAAGTCGCATTTGCTGTCGAATGGATGGCTCAGTAGCAGAAGCCAGCTCCTATAACTTAGATGCTCTGTACCGTCATTGAATGACGTTTCCGGACACAGATGCTTATCGTAGATTTGTTCCTCAACGCTTCCTCTACACCCCTCGAAGTTTGTCACAGCATTTATGGGACACCCTGCACATTTCACTTTCATGTCTCTCATATTTCTTTCATTGAAGCTTTGTCTATACTAAAGTTATATTCTGTGTGGTCTGTGATATCAGTTCAGTTGAACTAGTCTTCTGTCATGCTAAGTTTCGGCCAGAATATTTACTTCATCTGTGAACTTTAGCTCTGGTTTCGGTCTGACGTGCTCTTCTACTGCTCTTAGAAATCCTGCAAAATGTCTTAGATGTACAAGTTGACTTCCTTGTTCTGCCAGAGCGACGACTGGATTTTATTGCTCCTCTGAGGTGCTCATTTCATTACTAACACTGGTAATTTATTCCCTCCCTCCCTCCCTCCCTCCCTCTCTCTCTCTCTCTCTCTCTCTCTACATGACGATAGTATCTGTTCCCGAAAGAACAGTTACCGTAGATGACCATGCAGCTTTGCTAGAAATGAAATGATAATTAAATGGACACCCTAGCTGCAAACAGGCGTTGATGTACTTCATTAGCGACATGTTGAAAATGTGTGCCCCGACCGGGACTCGAACCCGGGATCTCCTGCTGAAGTACATCAACGCCTGTCTGCAGCTAGGGTGTCCATTTAATTATCATTTCTCTTTCTCTCTCTCTGAGGAGTCAAAAAGTTATCACCACTGTCCTTCGCGAGACAGAATGCCGCTTGATGGTGTTGCAGACACTTGAAGCGGTAAAAAAAAGTGTGGAATCGGAGCAGACAGATGGGGAATGACTCTAGCGACGATATAGCCCTCAAATGGAGTTATTCACTAACATAAGCGACTCTGACAAAGGGAGTAGTGTTATGGCTAGCGTCTGGGAAATGGTGAAGCATGTCGGCTGTTCGCGTGTTGCTGTTACGGGAAGTAGTTGAAGGACCGCGAAACTATGAATAGGTGCAAGGTGTTGGATGTCCACGCCTCATCACATAATGTGGAGAATGGAGGTCTGGCGGTGATCTGTAGCAGCTATGACTGCTGGAGCAGTCACAAGTGTTTCAGAGCATCCAGTCAGCACACATCGCTGAACATGAAGCTGAGCAGTAGACAATGCATACCTGTTCCCATGTTGGCCCAAAAACATCGTCAGTTGTTACTGCAGTGGAAACAGTGTAACTGAGACGGGATCGTTAGAAACATCACACCTGGTCGAATGAATCACGTTTCTTGCTACACGAAGTCGATAGTCATGTCCGGACACACCATCGAGCGAACAGTTGCTCGAAAAATACACCGCGCCAGAGAACAGGCCGGTGGGGGCAGTATAGTGTTACGAAGGACATTCACAAAGATTATCATGGGACCTGTGTCAGTATCGAAGGCACCGTAACAGCTGCGGACCATCTGTGTCCATTCACGCTTGCTGTTTTTCCCCAAGGTGATGTACGGAATGATTATAATTAAACTTTCAAACCGCTGCAGAAAGGTGAAAAATTTATCGCAGAAGAAAAATAAATAATTACAAAGCCCGCATCTCGTGGTCGTGCGGTAGCGTTCTCGCTTCCCACCCCCGGGTTCCCGGGTTCGATTCCTGGCGGGGTCAGGGATTTTCTCTGCCTCGTGATGGCTGGGTGTCGTGTGATGTCCTTAGGTTAGTTAGGTTTAAGTAGTTCTAAGTTCTAGGGGACTGATGACCATAGATGTTAAGTCCGATAGTGCACAGAGCCATTTAGCAAAATAATTACAAAATGTAGCAACAGATAGCGTTGTAAGTCTCATAATTTAATAGTGGTTGCCTACAAATCACAAACGAATCATACAACAATGTCTAAATATGTATCTTTGACGTTAATCAAACTGTATTGCTCCGTGTGCAGGGGTGTACAGGTGTGATACTGTCAGTTACGTAAGTCCACACACAACGGCATGATCATATCACATCGCATGAAAAAAAAACGGTTTTTAATTGTCCTGGGCTAAAAACCGCATAAAAATCATCAATCAGATCGGATTTAAATTGTCATGGGGCCAAAAATCGCACACGTAGCATCAGTCACAAGGGCTTTCAATCGTCCTGAGTCCAAAAACAGCGTAAAAAGCTTGAATCAGAATCAAATCAGATTATTAATTTCCGTGTGACTCGCTCAAAACATGTTCAGTATGCTGTCCACCGTTTCCTGCAACAAGTTGAAATCAAGAAACAGCATGTTCCATAACTAATCGAAGTGTTTCCGGGGTAATGTTGAGAACGTGTTGCGCAATGCGTGCCTTCAATGCAGCTAAGTTAGCAATCGGAACACTGAACACAACAACTTTCAGATAGCCCCACAGCCAGGAGTCACACGGATTAAAATCAGGTGATCGGGACGGACAGGTTGTAGGGAAACAGCGGCTGATAATTGTAGCATTTCCGAAATTACGCTTCATCAGCTGATTAACTGGATTTTCAATGTGCGGTGGTCCGCCATCTCGCAAAAAAATGATCCCATCCACACAGTCACGTTGTCGGAAACCTGGAATGACGTGGTTGCGCAAAAGACACTCATAGCGCTTACCGGTGACGGTACAAGTAACAGGATCGGAATCACCTGTCTCTTCGAAAAAATATGGCCCTATGATAAATGATGCCGTAAACCCGCACCACACAGTGTCATTTTCAGGATGAAGTGGTACTGGTTGATTTGCGTGTGGATTTTCCGTTGCCCATATTCGACAATTTTGTGTATTGACATATCCTGTCAGACTGAAGTGGGCTTCGTCTGTCCACAAAATCTTTCACGGCCAATCATTGTCCACGTCTATGCGAGCAAGAAATTCTAAAGCAAAGGTCACTCTCGCTGGCAGGTTAACAGCAAGCAACTCGTGTACATGGGTAATTTTCAATGGATAGCAAAGAAGGGTGTTTCGTGGGATTTCACGCATGGTGCTTACGGGTATGTTCGGCCAATTCTCCGTGCACTACACGTTTGCACGCCACCACTCGTCTCCTCTTGCATTCCTATGGCCACAGTTTCCACTGTCGTCCAATCAGTTCGTTTCCTCCCTCTACCAGGTTGCACACAAAAAGAACCCGCGTTTTCGAATTCCCGAATCATTTTCTCCAGACCCAAGGCAGTCTTCGGACCTACGCCGTTTTCTAAACCCTCCAGTCTCCGGAACTTCTGAAGAGCGGCATGTGCACAGTCATCATTCTTGTAATACAGCTTTACAAGCAGAGCGCGATCCTCCATTGAGATAGTCATGGCGAACATCGCAGACGCAAAAGGAGGAAAAGCCGTGTATCCGGCGTGTTTATGCCAATTTCAATGGATCGCGCGCATGACAGGTGCTGTCACTTACTACTGTGACACATAGTGCCATCTATCGGTCAATTTTCACACAAATTTTGTTCTTCTGCCATACGTTTCCCCCTTCTCCAATAATATTCCGTTGCAATTTGACGTCGTTCTGACAAGTGGTGCTATTTCTACAGTGTTTTGATAGTTTAATTATAATCACCCTGTATATCCAGAACGATAATGGCCCATGTCAAAAGGCCAAAATCGTGTCACAGTTATTCGAGGAGCATGTCGTAGTGACCTCACGTTGATGTTTTGACAATCACATTTTCTTGATTTGAACCCAATGAAATACATCTGGGTCGATGTCGGGCGCCAGCTCTGCGTTCAAAAACTACGAGCCCATAATTTGCGGCCATTGCGTGACTTGTGCGCAAATATCTAATGCCGCATACTTCCAGTAACATATCAATGACATGTCGAATCACTGATGTTTCGCGTTTCAAAGGTTGACCAACTTGCTGTTAAGCAGAGGGTCATATTTTGGCTCATCGGCGTATAACACCTGTGAAACTTCTCTGACTGATTAACTGAACCTGTCGATCCTTTCAGTCATGCTCCATACAGAGTCACTGATTATTCTCCACTACATTTTGAGACAGAAAAGATGTCCCTGATGTTGACCCATTCTTTCCGCGTTCAAGCATTATCAAGTGTTTTCTGGAGAGCCATGTGGTTGTAGAGGGTATTTTTATGTGGAGTGTGGATTAGTTACCGGGCCAGCCCCAGGGCCTCCATCCGAAGCCAAAGGCGAAGCTCTCTGCAGGGGTCAGCGACTCCCTACTGGTGCCAGGAGCTCCGACAGCGGTGGGCAAAGCGGACGCACAGGACACCACCGCCACCACCAACAGCACCAGCGTCTGCAACACCACAGGAGTCTCTCACTGATGGAACACAGCGCACTGTATTACAGGCCGAGTTCTTAGCACAATCAAATGTAACAATGGCTGTTTAAAGGAAATATGGCAGAAACACAAATTGGTGCAGTATTCGTATGTTAATTAAGTGCTGCTTACTTGCGAGAACTGGGCGAGGAAATGTCAAAATTATTTTGCTTTACTGTACTGTGTTTGTCCTAATGCCTAGTTCTCCACGAGGAGTATCGTAATACCACTGCTGGGTAGAAGTTCGAGTTAAATGTAGTGATTGGCAGGGAGACCACATTCTCCGTCTTCAGCTGAAACACTGTCCTCTTGTTTAAAAAGTGTAGGTGCAGTGTGGTTATAATTAAACGTTCGGTACTTGAGCCAGCGATGGCGGAAAACTCTTTACCATATGGGTACCAAACTTTAAAGGTATAATGTTTAGACTGTGCGCTGCAGGATTTGCGTTGTTCGTAGTTTTAGTGTCATAACATTAGGCGCCGGCTCAGGTACGGCCCTTGGACCACAAGTAGCAAGGGTATGGGGCGTGGAAGGTAATCGTTACTGTGGTGTGTTTCGTCAACACGTGATTCCTACTCTGAGGGAAAGAGGTGCTTTGGCCTCAACTGTTTTGATGCAGAATGGATCTCCAGCTCACATCACTCGTTAGACATTCGGTTATTCCGTAACACATTTGGAGAAAACCGAATCAGCCGGCCGTGGTGGCCGAGCGGTTCTAGGCACTACAGTCTGGAACCACGCGACCACTACGGTCGCGGGTTCGAATCCTGCCTCGGGCATGGATGTGTGTGATGTCCTTAGGTTAGTTAGGTTTAAGTAGATCTAAGTTCTCGGGGACTGATGACCTTAGAAGTTAAGTCCCATAGTGCTCAGAGCCATTTGAACCATTTTGAAAATCGAACAGTGTGGCCATCAACATCACCAAATTTGAGCACCTGCGATTTCTGGCTGTAGCATTACCTGAAGGACAGGATTTAACAACGGGACACTAACGCACGTTGGAGGTAGAAGCTGAGCGTAGCGAGGGAGGTGGCCAACATCTCAGTTGAAACGTTTAGGATAGCAGTATAACAATCTCTAGTGCTGTTTCATGCTGTCGTGGATGAAGGTGATTGTCACAGTGAGCAACTTTTGTAACCTGGTACGTAAAAATGGTACGCAATTCGCAAATGTTATCATCTTACGTGCAGATTAAAATGTATTTCGTCCAACGGTTTATTCGCTATTTTTCTTCCGCATGTCCTCACAAATGTTTCGAAAAAGTTTGTGTTCTCTCAAGTAGTTAAAGTTTAATTAAGGGTATCAGCATAATTGGGAAAGTTTGTTTCTTTCACATAGAAAGGTACTTTACATCGCAAAATGTGATCGTTTCGATGAGTGAGAAGAATAGTTTTCAGATTCCCGTCCGGTCAGCCTTAAGTTTACTATTGTTTCTGTACAACAGTTAAGGGAATTTGTAGGGTTGTTCTATTACAAAAATGACAACCGATTTACCTCGCTATCCTTTTTCTCTCTGAGCTTGTGCATCGCCTCTAATGATGTAACTTGATGTAACTGCTGACGCGAAGTTAACTGCAGCTGTTTAACCAATGGTTGCGTTCCGTACCGACCACTGCTTAATGGGGGTAGGACGTCAAACGGGTCGACTTGGAGCAGGAGGGGCACCGCATGACATTTTAATTTTCACTGTCTACGATTTTACAAATAAATTCACAAGACTTTGTCAGTATGACCAGGAAGGATTCAGGTTTCACATTCATAGCAGTGAAAGTTCAAAAACAGAAGAAAATAAATTTCTTTTACATGGGAAATTTCATCATTTCTTCACTTATTATAGGGTGCATTTGTACCTATAGGGACACTTTTCTTCATAAGAAAGAGAGATTCTTTGACGACTTTTGCACAGCATACAAACCGTAATTACAGGTGTATGAAACTTAGGAACTGTTTCAAATCTATTAAAAACTTTGGTAAAAATTGAGATAGTTAACTATAAAATTTGAGTTTTTCTAAACATAAAGTTTAAAATGTAACAGCTCATTCATTTTTTCATAAGTTTAATAAATTCTAGAGTTTCATACACAGCTAAGTATGCTTTGTATTCTGTGCAAAATTCATCGAAGAATCTCTCCTACTTATGAAGAAAAGTGTACCTATAACAACAAATGCAACCAATAGTAAGTGAAAAAATGAAGAAATTCTACGTATAAATAATTATGTTGTTATGTTTTTGAACTTCCGCCGCTATGAGTGTAAATCCTGAGTCCTTCCTGGTCATGGTGACAAAGTTTTATGAATTTATTTGCAAAAGTATAGACAGTGAATATTAAAATGTCCTGTGGTGCCTCTCCTGCTCCAAGTCGGCCCGTTTGACGTTCTACCCCACCGCCACACGCTCAATATATTGTGCGGATGTGCGAGAGCAAGAGAAGCACAATAATTCTGCATAACGTTTATGATTCGGAAGTGTCAGCTAGAACTCTACTTTCATGCAAACATATTGGCGCTCAGCGATGTGGGACGCGCATCTGTTGCGATTGAGTTGCTTCCCTCGCAAAACACTAGCATAAATTTTTCAGAACAATGAAATAAGTCTGACAAGCATCCAGTCAACATTTCAGTGGATCAGGGACTTGTTGACCGCAGCATAGATTCAAATACCACAACAACAGTTAACTACAAATTAAACAACTGAACTGTGTATTGTATCGTGTACGTACGTTGTTTTCTAGGTTGCAAATGAAATAAAACAATTGTTTAGCGATTACTGATTTAAAACTTACATGATCTTATGTCCATGCTGCCACAGCTGTTGTAAGAAAAGTTAACATATTCGCTCACTAAAAGTTATTTGTCATTTATGAGACGTGCTAGAATTAACGTAAACCTTTCTTCTTACTGTCATGACACAGTGATCTTCAGTTTCCTTTGGTATTGTGGACGACAAGATATCTGGCGTTTCCTGATCCATCAGGAATTTCATTTCTCAGAGTATTGTGTGGTACTTCATATCATTCAACACGTTTCCCTATCTTTTGTCATTTTGTCATTTACTTTTTTCAGTTTCTTGCGGAACTTCCTTGGGAGTGTATTGCTCTCGGTCTCATCCGAAAGTGCCGTGCACTGCGCATTACTGCTCTTACACGATACTAACATGGTATAAATGCAGGGTGTAAATGCAGATAATTCTATTGATGACTGAGGACAGTGCACTGAACAAAGTTACATCAGTACTTACTTCATTTGCGGACTAATAATTGTAGCTATTTCGAGTATTATGTCTCTATGTTTTTAGGTTGATTAGTGCCTCCAAGTATGCATGCCACAAGCAAGGCATTAATGTTTATTTTCGCCTGGGCAGCGCACCTGTGTTGAAGTGTGCGCAAGTGGACGCAAAACGGGTGATCTAAACTGATAGGCATACTCCACTTCGCGTCACAGCTACGATCATGCAGAAAACATCATCTATTCTAGTAAATTACGTGGCACGTTTGTGGGAAGAGCGTTCCGAACTGCAGTATTATTTCAGTGTAGCGGGAACTTCAATAATACTGCACAATATTACTGCGCAATATTATTGACCGCGTAGGGATCGCTTAAAATTGCTCTGAAACATGTTGAAAACTCCACCAAATACCTCACGGTGCCTTAAGGAACGCAGATGTAGAAAGTAGACACTTTCAAACAGATCCTTCGATGTCACAAAACTTGATCGTCACTCACCATGGAAGAGATTAAATCAAACTGTAACTTCACTGGGAGAAATAGGTACAATGTTACAGCTAGCAAAGTTTCCATGAAGACACCATAGAACAGAATGTTGTAGAACAGAATATTGTAGAAATCGTAAAGTTAGATTTAACGCAATTTATTTCCTACAGACAACAAAGAAGTAACAAAATGAAACGCAAGACGTGCCAGCGAACCAAAGGAGTCCCGAAGTGGACTAGTCCGTCAGTTGTAGACGTAACTAAGAGCGAAGTATTATTCTTGCTTACCTTGAGCGCGGCTCCTCCCATGTTGACTTCGCCCGTGAGTGTGACGATAGGACCCTGCCTGCTGTTCGCAGCGCGCACCTTATATAGGGGAGGAGACACTAATTAGTTAGCACAGTCATTGCTAACACCTGTCCTTCATAGCTTTCATATACGGCGTCATCCGTCTCGTGTCACCAAACATCGAGAAACTTCCCAGATTGCGTTAACTGTACAGATAGCGTTAAAAGCTCAAGATGCTCGTTTCGAAAGAATAGCAGGTTAGTGTTGATCGCAAAATTTTAGATAGGTGACTATATGAGTCACGAGTGACACGTGCTGATAACGTCCAGGACGAACTCACTGTACTTCACGCATAAATAACATAGGGAAAAATCTGTATTTGCTTTAACAAAAGAAAATACTTTATAGCAAAATAAACACTGTGGTGGACTGAGATTAATTGAAATTGCTCGCGTGACCGATGCTATCAACCCGGTGACCGCCCTTTTCTGTCAGTGTACAAGCAAGTAAGTAGATCAGCGTGTCTCACGATTGACACTATGCTTTGTGTCTGTGATCTTCTGCTAGCTCATTTTACAATACCAGGCTCCATATAGATTTTTCCACACTCTGGGCAGGTGTTTCATGGAGCAATCCGTCGTTTACTGGAAGAAAAAAATGGTTCAAATGGCTCTGAGCACTATGGGACTTAACTTCTGAGGTTATATGTCGCCTAGAACTTAGAACTACTTAAACCTAACTAACCTAAGGACATCACACACATCCATGCCCGAGGCAGGATTCGAACCTGCGACCGTAGCGGTGGCACGGTTCCAGACTGTAGCGCCTAGAACCACTCGGCCACTCCGGCCGGCGTTTACTGGAAGATTTCATTCAGTAATTCAGTCAGTGTCGTCTCTCACGTAGTGTATTCTTCTTGTGTCGTAAGAGAGCTATTATAGGGATGTAATGGAAGGCTGGAGCTTACGTAATTATGCCGTTAGTCTAAGTCTAGCGTCCTCGTTCGATTCCTATCACTGTAGCGAATATTTCATTCAAAATCTCTGGCTAAATGTTAATTATCTTTGGCTCGTATTAATTTCCTTACTTAGCTGAAATAATAATCCAACTTAAGGTCTGTGGCGATCAATCTACGCAGGTGCTTCCGTATACAAAAACGGGGTACTTCCGAAGACGTCGACGAGTTTAGAGAGTAATTCAACGTACAAAGTTCAACACAAAAACATACATCCGGAGAAATGCTCCTATCAGAGGACAAAAAGGGAAATATGTTTCTCTTTAAAAGAATTTGATAGAAAAGTATCCATATTTCGATTTCTCACCAAAAATTTAGTCACGCGGTCGTATTCACGCATGCCAATTTTTGTTGTTGAAGAAAGCGGAATGAGGATTGAGGCAGCTGGTTCTCTAATTTTATGTCAGAGCCTTTTAAAGAGAAAGAAATTCCCCTTTTTTGTGCTCCGACAGCAACATTTCTCTGCTGCTTTCCATCTTTTCGCTGCTACAGCAGGGTGTGCTGCTTATGTAAAACTAATTCTGTAGCTCAGTGAAATTCTGACGGGTTATTTATGTACTTCGACACATTTGTATACTTTGACAGACATAAACAACAAATAAGTACGCATAATACAAGGTTAAAACGATATCATTTGCTTTTCATTTTTTCTGATATTTTGCTCATCGATTGCAATTCATCTAAAACGTCCTGCTTATGATTTTTATCTTAAAGGAGTAAAAATTTTATTACAAATATTTTACTGAATTCGAATTACATTCAGTTTTACACAAATTTTCACAATCATTTTAAGCTGTTTCCACCCATGTTAAGACCCATTTTTAGCCCATTTTTTGTCGCTACTACACCACGTTCGTCACAGTTCTATAGGCGTGAAGTTGTACAGATGCAGCACGTGATAAAGTTCTACTGATGAAAAAATGCTGACTAAAAACAATTTGGTGACCTCTGAATCTTTGCGATGGCTCTAGAACGCTTGCCATGCGTTCACTACGTCAGTTAAAACCACATTTACGCCACAGACCGGATATTACGCCCCTATTTTCCGTGCAAAAGTACGGTACTTTTGAACCTCTCGATATCGTTAACGGATAACAATATAGAAAAATTTTGTAGGTTCAAATGGCTCTGAGCACTATGGGACTTAACTTCTGAGGTCATCAGTCCCCTAGAACTTAGAACTACTTAAACCTAATTAAGGACATCACACACCCCATGCCCGAGGCAGGAGTCGAACCTGCGACCGTAGCGGTCCCGCGGTTCTAGACTGTGGCGCCTAGAACCGCTCGGCCACATTTCAAAGTTCCTCGGGAACTTTATCTTATTACTAAATGGTAAAAATTTTTGGGATCTGCAATGAATAGAAAATATAGCAGTGGCCGTCTCACAATTAGTACACAAAATTCATGATTATCGCCTGTATACTTGGTAATGGATACAGATTTTCGAAAACGGAGAAGTGGCATTTCTAGATGAATATCTACATCATGCACAATTAAAATCTGAGCATTTGCCATGGTTAGTTATTTAGATCATTTGGCCCTATGTACGACGGCGTGCTGAACAGTAATGCCTCCGAAGTTTTTACGTGAAAGCTCTTAAAGCCTTCCAAATAAAACAAAGTTTATTAACGCTCTGCATCTTTATTCTTTATGTTGCATAGTTATTTATCGGCATAGTTACCCTTCTGATGAACAAATTTCTCCCAACGAGAGGCTATTTTGTTGACAGTGTCACTGTAGAATGTTTGATGACGGATCCACAACCTTACCTCTGCTTGCACCGCTTCATCAGTATCAAAGTGAAGTCCTCGAAGGCGTGCTTTTAAATTCTGAAAATAGATGAGTATCGGTTGTGGTCAAGTAGGAACTGTACGGAGGGTGATCGATGACTGTGAACCCAAGTCGATGGATTGTTGCAGCCGTCGCAGCGCTCGTGGACGTTCTGGCAGTGCCATATCGAGAGTGCTTCATGTGTGGACGAACTCCTAGACTTCGTGGTTTCAGTTTTCTGAGGGTCTCGCAGAGCCTTGCAGTTAATGGTGGTGCCTTTAGTCATGAATTCCAAGTGCGCCGCGAACATCCCAGAACACTGTGAGCACGATGTTGCTCTCTGATAGCATGGTTTTCAACTTCTTTGGCGTCCTTTGTGCCGGAACTCCATTGACGCTCTCAGGTTTTCAAGGTCAAAATCACCCTCAGACTGAAACGCGTAAGAAATTGTTGACAGCTGTCCAATATCTTCTGCTTCATGTCAGGAGTGAGAATTTGAGACATCTACTGTGCACACAGTTTTGTATACCGTAGTTCTGCAATGATGGCCCGCACACACTTTCGTGATATGCTATACTCACGTGAGAGCTATGTCTGTGTCATCGAAGGATATTCCCTGAAGAGTTCATCAACCCGATTCCGATATGTCTCGTCGGTGGCTTACGCATTCGTCCATTCCGAGCTCTGTCACACACGATGATGTCAGAACCACGGCCTCCTTCATTACGAGCACTAACAACACAATGTCGCTCATTACTAATGATTACAGCACGCTGTTTGTCAGGCATCGACATAGTAACGGTACACACCGCCTGTTAAACGCTACAATTCTGAGCCTTCTAGTGGCAGACGGTAACAACTTGCGTCAACGAATCGAAAAACTTGACCGACTGATATGCATGACTTCAACCGATATTGAGAACAAACTAAAAAAAAATTGGTTTCATTACCTTCCAGCGCGCCCTCGTATTTTTGGAGGTGGGCACCTCACAAAAGGGAATTGTTGACAGCAGCAAATAAAGATGGTCGTCAGCACTGGGTTGACAACATGGAAGCTGGTCAACAGATGAATGGAGAGGTGTAGGTGTAGTGCGATCAGATAAGTCGCAGATTTGCCCCCTTTCCAAATGATACAGGACGACGAAGGCACAGATGGTCCAATAAGGCGTTTTAACCTGCAGGGTGTGGAATGTGTGGCTCAGGCCGGAAGTGTTCCTGGGGATGATTTTGGTACCGTGATTTGGGTCCTATCATTCACGTTACCGTTGGCATGAACCAACATTCTCGGTCCTCAAGTGTTGTCCCCTCTTCTACATCTTCGTGATAAGAATACTTTGAATTCTCTCTCTGCCAAGGTAACAACAACCGCGTTCACAGTGCTGCACACGAACACTATCTGATCAAAGGTAGCCGGACACCTATTAATGGACAGTAATGCGGAAGGTGTCCATTCTCAGTCTTTATGGCAGCTTGTAGTCGACTGCGGACAATTTCAATGCGGTTTCAAAATGTCTATTGGGGGGGGGGGGGGCAGTAGCAGAGATTATTCCTCAAGAATAGAAACCAGAGAAGGTATTAACGTTGGACGCTAGGGCCTGGAGCGATGTCGGCTTTCTAACTCATCCCAGCTGTGTTCCAATGTGTTCAGGCCTAGACTTTGGATAGACCATTACACTATCCACCAACTGTTGCTTAACACATGCTTACAGACAATGACCATTTCCGAAATGCTTCTCTGCTGCCCCCAGTAAAAAATGGAATAAGGGGCGAACATAAAGCGGCGAATAAAAAGTTTCCATTCGAAGGCAGTACAACATAGAATCGGAACGCCAATCAGTCAGAATCGTTGTGAGCACTGGGGCAATCATCCCACTGACGCATCCAAGTTGAAGATACCCGTTTTGTAAAACACCGTCTCCTGCTGCATGAAGAAGTCCGTAACTGCCTGCTGCACATCCTTGCCCGACAGGAATCATCGACCTTCCAGCGTCTTTTTTTAAAGGACCGAAAGCTTAATAATGGAATGGGGAGAGATCATATGCTCGAGTATCTCTCACTTGCTCGTAAAGGATAAGACTGGCCTCCAAAATGGACCGACTGACGTCTTTGGTCGAACCGTGACCAGCACGAAATTTGGTGCACCGTTCTAAACGATGGTTTTCGACAGACGTACTGCCCCGTACACATTCTTCATTCTGCGACTGATATCTGCCGGTGTGTGTCCTTCGGCGGCCAAGAAAACATTTGGCAATAACGACGCCATAGTTCACGTCCCCGCATTTACCGTGTGCACGTCGGAAAGACATGAATGCCACATCAATACCTTGCCTACATGTCGGTAGTTATACACCAGCATCGGAGCCACGCTACGTTGCATGCACGCTGCATCAAGGCCTTCAGATGGAAACTTTTTGATTGTCCCTCACACAAAATGTGTTCACATCCTTCCGTGCGTACCGTTTTCTTAAGCGCAATAAGGCTACCACACCTTAACCATGAAAAGCACTCCCATACTGTAACACAACCTCCTTCGCACTTATACTTGGCCTTGCACATGATGACAGGTAAGGTTCTTCCAGAATTCGTCAAACCAAACCCTTCTATGGGAATGCCGTAGTGTGCAGTGTGATTCGTCGGTTTTTACACCACCCCAGGTGTCGCTTACATAGACTGCAGGAATGAATGGTTTCTGTGAGGCTGCTCGACCACCGTACCCCATTTTTTAAAATTCTCTACGCACACTCATTGTGACTGCTAAACTGCTGGTAGCACTTCGGAACTTTCGAGTGATTCCTTCCGCTGATTTCATGCGATTGTTTAGAAACACCCCTCCCCCCTCCCTCCTCCCCCCCCCCCCCTCAATGCTCGACGGTCACCATCCGTGAACACATCAAGTCTACCTGTCTTTGTTTATCTGTCGTTATTACTTCGCTTTTTGCCACTTCATAGTCACATCATCAACAGTCCTGAGTCATGCTGCGGCTCGCGTTGGTGCTCTTTGTAGATTTCCGCCCTCTGTTGGAGGCCAGACGGTATCGTTTAGTTGGCATGGTTGTGGTTGTTTGTCTTCTTCTCGTGTTGACTGGCGCCACTTGGTTCGCAAGCGTTGTCTGTCCGCTAGTGACAGCAGCGGCGGTTATCGATATGTAGTAACTGTTGCCCTATCTTTGGGACGACGTCGTCGGTTTTCCAGGTCGTGTGAGTTGGCCAGGTCGTTTGGGGGCTCAGGAGGAGCCAGGTCCGCGCACTGCCAGAACACGCTGGGACCCCTGGCGGCACGCATGGACTGCCGAATGGAAGGGCTGTGGTCACGAGGGTGTACGACCTCCTCGTAAACCGGATCCAGCAAGCTTTAAGATGTGTGCATTTCAATTCAAGTAGAGAAACCTCCACCATTGTGAAATCTCGCGATTCTCCAGTGACTTGGGTTCGTATTGCTGCTCGTAGTGTCGCCAAGGCGAAGAGCAGCGAGTGGAGTGCTTGGGGAAGACGGATCTGATTAGCTTTCCTCGACTTCTTATTACTATTTAATGCGTTTAGCTTGTTACAATTTGTTCAGTTCAACCAGCGGTAATTTTTCTTGCCTGGTGGCCGCTAACGCCCCAGTTACCCGCCCTGGGAGTTAGTGTATGTAACAGCAGTGTACGTTTCCTCGCCTCGCCACTGCTGTCCGGTTTGGACAGTTTTCTTGATTGTAGGCCAGTTGGTGATTCTTCTACCCTGGTGATTGTCATTCCTTTCTCGTTCGGGGCGCTCTAAAGACAGTATTCTGGGGATGCAGCGCAGACCGCCGGTTCCGGCTTTAGCGTATTGTTCCATCGTTGCATTAGGTTTATTGGACGTCAGGTATATTCAGTAAGATTATCATTAGTCATTCGTTTGACTGCCACTAGTCCGAGTTACCATCCTTTAAAGCGAATGCAACTTGTCTCATCTCTCGCGAAAGTGTTTGTTGCCGGAGCTTCCCCGAGGTCGACCCCTGAGGCACCGTCTGTGGCCCCTTGGCTCTTGTAAGACATGAGTGTTCTAAAAGGAGTTCTGATGGCCAGTAGTTCAGTGTAACGCTCCTTCAGTCCACGCCTTCTACGGTTATAATCTGCCTCAGTACCCATTAAGGAACTTATGTACTGGTCCTTGTGTTTTATTATTGTATTATTTATTACAATAACTTGTAATGCTTACATTAAAGGTTCTATATGTCTAGTTAATAGTTCAGGTCGCCTTCTGGAATAAATCTAGCAGTGTAGTGTTCAGTGGATGTTAAGGGTTGTGTTACAAATTTTACCATCATCTAATTTCACCCGTTCGGTGATCAGTTGCTTGTTTCATTAATTAACCTTTGCTATTGTATTTGCTGTTTTACAGCAGGTTTCTAATTTTTTGATATTATTGCCATTCCTAGCGAGTAAGGCTTTCAGACGTGATTGTGGTCATTTGCCTTAAAATTCTAATTTGGTGTTTGTATTTTGGCAGTAAGCCTTAAAACCTTAATTACTGTCATTCCTGGGGTCTGATGCCTTCTGCTGTGTTTGTGGCGACTTGCTTTAATACTTCAATACCTGTAAGTTGTAAGTTGCAGCGATTTTGAAACAATTCTTAATTTATTGCCGTTCCTGGCGTGTAAGGCCTTCTGCCAGATCACAGTGATTTGCTTTTAAAACATTATCTTCTGTATCTCTATTTAATGGTTATTTGCTAAATTGTAACTCACTGAAAACACTATTATTTACACAGTTGTTTATTCAAAAATGTTCAAATGTGTGTGAAATCTTATGGGACTTAACTGCTAAGGTCATCAGTCCCTAAGCTTACACACTATTGAATCTAAATTATACTAAGGACACACACCGATGCCCGATGGAGGACTCGAACCTCCGCCATGATCAGCCGCACAGTCCATGACTGCAGCGCCTCAGACCGCTCGGCTAATCCCACGCGGCAGTTGTTTATTCCTTCATTGGTAACGTGTGGTATTTTTATTTATTGTTGAGTCTGGAATTACTGGTTTAAAATAAATTGTGTGTAACTGTAAAAGGCAACCAATAGAAACTGATTACGGTCCCGTCCACAATCGTAACCGAATCCTGCCTTCCTTTGACTACCAGGTTTCAAGTCCACTTCTGCAGCTGTAGAAGAGTCGAAATATCCTGATGTATATGCTACTCAGGTGATATCCAATCACTAGTGTACGTTCAAAAACACTGAGCTTTCATAACTGACCCCATTTGCTGTTACTGCTTCTATACTGCCGCCTTCTTTTATTCTGCCGAGACCGCTTCTTGTGACATCTAGTGGTCAATTTCACATTACACGGAAGTGTCCTGATAATTTCACTCGGGCAGTGTACCCTGTCACATCTCATGTGGCTCGTGAAATCACCAGAACTTAATCCAATACAAAATGTCTTGGACAATAAGGAATGGTAGGAGAAATTTAGTAATTAGTATTTCCCCAATTTGGTGTCTCCGTTGTATCGATTCAGTAATAAATTGCTGCAGATAGATACGATATACCCGAAGAAACTCGTGGAGCTTCCTCCTCGCCGAAATTAGGCCATTATCAATGTTAGAAACAGTGATACACGTTGATGGCGTGAAGTCTTGGGGGGGGGGGGGGGGAGTCTAAATTTTTTTCTGATTATGGGATATATTTGACGGGAATCCTGTCAAGATAGCAGGCAAGCTTCAGTTCTGCTACCTATTATTCTTCATAGAAGCTTGTACAGTCTTGATTTCCATGTGTTCATGTGCGAAGGCACACCAGTGCGAGTAAGACGTACACATGTTAGTAGTGTGGCAGATAACCATAAATTTTCACCCGAAAAAAGGCACCAAACCTGCGGAAATTTTGAGGAGTCACCGTGCACAGTTTTGGAAGACCCTGTTGTATGAATGGCATAAAATGCCGGACGGGTAGCTGTGGGAAACATATCCCACCAAAGACGATCACGGACAAGCATTATACTGGACAATATCCGTACCGTACAGGATCTTAACAGGATCTTATTGCAGAAGATCTCGTACTGCTGGCTTTTGGTTCAGGTAAAAACCTAATACCACAACAAACGACGACGGTAACCTATCCAAAAAGTGATCCTCCTGCACGACAATGCAAGGCTGCACTCTGCTACTGTAACGAGGAAAAAACTGGAGGAAATTCATCAGGCAACTCTGGAACGTACTCCTTACAGCCCAGATTGTTCACCCTGCGGTTACCACATGTTTGGACCGACGATGGAATAAGTTGAGGGACACAGTTGCGATGACAACGCAGCGGTAGAGGAGTTCAAGTGGCTGCGCACATGCCCCTCTTCGTTCTTCGGGAACAGCAACAAAGAGTTGCCAGTTCGATGGTAAAAATGTATAGCGATATCAGGAGACTATGTGGAAAAGTGTGCCGGTGTATTTATTTGCTTGATTCAATAAAATTTACAAAAAAAAGTTTCAGTTCACAATTCGATCTTCCATCTTATTATTCTGCTGATGTATGTCATGCCGATTTGTCTGACGTGGAAACAGTGCACGGAGTTTTTAAAGAAGGCGCAGTAACAGCTGTTATTCAGATTTCTCTCAATATGTAGAAGTTGAGGTTGTAACTAATTTGTTCAAATCATTTACAACGGGAATGAGTTCACAATACTGAGAAGACTAATACGGTAAGTAGTAAAGGAAATTTTGGAAGATAAATTTATCAGTGCCACTGTTGGCAATAGTGCCACAAACATTAGCAGAACCCTGGTATGAATACACGCTCTTATGTACACTATGTGATAAAAAGTATCCGGACACCCCAAAATAAACGTTTTTTATATTACGTGCATTGTGCTGCCATCTACTGCCAGGTACGCCAGTAGTCATTAGACATCGTGAGACAGCAGAATGGGGCGCTCCGCAGAACTCAAGGACTTCGAACATGGTCAGGTGATTGGGTGTCGCTTGTGTCATACGTCAGTACGCGAGATTTCCACACTCCTAAACATCCCTAGGTCCACTGTTTCCGATGTGATAGTGAAGTGTAAACGTGAAGGGACACGTACAGCACAAAAGTGTACAGGCCGACCTCGTCTGTTGACTGACAGAGACCGCCGACAGTTGAAGAGGGTCGTAATGTGTAATATGTAGACATCTATTCAGACCGTCACACAGGAAATTCTAAACTGCATCAGCACCCACTGCAAGTACTACGACAGTTAGGGAGGAGGTGAGAAAACTTGGATTTCATGGTCGAGCGACTGCTCATAAGCCACACATCACGCCGGTAAATGCCAAACGATGCCTCGCTTGTTATAAGGAGCGTAAACATTGGACGACTGAACAATGGAAAAACGTTGTATGGTGTGACGAATTACGATAAACAATGTGGCGATCCGATGGCAGAGTGTGGGTTTGGCGAAGGCTCGGTGAACATCATCTGCCAGCGTGTGTAGTAGCCGACAGTAAAATTCGGAGGTGGTGGAGTTATAGTGTGGTCTTGGTTTTCATGGAGGGGGCTTGCACCCCTTGTTGTTTTGTGTGGTACTATCACAGCACAGGCCTACATTGGTATTTTAAGCACCTTCTTGCTTTCCACTGTTGAAGAGCAATTGGGGGATGGCAATTGCATCTTTCAACGCGATCGAGCATCTGTTCATAATACACGGCCTGTGGCGGAGTGGTTATACTACAAAAATATCCCGGTAATGGATTGGCCTGCACAGAGTCCTGACCTGAATCTTATAGAACACCTTTGGGATGTCTTGGAACACCGACTTCGTGCCAGGCCTGACCTACCCATATCGATACCTGTCCTCAGTGCAGCACCCTGTGAAGAATGGGCTGCCATTCCCCAAGAAACCTTCCAGTACTAGACTGAACGTATGCCTATGGTAGTGGAAGCAGTCATCAAGGCTAAGGCCAATACCACACTGAATTCCACCATTACCCATGGAGAGCGCCACGAACTTATGACTCATTTTCGGCCTTTTGTCCGGATCTTTTGATCACGTGGTATACCTACTAATGACTGAAGATAATGCAGGATAGGAAATGGAAAATATGTCTCGAGATGATAAAGTTTCACGATGTATTTCTCATAATTAATGTCTCATGAGATTCTCGGGAAAGTATAGGCGCTTCGACGTCCTGCTTCTGTGGTACGTAGAAAGTCAGAGGAGAACAAGTTGCTGTTTGACAGTGAACATCATAGAGAAGACACCATTAATACTGAGGCACTCCGGTATTTCTAGTAGCAACAGTTTATCTTCCTGATATGCGATTAACAAACAAATAAAATTTCAATAGGCTTAGACGAAAATACACTCTTTCAGTAAATGTGGATTATGTCATACCATTTCTTACTTGTCATACGAAGACAATATTTTCATAATAATAGTCGTAGCTTAACATTATAATTTCTATAACATTGTCACTATACGATTTTTCTTCAATACAGGAATAATATTGGAACTCAGTACTTTGTGGGATATCCCCTCTGTTTCGTACACCATTTCAAATAATTTTATGTGTTAATAACAACATTTGCAGTCAAATCTGGCCCAATTTGTGCCCATGTTTTTCTTTATCTACTTTTCAGATGTTCTTGCGAGATTATTGAATTTCTCTGGTCCCTTCTATCCAGTTCGTGCCATAAATTTATATCTGGCAACTGAGGTGACGTCTGGGTAACTCTGGGACAGCGAAGAACAAGCCATTCTTTTACAATACATGATATGGGCTTCGGTTAGTTATCTTGGGAAGAAAAGATTATATATCCCATATTTTTGTGCAAATTTTGTTTCAAGATTTGAGATATCCCTCGTTGTTTATTCTCCCACGCCAGATGATGATGTATAGTCCGTACAAAAGTATTATAGTTTGTTACAGAAGTTTAGCCGGTAGTTCTTATTTGGGTTTTACCATATCATAGTTATTCCATCTGTTGAAAAAAAAAACATCAAATCATCATATTTTCTGCCTTCAGAAAATATAACACCTTTCTCCCACACTGACCCTTTGTTAACGTACCACGTAGCTAACTGGAGCCTTATGCCTCGCTGCACGTATTGTTCAGATACAGCTTTTTCCTTGCATCTCTTCCGTTATAGTTCTCTTGCCAGATACCCTTCCGGTAACTTGATTCACTTATTTGCCTGCCACATTCTTGTAGGAAATGGATTGCAATTTTATGCGCCTTAATTGAGGGTAAAACTTAATCTCCCTGATAATTAATCGCCATCTTTGTTCGCTTAGCTTCTTCATTTGCACTAATGGAGTTACAGATTCTGTCCAGTTATCCTTCACAAACTGTCTTCTAATATCGCCAAGCGGAACCAAACGTAATCCTCGGTACAATCTAAAATATAGCAATATATCTTAGACCCTTCGCACTATGAAAGATGGCATGTTCTCAATGTTCGCTCGTCAAGTAAGTTCCCCTGAGCCCCACTGTGTTCTCGTAGACACACTGGCAGGAGGCTAGAATCCAGTGAAATATTTTTAAGTGCTTTATCTGAAAACTACCTTGAGCAGTTAAACAGAGAACCGACTCGTGGCGATAATATATTAGACCTTCTGGTGACAAACAGACCCGAACTATTTGAATCAGTTAATGCAGAACAGGAAATCAGCGATCATAAAGCGGTTACTGCATCGATGATTTCAGCCGTAAATAGAAATATTAAAAAAGGTAGGAAGATTTTTCTGTTTAGCAAAAGTGAGAAAAAGCAGATTACAGAGTACCTGACGGCTCAACACAAAAGTTTTGTCTCAAGTACAGATAGTGTTGAGGATCAGTGGACAAAGTTCAAAACCATCGTACAATATGCGTTAGATGAGTATGTGCCAAGCAAGATCGTAATAGATGGGAAAGAGCCACCGTGGTACAACAATCGAGCTAGAAAACTGCTGCGGAAGCAAAGGGAACTTCACAGCAAACATAAACATAGCCAAAGCCATGCAGACAAACAAAAATTGCGCGAAGCGAAAGGTAGTGTGAGGAGGGCTATGCGAGAGGCTTTTAGTGAATTCGAAAGTAAAGTTCTATGTACTGACTTGGCAGAAAATCCTAAGAAATTTTGGTCCTATGTCAAAGCGACAGGTGGATCAAAACAAAATGTTCAGACACTCTGTGACCAAAATGGTACTGAAACAGAGGATGACAGACTAAAGGCCGAAATACTAAATGTCTTCTTCCAAATCTGTTTCACAGAGGAAGACTGCACTGTGCTTCCTTCTCTGGATTGTCGCACAGTTGACAACATGGTAGATATCGAAATAGACGACAGAGGGATAGAGAAACAATTAAAATCGCTCAAAAGAGGAAAGGCCGCTGGTCCTGATGGGATACCAGTTCGATTTTACACAGAGTACGCGAAGGAACTTGCCCCCCTTCTTGCAGCGGTGTACCGTAGGTTCCAAAGGATTGGAAAAGGGCACAGGTCATCCCCGTTTTCAAGAAGGGACGTCGAACAGATGTGCAGAACTATAGACCTATATCTCTAACGTCGATCAGTTGTAGAATTTTGGAACACGTATTATGTTCGAGTATAATGTCTTTTCTGGAGACTAGAAATCTACTCTGTGGGAATCAGCATGGATTTCGAAAAAGACGGTCGTGTGAAACCCAGCTCGCGCTATTCGTCCACGAGACTCAGAGGGCCTTAGACACGGGTTCACAGGTAGATGCCGTGTTTCTTGACTTCCGCAAGGCGTTTGACACAGTTCCCCACAGTCGTTTAATGAACAAAGTAAGAGCATACGGACTATCAGATCAATTGTGTGATTGGATTGAGGAGTTCCTAGATAACAGAACGCAGCATGTCATTCTCAATGGAGAGAAGTCTTCCGAAGTAAGAGTGATTTCAGGTGTGCCGCAGGAGAGTGTCATAGGACCGTTGCTATTCACAATATACATAAATGACCTGGTGGATGACATCGGAAGTTCACTGAGGCTTTTTGCAGACGATGCTGTGGTGTATCGAGAGGTTGCAACAATGGAAAATTGTACTGAAATGCAGGAGGATCTGCAGCGAATTGACGCATGGTGCGCGGAATGGCAATTGAATCTCAATGTAGACAAGTGTAATGTAATGCGAATACATAGAAAGATAGGTCCCTTATCATTTAGCTACAAAATAGCAGGTCAGCAACTGGAAGCAATTAATTCCATAAATTATCTGGGAGTACGCATTAGGAGTGATTTAAAATGGAATGATCATATAAAGTTGATCGTCGGTAAAGCAGATGCCAGACTGAGATTCATTGGAAGAATCCTAAGGAAATGCAATCCGACAACAAAGGAAGTAGGTTACAGTACGCTTGTTCGCCCACTGCTTGAATACTGCTCAGCAGTGTGGGATCCGCACCAGATAGGGTTGATAGAAGAGATAGAGAAGATCCAACGGAGAGCAGCGCGCTTCGTTACAGGATCATTTAGTAATCGCGAAAGTGTTATGGAGATGATAGATAAACTCCAGTGGAAGACTCTGCAGGAGAGACGCTCAGTAGCTCGGTACGGGCTTTTGTTAAAGTTTCGAGAACATACCTTCACCGAAGAGTCAAGCAGTATATTGCTCCCTCCTACATATATCTCGCGAAGAGACCATGAGGATAAAATCAGAGAGATTAGAGCCCACACAGAAGCATACCGACAATCCTTCTTTCCACGTACAATACGAGACTGGAATAGAAGGGAGAACCGATAGAGGTACTCAGGGTACCCTCCGCCACACACCGTCAGGTGGCTTGCAGATTATGGATGCAGATGTAGATGTAGAATTACAAGTAGGCGGACAGAGATAAACTGGCCACGTCATAGGACACACAACGTGCTTATGCAGGGGAATTTAGGTCTTGCCCATACGATACCGAATACTATAGATTACTTTATTACCCATGGAAATTATTTATGTTCAGAATTATGTTTATTAATATTTTACTGTGATTCAGCGACAGTTTGTTATTTAAGAGCTATCGTTATGATGATAAACTAGTCGGTTTCTACAACAGGTATGACCAGTAACGAACTGTATGCTATTCGTAGTTTGGAGGCTGAATATTTATTGATTTGTTGTATGTACGATAGGGACAAAACCTTTTGATTGTGCCACCAAAAGTATGGAATATCTTACATCGATTTCGTTTATAGTAGCATAATGTAATTACTGGGAAATAAACGTTAAGCACCACAAAAAGTTGAAGAGAACCTATTGATGTTTGAAAGGTAAATCATGAGAAAGAGAACACTTGGGCACGTGGGAACAACTGTCGATCTGATGAAACAGCCGAACGTCGTAAAGAAGATGGAAGCCTGGAGAATAGGCCTGGCAGGGCACATCAGCAGCGAGGCAGACACTTGTAGGGGCAAAGCTGTGATTAGTGGAAAACCTTATGGAACTCGTCCGATTGGAAGACCAAAGAAGCTATGGGAGGATGAACTGCAGAAGGTCCTTTATGAGCTGGGTGTTCATGAGAACTGCGTCCAAAGCGAACAAGATCGTCATCTGTGGAGAAACGTTGTAAGGCAGGCTCATGATCATCGGGGTTCGCGATTGTTCGGTCGAATTCGCCGCTTCACTGGCTGAAGTTGCAACCGTCTGCCGCTAGAAAGCTCCGAATCGTAGCGTGTAATACACTGCTGGAAATGGAAAAAAGAACACACTGACACCGGTGTGTCAGACCCACCATACTTGCCCCGGACACTGCGAGAGGGCTGTACAAGCAGTGATCACACGCACGGCACAGCGGACATACCAGGAACCGCGGTGTTGGCCGTCGAATGGCGCTAGCTGCGCAGCATTTGTGCACCGCCGCCGTCAGTGTCAGCCAGTATGCCGTGGCATACGGAGCTCCATCGCAGTCTTTAACACTGGTAGCATGCCGCGACAGCGTGGACGCGAACCGTATGTGCAGTTGACGGACTTTGAGCGAGGGCGTGTAGTGGGCATGCGGGAGGCCGGGTGGACGTACCGCCGAATTGCTCAACACGTGGGGCGTGAGGTCTCCACAGTACATCGATGTTGTCGCCAGTGGTCGGCGGAAGGTGCACGTGCCCGTCGACCTGGGACCGGACCGCAGCGACGCACGGATGCACGCCAAGACCGTAGGATCCTACGCAGTGCCGTAGGGGACCGCACCGCCACTTCCCAGCAAATTAGGGACACTGTTGCTCCTGGGGTATCGGCGAGGACCATTCGCAACCGTCTCCATGAAGCTGGGCTACGGTCCCACACACCGTTAGGCCGTCTTCCGCTCACGCCCCAACATCGTGCAGCCCGCCTCCAGTGGTATCGCGACAGGCGTGAATGGAGGGACGAATGGAGACGTGACGTCTTCAGCGATGAGAGTCGCTTCTGCCTTGGTGTCAATGATGGTCGTATGCGTGTTTGGCGCCATGCAGGTGAGTGCCACAATCAGGACTGCATACGACCGAGGCACACAGGGCCAACACCCGGCATCATTGTGTGGGGAGCGATCTCCTACACTGGCCGTACACCTCTGGTGATCGTCGAGGGGACACTGAATAGTGCACGGTACATCCAAACCGTCATCGAACCCATCGTTCTACCATTCCTAGACCGGCAAGGGAACTTGCTGTTCCAACAGGACAATGCACGTCCGCATGTATCCTGTGCCACCCAACGTGCTATAGAAGGTGTAAGTCAACTACCCTGGCCAGCAAGATCTCCGGATCTGTCCCCCATTGAGCATGTTTGGGATTGGATGAAGCGTCGTCTCACGCGGTCTGCACGTCCAGCACGAACGCTGGTCCAACTGAGGCGCCAGGTGGAAATGGCATGGCAAGCCGTTCCACAGGACTACATCCAGCATCTCTACGATCGTCTCCATGGGAGAATAGCAGCCTGCATTGCTGCGAAAGGTGGATATACACTGTACTAGTGCCGACATTGTGCATGCTCTGTTGCCTGTGTCTATGTGCCTGTGGTTCTGTCAGTGGGATCATGTGATGTATCTGACCCCAGGAATGTGTCAATAAAGTTTCCCCTTCCTGGGACAATGAATTCACGGTGTTCTTATTTCAATTTCCAGGAGTGTATATCTGTTGCATATAAAGATGGTATCTATCATATACATATAAATAGAGGGAAACATTCCACGTGGGAAAAATATATATGTGCGGATGGATATGTGTGTGTGTGTGTGCGAGTGTATACCTGTCCTTTTTTCCCCCTAAGGTAAGTCTTCCCGCTGCTGGGATTGGGATGACTCCTTGCCCTCTCCCTTAAAACGCACATATTTTCTTCTTTCCCTCTCTTTCCTTCTTTCCTGATGAAACAACCGTTGGTTGCGAAAGCTTGAATTTTGTGTGTGTGTTTGTGTGTCTATCAACATGCCAACGCTTTCGTTTGGTAAGTTATGGCTCACCGGCCATTTGACCATCTTCTTCTGTGCAGATGCACGAACAGTGCCCGAATTCTTACGGCAATCGGCAGTAAAGCTACGAGTAATGAGTATAATGGGCAGGGGCACTACGAATATAGTGCGAGACAATAAGTTGCGAATGTAGGTCTCACGGGAGAAGTGCCAGAGATAAGTCCCTGCACTCACATTATTCTCTGTGTGCTCGAGGGCTGAGATAGATAGAGCGTCTGCCATGTAAGCAGGAGATCCCGGGTTCGAGTCCCGGTTGGGGCACAGATGCTCAACTGTCCCAGTTGACTTATATCAACGGCTGTATGCAGCCAGGGGTATTCATTTCATTGTAATATATCAGTTGTAACGTAATTACGTCTGTGCGTGAGAAGCTGCGTGTTGTAATAAGTTACGAATTCGAAGAGGTCGTCCACACTCGGAGTACCCTCTCCTATAGCACGAGAATGCATTTACAACAAACCGACGCCTTGGGTTCTGGTTGAGCACGACGAAAAAAATTTTGTTTATTCTGTTTGCATCCCTAAAGGATATAGAGTATGCCTAAAGAAATATTTTGTAATTGTGAAAGTTAGATGTTACAAAGTGCTGAATGGAACTATGCACCGACCAAAAATAGGCAGCTGCAGGCGCTCGATGAAACAGTTTAGGGAAAGATTCGACTAGTGTACGAATTTCTGTCAATGAAGATTTTCCTAAAAGGTGCAGCGGTGCCAATACGCAAAATGACAACGAAGGCGGGCATTTTGAAACTGGTACCGGAACATCTTCATTGTAGGACAAGAACTGTTAAAATAGTAACACAGGCTTAAATGGTAGCAGATATATGCAGCGAAACTTGCTATTCCGAAGACCATGAACCTATCAGGAGTCGTCAATAGGGGCGAACAGCAAAAACTTCGATGCGTTACCTGACAGCAAACGCGTAGCCGCCGCGCAGCAAGGAATGTCTCCGTTTGTTAAAAGAGCACAGAGTGAAAAATTCAGCACCAAAATCAGAACCAGAGCGTGTTTGAGGCGCATGAAGGATGTCTTTATCGTCCTGGGACCGCAGATCATATGTACGCTTTGTAACAAGATTTTTTTTTTGCTCCAAACTTTAAAAGCGTTTTTATCGAAAGCCCATTTTTTTAGCGCGAAGCGCTCTTGAGCCTCGGCACACTACCGATTCATTTGATTGTTTTAAAATAAAAGACAATCAGAACTCGGGAGCCTTAGCGAGAGATTTTTTCTATATTTTTGAACGGTTTGAGCTTAGAAAAACATGCCAAGAAATTGACATGTTTTTCAAATAGTTAACATTTTTTGTTTCAAGGTATTTTTCATAACCTTATCGTGATGACCCCCTCCCCCAACCACCAAAATTCTTTCCAATTAACGACTTTTCTATTTTTATGAGTTTAAGAACTAGCTACGAGTATGCACAGCGCTTCACGCAAACCGTGAGTCGTCGCGAGGCACATACTTTGACAACCACAGTAGCTACCATTTTAAATCTGTAATGAGGTAAAAACATTTTTTCATACACGAATGTTTGCATAAGAAAGTGAAAAACCCTCATTTTAATAAAAACAATACTGGCATGAAAAAACATTATTGGACACTAATTTTTCGTGCTGCTAGCGGATAACTTTGTACTCACCAGCTGGAAGCATGGAACGTCTGTAACATAAACGTAGAAAATCCAGTGAGGTAAATACTATGGCTCAGGGTGGTGCCGTTTTGAAGAATAATTGGGCCCGAGTGATCGGTTTTGTGTTGTGTCGGCTGTTTCAGCTGATGGAATTTGTATCGAGAGTCTACCAGTTAAAGGAGAATGAGAAGTGGGTGAAGCTGGAGTAGGAGAAGGGAAAAGAAAGGCGCCAGAGACAGTCGAGAGAGAAGAACGGAAGAGAAGCAGAGGCACATTAAGGAACTCACGTTTCGCAGAAATAGTTCTATAGAAACGGATCCGACAGACGCTGTCCAAAGTATTTTTCACTCACCTCGTGTTGCTTCCAGTCCAAAGGCCACCGGTATGTCTGCACAGAACCTCCAAACCTGTGACGAGTGAGAACAGGGAAGTAGTGTGTCTGAATAAGAATTAATCCACAATCCAATACAAATCCACTAAGTTATGTTGTGTAAACTGAATGTCTGCCATCCTTTACTTAACTTCAACTTTGGAGTTCATATGATTAGTACGACCTTGGTTTTGCACTGAAATGTTGCTCACGTTAATGTTAAATCTGACCACATGGATGCAAACACAACCAGACTGTGATGAATGAAGTGTCTGAGTGGCAAAGATTTTCTCAAAGCGTAATGGAAGAAAGGAGGATTACACAGAGTTAAGCAACACAAAAGTGAAATTAGAATCCTCAGTGTGGATTTATGCATCTACTGGTTATGTACTTAGAGATGTCCTATCTCGTTGGTGTAATATGTGCAAGATAAATGTGTCCCCCATCTGTACCCTACATTACCTGATAATCTGAAAAGACCTTGAGTTTGTGTGGTAGCAGAAATTATCTCGCTGACTCCAACTCTGCCGGCAAGTGTCTAGAAGTTACACAGCGATGTAGGCAGGCGAAAATTCTTACATGATATAACTTCGAGCATTGCTTAACTCAGGCTTCTTTCCCAAACTTTAAATACAGTTAAAATGAATAGGATACTTTTCGAGAACTTTGAGTGAACACATGTGGAGGTGTCGAAGATGTGGAAAGATTCATTGAACAAAGACCAGAGAGTAGAATAAAAAACTCCTAAAATCCCAACTATACTCAGATGCAATATAATGATCACTGACTAAATCAGTAATGGATGCTGATCCCCACATATTCCAAAGAAGGTGACAAAGCGGAAAAAACCCTAAAGTGAACACTCGAAAAACGACAGCAAAATATATCACAAAAAGAAATCTAATTCTCCATGAACTGGAAGGCCACGTAATTTGCAGTCAGATAAATGTAGTGCAGATGTGCGAAGCTAGCTACAGTCTCATCATAATCCAGATCGGTCAGCTGAATGTGCCCATTTCAACATCACAAGACGTACCATCTACAGTACGAGGAACACTGTTACGCGCGAGGTGGACACTAAAAGTTCTTCTAATTTCTACCTCGCCCATTCTCGGATGGCGAACTACCTGTGTCAATGACCAGCAGACAGCCAGCTATGGGGAAATGCTGAGCGAGTTGTGGCAAACACTCAAGCTATCGTAACATGGGGGAACGACTGAGCGCCCAAGTATGCAAGCAACGTACTGTGACATTAAGGAAACCGAGAGATACCGTCACACTAGTGACAAAGCAAAGTTTCGTAAGGAAAGCTAGATACAACAAAACAGTAAGTAATCACGTGTCGAGGCAGCAGAAAAAAACCTCTGAAAGGTGAAGCTGAGAAAGTCTGACGTCAATAGAAGAGCTGACAGCGAAGGAAAACTAGGGTACATGATGCCATTGCCATCCCTACTGCCACAGGGCACACAGAAATCGCCTATATAAAGACCCCACCCTTCTTGAAGAATGTGAGATTGTTGAGTGCTGATTGACGACTGCCGGCCGATGTGGCCGAGCTGTTCTAGGTGCTTCAGTCCGGAACCTCGCTGCTGATACGATCGCAGGTTCGAATACTTCCTTAGGCGTGGATGTGTGTGATGTCCTTAGATTAATTAGGTTTATGTAGTTCTAAGTCTAGGGGACTGATGATCTCAGATGTTAAGTCCCTTAGTGCTTAGAGCCATTTGAGCCATTTTTGATTGCCGACTGCCCTGTGCATAGTCTCATACCTTGTCAGTTGCAACCATCCAGTGAGAGGGAAGACTATGGAAGACGACGCTCAGCACACCTCGCTATCTCCGATCGTCTATAGAACCGTCTGTCCAGATGGAAGGACGGTGCTACTGCCAGCCCCACTGTCAACTTCCAACGCAGCATTGATGGGATGTGGAGGTCTCCACCACCCTGCAGGCCTGCTGGTGGGTTGAGATGCGTGACCTGGACATCGTCCA
This sequence comes from Schistocerca gregaria, assembly GCF_023897955.1. NCBI lineage: Eukaryota > Metazoa > Arthropoda > Insecta > Orthoptera > Acrididae > Schistocerca > Schistocerca gregaria. The sequence continues at coordinate 167,261,205 of NC_064927.1, read as the reverse complement.
TCATCCGCCTTCCAGTGGATAGGTGCCGCTGCTGCCTTTCCTGTGGCAGACACTGATGTTGCTGTCACCTGTTTCCTAAAGGGTGGCTGAGAGCGGACTCCTGTGAGCATGTAAGTACGTTCAGGTGGACCTGGGGAGAGATTCCTCAGTGCAATCTTCGACATCCACGAGAGCAATTTGGCGATCGATATGCAGAGCTGAAGACCGCCGGATTCTGCAGTCGGCCACTATCTGTGACGTAGAACCCACCACCCGATGCCTCGCTGTGCTGGCGAAACTGCAAGACAAGCACAATCCAGGCTTTCGCTGCTGGTGAAGCGATACTCTGCCTGCCTTGTTGTGGTACGGCGCTTCGCAAGACAATCTTTGTGTTATTGCCCAATAAATGTGTTTTGTCAATGATGATTTCTTGGCGCTCTTGGATATAACTAGGTCCTCACCACCACATAGTCTGGGACAAGTCTCCTATTGTTAGCACAGGCATCAGGGTCAGAAGCAGAGTCCCTTTAGTTGTGGTCATGAAGCTTTCCAATCCAAAATACACCGCCCAGCATTTTAATTTTCAGAGCCTGTCAAGATATACACTATGTGATAAAAAGTATCCTGACACCCCTAAAAACGCACGTTTTTCATACTTGCGACCTCAGTAGTCATTTGACATCCTGAGAGAGCAGAATGGGCGCTCTGAGGAACTCATGGTCTTTGAACGTGGTCAGGTGATTGGGTGTCACTTGTGTCATACGTCTGTACGCGAGATTTCCACACTTCTAAACATCCCTACGTCCACTGTTTCCGATGTGAAAGGGAACTGGAAACGTGAAGGGACACGTACAGCACAAAAGCGGGCAGACCGACCTCGTCTATTGACTGACAGAGACCGCCGACAGTTGAAGAGTTTTGTAATGTGGAAGACCATCACACAGGAATTCCAAACTGCATCAGCATCCACTGCAAGTACTATAACAGTTAGGCGGGAGATGAGAAAACTTGAATTTCATGGTGGACCGGCTGCTGATAAGCCACACATCACGCCAGTAAATGTCATACGACGCCTCGCGTGGTGTAAGCAGTGTAAACATTGGACAGCTGAACAGTGGAAAAACGTTGTGTGGAGTGACGAAACACGGTACACAATGTGGCGATCCGATGGCAGGGTGTAGGTATGCCGAATGCCCAGTGAACGTCATCTGCCAGCGTGTGTCGTGGCAACAGTATAATTCGGAGGCGGTGGTGTTATGATGTGGTCGTGTTTATCACGGATGGGGCTTGCACACCTTGTTGTTTTGCGTGGCACTATCACAGCACAGGCCTACACTGATGTTTTAAGCACCTTATCGGTTCCCACTGTTGAAGAAGAGCAATTCGAGGATGGTGACTGCATCTTTCAACATGATCGAGCCCCTGCCCATAATGCACGCTCCGTGGCGGAGTGGTTGGACGACAATAACATCCCTGTAAGACGGACTGGCCTGCACAGAGACCTGACCTGAATCCTATAGAATACCTTTGGGATGTTTCGGAATGCCGACTCCGTGCCAAGCCTCACCGATCGACATCGATACCACTCCTCAGTGTAGCACTCAATGAAGAATGTGCTGCCATTCTCCAAGAAACCTTCCAGGACCTGATTGAACGTATGTCTGCGAGAGTGGAAGCTTTAATCAAGGCTTAGGGTGGGCCAACACCATATTGAATTCCAGCATTAGCGATGGAGGGCGCCACGAACTTGTAAGTCATTTTCAGCTGGGTGTCCAGATACTTTTGATCATATAGTGTAACTTGCAGTTTCTTACCCAAAGATGCACCTCTGAAGCAGACAGATAGGTGACTGCAGATCTTTGAGGCTAAAAAGTGACTGTTGTAGTGTGGACGAAAACGCTGTACGAAAAGTGTTTGCTCTAATCCAGACGCCTCTCAAAATGAGCATACATATAACCAACTGAACTTGGAAAACAATTCACTGGCTGCTAGAGGTCAGGTTTTTTAAAATATATATTGTGGGTTGACACTCCACGTTAATGAATTAAGTCCTGGCAGACGTCTATTAAAAACTGCAAAGGTACCCTCCTAAATATGAATGGGGAAACATATGTCTGTTAAATGAGACAAGAATTAGTGAACTATTCGGTTTTATTCCAATGAAATGATTGTTGAACAAGTAGTGACCTGTGGCAACACTAATCTTCTTACAACAAATTCATAGATAACCGACTGGCAACCTGTGGCAATATTAATCTAATAAAATCTTGGCGTATTTGACATACAGGGTTCGGAGGAAAGATGCTAATAGTTGTATAACTAAATTAATTACAATTGGGAAGCGTCTAGTGTTTGTTGTAATGTAACTGAAAATGGAACTACAGAAGGAAATACATCACACCTGTGGTCAGAGTTGAAAGGAACTGTTCGTGGTGTTAAAGTGCAAGCCTTCAGAGTGAAGCCTGAAGTAACTGGATTAATTTAAAATGATTTTATTGGCCCTACACACCGTCTCTTGACTGCAGCTTGGTCTGATCATAATATTACAGGTGGTGGCACAAGTGGCTGCAGAATTGATCATTGGCGGGACCAACGACCGTCGTCAACGACTAAGTTTAGATTATACATAAAATTTTCCTGAATTCCCAATGCATCAGCTCAGTTGGCTCAGTAGCCGGCAGTGGCTCTCAGCATAGAATCCTGGTGGTGGAGACCCCAAAAGATCCTCACGAAGATCTTAGATGAAGTCGAAGTCTGATTTCTGATCGATTGTGTCTGACTTTTGATGGGTTCGGCTCTGGATCTTCTGAGGGCCAACCAATCAAACTGCTTCTTACAAAACACTAATCCCCTTCCTCTGGCCGGTTATCCAGCAACTGGCGTCCTAGCATCCTCTGCAGACAAAAGTAGCCTCTCTTGTCTCTTTCGCCAACCAATGAGGTGCTCTGTGTCATCTGTCTCTTTCCAACTTATTATGTACATACATGTGCCAATACTGACTAATTTTACATTTGTTTTCTACAGAGTCAAAACATTTGGCAGTGTCTAACATTTTCAAGGGCCCAGGACTGTGGGTCCCCAATCTATCTTCGAGATGCTTCTCTCTAGCTTCCAGTGGTTTCTGAGGAAATGGCTAGCTTTCTACATTTCGAGTACAATGACAGCTACTGTTAAAAAGGGCGATCCTCCTCACTGCATTTCCAGGTGGTCAACATTTTCACCAGGAGCTCGCCCCAAGGAAGATACTATATGAACTTTTGTACCAAGCCTGGCGTCCCACTGCTGGGCTGCTAAGCAATAGCCGTTGGCCAGCAGGTCATTGACCCTAGGGTCTTCCCCTGTGGCCTTCCAAGAATGGCGCAGTTGGATTCGTTGCTTCTGGCGAACTGCGTGCATTTTTACAGCTCGGTTAGTTTCAAAGTTTTCTCCCTTGTATAGGGTATGCAAATAATAGCTAAGAGTGAAAGAATAGTGAGGCTGCATTAGTTATTTACTGATAATTACTAGTATTGCAGCTTACCATATTCTTCAGTGTCAGTTAAGTATTCCGATGAAAAGGGACCCCCTTTATGTATCTGCATACATTACGAGACTGGTTTCACACAGTCTGTAACCAAGATTGCTTATTCCTACATGTCCGATTTCTGAAATAAAGTTTTACAGAAACCAAAAAGTATGTTTCGAAACGAATGTTAAACAACGTGCACCCTAAAGTCAATTTCTCAGTGGCAGACTGTCACAGGCAAGGAACTTCAGCTGCCAAATCACGAAGTTAATAGTTAACATACGTCCTTAAAACGTAATGATAGTGAAATCCAAATGATTTCACCATTATTACGTTTTAAGGACGTGATCGTCTTTTATTTGCAAACGTAAGCCTGTTTTTATTAAATATGACGTGCTCCCATGATCATTTACTGATCGGCTGCAAGATGGTGATTTTACATCTGGCATTTTGTGGGCAGTTAACATTTTTCTTAATTTGTCACCAATTTTGAGCTTAGAAATTTGTGAAATGTCTTGCAATGTACGTGAAAGACATAAAATCAAATACTTGAAAATGACATAAAAGGTCGAAATCTAGGTTGTACTTAAATAAAAAATAAAAGCCAAAGGGCGGTGTGTTCCTTTAAAGAAATAAAAACATACATTCATCCTCCTCTATAAATTTATAGTCTCTTAGTAACGTAGTAACTGTGGCACTGACTGATTAGTCATAACAGTTTCGCGTTTTATTACTTATGTTATAATGGCCACATGAAGATAAGCTTGTCACATTTGATATTAACTCATTCACTCTTTAATTACAAAGTAATTATTTTACTCTACTTGTTTATCTTTTGTGCAACTCTTAAATCCATATTACATTTATATCCCCAACGTAAGAAAACACCTGATGCCAGCAACATTCACTTACTTGCATTATCTATACTTGTAAATATTTATTCTGTAAGAGAATGCAAAGACCATGTTTTTGCAAAGTGTGCTATCTATCATATCCATGTTCCTTACACTATAAATAAGCATAAAATCAAGTCTAGATAAATACTGAGCATGTTTGTGTATACGTAAAAATATATATATTATCAGACGGAAACTGCAATACCCAAAATGTAACAACCTTGTCATATAAAGTCTTCGTAACCCGTGGTTAAATTTCTGTTTTTTTTTTTCAGCCAACATCACGATCACAGTGTCTTGCTGCAGATGGTGAACATAATGCTGGTGTAACACCTCCATCTGACGATCAGCCTTCAGTGGCATGGAAACTAGTTAACGGCACAGAAAATAAATCGTATCAAAGATCAAAATGGGAAATTGTTGCATATTTTTAGCCAAATAAATCGCCAGTATCTATAATGCTTATTATCACAACGACAACGTTGAATTCAGTCAATCATAGAGAAAGCTAGACATTATCGGCTTGTAAAGAAAAGAACCAAACTCGATGTCGCTGTAATCAAACTCTAAGTAGGTTTATGCTAAAGGCCAAGCCATTATTGATGAAGTAATAAAGGCCTTAGATTATTCCCGTGGCGTGCCATTGCAGCCTGAAACATGTAGAGCTTATTTGGACGCAGATTAAAGCATTTATCGATAAAACAATAACACATTCAAGACACTTGACGTACTGAAATTAAAATACTGCCCTGTGTCGGCCGACTTTGTTCTAATGCTGATGGGATGAAACATAGCATATCCTGAAAGAAGAAATATGACACTTGGATGGCATCATAGATGCTGTTGTTCCTCGGTGCCTCGTTAATACAGCATGTTGTAGCTCTAATTCCGAACCGAATTATCATACTAAACTGAGCTAAGTTGGCTGTACATTCAGTGGCTTCGGTATCTGGTTACACGGCGAAGTGCTTGCAATGCTATCTTACTTTATACATTTCGTCCAAATAAAAAGTCCCATATTTTCAAAAGTTTATTTTATTCAGTGTTTTAAAATACAATTTTGCGTTCTTGAAACTGCTTTTTTCGAATTCCAAAGCAGGCGTCGCCATCTTCTCAAACCTGACATATGCGGATGTGCTCTTCAGCCCCAGAAAGGATACCCGAGTCCATAATAACCTAAAAAGAAAAAAAAGACACCTTGATTCACAAAATTGTTAGCAATAATAATGACAGTAATTATTGTGGTAATAAGTAGCACCTGAAGGAATAGAAAATTTGGAGACAAATAGTTGGGCCTACACATCTATTTGAAAGAACGCTAAATACTTGCTGAAATAAGTCGATTTTTAATCGTGGTATTCATAATTTGTAACCTTTTTTGCAATTATTATTTTTTATTATTATTACTATTATTATTACGCGTAGAAAAAGAGTAATTTTAAAAGGATTTTCAGAATGTTTAGTACAAACATACAAACAACGACCAATACAGGTTAATTTAAAGAGGTAACAGGTGAGTGAAAGAAAGAAGCATCGGTATACTAGCTGTGTAAGAGACGAGATACAATGAGGCAGTCAGAAGACTTCATAGTACTGAAAGGAAAACAAGGTATCGTAATAGGAAGGTAAAAATGCTGGTATGAGGTTGAAATTGGACAAGACGTATGATGGTAGCGTAACTGATGCGAAGAGCTAGTCGGTAAAGATGTTAACATTGACGATACGATAAGAGAACGAAAAGTATACAATAGCACATGGACAATCAAAGATTAATGACAAGGACAGAAATGACCGGAAATTGCAAGACATTATCTGGGAGGAGCTAGTTGATGCACAGAAACCATACTACACGACAAATGAAGATGTTCGTAGATGATTACAGCAGACTTGAAGCGAGAAGGAAGTCATTGGAATACTAGGGTAGAATCAAACACAGCAGAGGACAAACAAAAATGGCAAAAAGTTAATTTAACTGTGTCGAGAACACAAAATGAAACTGATGAGAACACACTTCAGGGCCAAACTGAGTAAGCAAAAGACATGGGTAAGCCCTTGCACCAGCATTCAGGAACTCAGATTGATCATATAGCAATCAATCGGACAATCGCTAAAGAGATCATGAACACCAAGGTCGGGAAGAACACAAGAACAGAATATGATCAATATTTTCCGAGAATCAGATGCTACTGGATTCTAACGGGGATATACTGACACAAACAGAGCAACCGGTAATATCCATAGAAACAGGAAAAAATCCAGACAAATACGATGAAGTAATTGGCACGTACAGTGAATGTGAAGACACTATGCTCAAGGTGAGGCATCTGGCGGAACTATGGAGGAAGAAAGGAAAGAAGCACTGTTGATGGGACAAGGACTGTCAGGAAGCAGTAGAGAACTACAGGGAAGCCTGGGGAGAATGGAGCAACAAGGAGAAAAAGAAATGGAAAATTTTCCAAAGAGTCAGAAAGTAAGCGATTAGGACAATGAGATGGACGAAAAGGCAGACGATGAAGCAAGATTCTGGATGGTAGCGAAGATAGCTTTAGGAAAAACAACAGTAGAGAATTTTTCGCGGTGGTTAAAGAAATCTGATTGAATACGACAGCAGACCACTGTTTATAAAAGAAAAGTGGAACTACACAACAGTCCGAAGGAGAACTATAGGACACATGCAAAGTACTTTCACGACGCAGTGAACTGCGAACCCAGACAGACAGTCACGACTTCCAACCAGGAATAAGGTTACACAAGCCATTAGAGACTTAAAAAATAATGAGGCAACTGGAGGAGATGCTATAGTAGTTGAGATTATCCAGTATGGAGGCGACAAGGAGGTAGACAACTTGTCCAAAGTTTGCTGCCTGTTTTAGTGGACAAAAAAGTTAGCAGAAAGTAGGAAGAAAACGACCAGAATGACAATACATTAGAAGGGGACGACAAGAGGGATGCAAACAACTACAGAAGAACATCACCACTAGAGTCAGCTATACCAAGCCGTGAAAGATTCGAAGAACAAAGAGAAATTGCAGTAGTAGACTATCAACAGGGGTTTAGTAAGGGAAGGGTACAGAACACATCTTTGTCCCGAAACAACGGATAAAACATAGAGCCTTAAAGAACAAAGCGATGGTATTAACATTCGTGGACTTCACGGAGCCATGCGAGTTCACTCTGAAAGAATCCAGGAGAGCAGAGAAGCAGACGGCGTTACACGAGAACTTATAAAGGTAGTTCTGAAAGATACAAAGCCGATGATAAGACTCAAGATAGCACTAACAGAATACTTTCAGATCAAGACAAGTGTCAAACTCGGAGGTGGATTGTCACCAAAATGCCACTGGACTAAGTGGTCGGGCAGTGCAGAATGTTAAATGACGAAATCGGAATACCTAAGAAGCATGTTGGGGGGAAAACACCACTGGGGATAGGATACCACCAGAAAGCATCATGCAAAACGCAAACAAACTAAAATACAAGAATTTAGATACATAATTTAGATATCTAATAGGAATATATTTTTGAGTATGCATGCATGTATTACATTTGTTACACATATACTCATAAACCACTGCACCGCTTTAAACCAAATTTGACACAAATATCAATTATTGTCTGGAAATCATCGCTATGGGTTTAAGAAACACTTACCTATTAAATGGGTGGTTGGGGAAGCAATTTAGCCTGTGAGGCGCGAATACCCATACTTTAGTCGTCCAGTACTTGAGAATGAGAGCACGACAGCACTTAGAAACTAGCAACAACTTGACTTATAATTTCAAACCCTTACGAAACTTTTTCTCACTGATGAGCTTCACAAAATGATGAAAGGAAAAAAGTTTATCACTTACTACATTTTCACGCAGTAAAAGTACCTCATGAACCATGACGTTTAAATTTATTACTTCTTTCCTATTAATTATATTTACGATACATTTGTCAGAAAGAACTCGTATTCGCCACTTAATATAACAGTAAAATTATTGTACTACACATAGTTCAGGAGATATCAGGTGGTATGACGTCATAAACACTGATATAACCGAAAAACTGTTGCATCATAAAAGACGTTTAAATGTATTACTCCGCAACAATTTCCTAGGACAGTATCAAAATCTGCCGCTGAATGTACCTACAAAAATACATCATTGTACGACACGTAGTTCAAGAGGTGGTGGTGCTTAGTGTTTAACGTCCCGTCGACAACGAGGTCATTAGAGACGGAGCGCAAGCTCGGGTTAGGGAAGGATTGGGAAGGAAATCGGCCGTGCCCTTTCAAAGGAACCATCGCGGCATTTGCCTGAAACGATTTAGGGAAATCACGGAAGACCTAAATCAGGATGGCTGGAGACGGGATTGAACCGTCGTCCTCCCGAATGCGAGTCCAGTGTGCTAACCACTGCATCACCTCGGTGTAGTTCAGGAGATTTGACTTCAAATACAGAGATGCGTGAGAAACTGCACCATAGTGCATGACTTTTTTGTTTATTTCTTCTTTACTACTAGCTCCATTCACGACACATTTCGCAGACAGTAGCCACATATATCGCTGTATGTACCTACAAAATTATATCAGAGTACAGCTCATAGTTCAGGAAACACGACGTCGTAAACAATGACCTACGTGAAAATTAAACTGTAGGGCGAATTTGGCTAGCCCCACAGGTGAAATATGTGTACAAGCCCGTGTAAAACATGTTAAATATATTTAACATACATTTGACATGTGCACATGCGGGCAACGCCATGGATAAAAAGCTCATCCTAAATCCCTGGAACGATTTCAAACGAATTTCGTACGTATATTAGTTACAAACCGAAAAGAGATACTGTGGCGTAAGAACCATTAACTTCCTATTGGGGTGAGCATGACAACACGGAGAGAGAAAGGGGAAGAAGGAGATTTACAGACAGTGAGGGGAAAGGAAGAGATGTGCACAGATAGGAGGGAGGAGGGGATGGCCGAGCGAAGTAGCCGCGCGGTTTGACGCGACATGTCATGTATTGCGCGGCAGCTCCAGCCGGACGTTCGAGTCTTCCCTCTGGCATGGGTGTGTGTGTGTGTTTTGTTCTTAGCATAAGTTAGTTTAAGTAGTGTGTAAGTCTAGATACCGATGACCTCAGCAGTTTGATCCCTTAGGAATTCACACGCATTTGAGGGGGAGATGGAATAGACAGGGCAGGGGAATGGACAGAGGGAGCAGATTGACAGAGAGAGAGGGCGAAGGAGTAGATTGATGGAGAGAGAGGGAAGGAGGACATTGAAAGACAAATGGGCAGTAAGAGATGGACAGAGTGTTGGATTGGTCGAAAGGGTGAGGGGGGGGGGGGGGAGAAGATGGAGGAGGTGGAGAGAGGAAGGAGGAGATGGACTAATATAAGATTGAAATAAGAATATAACCAGGCAACACCAGTTACTCATCTGGTATTATGTAAAATATGATGTACATTCCTGTACGAGTACATACGACACAAGCCTGTTGGAAGGTACCCTGTGGAAGGTACCGTGTACCATTAACATTCATTTCCTTTACCGTTTGTTCTGTAGTCAGCTTCAAATACCCGTTATCTGAATTTTCGCAATAGCGTACCTTAAAAAGAACGTCTTTCTTCCATGGATTCCCATTTCAGTTTCCAAAGCATCCCTGTAATGTATGTATGTGCATGTGCATGTTTGTGCATATGCACAGTATCTCCTCACTAGCCAATGGATCGATTTCAACCAATGTAGTATGGATATTGCTCTATGAGAATCATTACTGTGGTGGTCAGAAGTTCCTGGCTCCCATAGAAGTGGAGATACATATAAAACACTGTTTTCCAGCCACTGCCTTGTTAGTTTCCCAGCACAACAGCCATGCAGTGTTGGGATAGTAGCGGCCTGAGTGATGCATAGTGGGAGAGGGGGAGTATGAGGTGAATGGAGAAATGGGAGGAGGGGATGGACAAAAGGAGAGGCAGAAGAAGATGATAGGCCGGTTGACATTATGAACACAGTGAGGGGGGATGGAATGGACAATGTGAGAGTAGGAAGATGGCACAGACAGAGAGTTCTGGGAGTAGAAAATGGACAATGAGAGGGAGGATGAGATGGTCAGAAAGGGTGAGAGGATATGGACAGAGGGGCAGGGAGGACACAGTGAGGTGGGGATGAGGACATACGGAGACGAGGAGGAGGACGTAGACAGAGTGATGGTGGAGGGGAATGGGCAGCGAGAGTGGATAGAAGAAGGAGAGAGTATAAGTAAAGAGAATGTGTCCACAGATGCAAATATCAGACACTACAAGTAAGGAAAGTGGTACTGTCTGCGCCTGAGAGGATACCAATAGGAGGATATAGTACAGATCAGCTACATAAAAAAAGAGAAAAATACGGGAGAAAATTCTGAGCCCTAAAGGAGGTGAGACAGCGATGTTAAAACGTATGGAAGAACTGTACCGTAGCATGAGGAGAATATCAGGAGATATCAGGCGGAAATGGGCAAGATTTGTGGCGCATGTGATCAGCATGAATATGGATAGAATGACAAGAGCATGTTTAACAACGGGAGGGGCAGGAGGAAAGACAGAAATGAAGTTGTTTATTGAACTCAGGTAGGAATGTGATCTACTTGTGTTTTGTTTTAAGGGTTGGCAAGAATTGGGGATCAAGGTGGAGGGAAAGGAAACTTGGAGAAGTAAGTACACACTAAACAGTACGTCAGAGATTAATCAGAGACAAGGATACAGGAAAAGGTCACAGAGTCACCAGTGGAACAGAGAAGAGGACACCGAAAATCTTTGAAGAACTGTGTTATAGAAGGAGAGGAAGGAAGAAGTTGTTCTTAGAGGAACAGAAGGAAAAATAGTCCATAACGGGGCTGTCTTTGATCCCACAGAAGCCATAAAGAAAAGAGATATAAGGAGTGTAGATTAATTACCAGGCCAGCCCCAGAGCCCCCAGCCGAAGCCGAAACTCTCTGCTGGGGTCAGTGACTCCCTGCTCACACCTGGAGCTCCAACAGCCGCCGGCAAAGCGGTCGCGCAGGACACGAGCGCCGCAACCAACAGCACCAGCGTCTGCAACATCACAGGAGTCTCTCAGTGAGGAAATACAGCATGTTTTATCGCATGCCAAAGGCTTGTTGTTGTTGTGGTCTTCAGTCCTGATACTGGTTTGATACAGCTCTCCATGGCCAAAGGCTTAGCACAGTCAAAAGCAATAGTGGAAGTGTAGGTAGGAAACACCACACACACAGTACATTCGAACTTTATAGGGTAAATGTTGTCTATCTTCCAGAAATTGGTAAGGAATGGCCCTCTTCACCACAATAAATAGCATGAGAGTACTGTGAATGGATCTGTTTTGTAAATGAAGTCTGGCACTGTTCACAGGGAGGTCGTAAAAGTTATAAGCGTACACAGAACGCTGTTCTTTCTTCACAAAGAATGGCACCTTTCCTCCTAGAACTGTGAGTGCTAGGATGAGTTGGGGAATTGGGTTTCTAATTTCTGTTCTGTCATTCTCGGTTTACCACTATTTACTTAAATTGGTTAAAGTGAGTAGTGTCTTGGGTCCTTTAGAAGCAACATGTCCGGTTTACTTCTACATCCATTTTCTCTCGGAGCGTTTACTCTGTCTCTAGTGATTTTCTTGTCTTTGCTGTATGGAACGTGTATCTTGGTCACACCGTGTAGCGTTGAGATATGGATTTTCTTGCGTTGCACATGCGCTATAGGCGCCTCGCGATGACTGTTGTCCCCTGCTAACCACTGCTGTTGTCTCAGTCTGTGAACAGCTTATGTGTGCAAGACCGTACGTAAAGTCAACCTAGCTGGCTGTGGTAACTCAAACCATTCAGAACGAACGACTGTGAATGTACAGTTACTCTAAACACTTAATAGTTATAACACATTTGGAAAGCAAGGGTATCGTACCGTTCAGTTTTATGGACACAAGAAGTTCAGAAAAGAGAAAAGTAAGACGTGGTAGAGCCATCAGACTGCACATGGACAGTGATTTAGGAATTTAACGATTCTGAAGGGATAAATTTGAAGACCAACATGAATGTAATTTTAAGGGTTACTCTTTATATAATGAAAATAACTGTACAAATAAAGGAAAAATTTGGCACCTTAGATCGTCATACATCTTCTCGATATATTTACTGAAAGTTTATAACGTGACACTACCAGATTATCCTATCAGTGTACAAAAGATTCTCTTTAAAGGTATTTTTCTACGTTGAAGAGACAAGAATATTTCAGGTGCCTGCCAAGATACTGGAACGTCTGTCATGCCTAATGCTTTGGTCCACCAAAAAGGTCGACCTTATATATTGAAAGAATGCAACTGCACTTTGAAATTATCATAAGAACAATACACACAAGAAGTAGGAGCTTCCTTACAAATACACTACTGGCCATTAAAATTGCTACACCACGAAGATGACGTGCTACAGACCCGAAACTTAACTGACAGGAAGAAGATGCTGTGATATGCAAACGATAAGCTTTTCAGAGCATTCACACAAGGTTGGCGCCGGTGGCGACACCTACAACGTGCTGACACGAGGAAAGTTTCCAACCGATTTCTCATAGACAAACAGCAGTTGACCGGCGTTGCCTAGTGAAACGTTGTTGTGATGCCTCCTTTAAGGAGGAGAAATGCACACCATCACGTTTCCGACTTTGGTAAAGGTCGGATTGTAGCCTATTGCGATTGAGGTTTATCGTATCACGACATTGCTGCTCGCGTTGGTCGAGATCCAATGTCTGTTAGCAGAATATGGAATCGGTGGGTTCAGAAGGGTAACACAGAAAGCCGTGCTGGATCCCAACGGCCTCGTATCACTAGCAGTCGAGATGACAGGCATCTTACCCGCGTGGCTGTAACGGATCGTGCAGCCATGTCTCGATCCCTGAGTCAACAGATGGGGACGTTCGCAAGACAACAACCATCTGCACGAACAGTTCGACGACGTTTGAAGCAGCACGGGCTATCAGCTCGAAGACCATGGCTGCAGTTACTCTTGACCCTGCATCACAGACATGAGCGCCTGTGATGGTGTACTCAACGACGAACCTGGGTGCACGAATGGCAAAACGTCATTTTTTCGGATGAATCCACGTTCCGTTTACAGCATCATGATGGTTGCATCCGTGTTTGGCGACATCGCGGTGAACCCTAATTGATAAGGAGCCCCTACAACAGGTACCACCTGATGGGCGTCATAGCAATGGAAATGCATGTTTCCGTCTGATGCTGACAGCGGTTGCACAGGATCTGGCACACCCAGTCTCGAGTGTCTGCTATGCCACCCCTCAGTACTGCGAGTGCCCTCTGGCACCTCAATATAGGATAGCCGGCGGCAGTGATCCAGCCCAGTCGCACTCGGAGCTTCACCACAGGACGGTGAGCAGACGCCGCCTTGTCGCGGCACCAATATCACCGTGGCTGTTATTTTGTCAACTGGACTCTATTTCTCACTGCATTGTTCGTAACGTCCTTCACCTGGCGAAATACAAGTTAAGTATAGCTTCTTTCCGTTCACTAATCGTTTCGGCTACTGTCCAGCTTTCCTACAACGCCAGCTGCCGCAACATTCTGTAGCCCACCTCTCCTTACTGTTGTGTACAAAATCATACACAACGCATTATCTTCTACATACAACACTTACATCTACAGTGTCCCATGACGACTGATCATTACTCTACTACTCCTTGATCCATTTTTCATTTTTATCAACATCAACATCATGCCTCATTAGAAAATTGTTGAAACTTCTACTAAGGCCAATGTATCACTTATAGTAGGGTATCCTAATGTAATCAGATCCATTGTAACGTGCATAAAACATTGAAAATACTGGGTACTATTTAACTGCTGCAATGCTTATCAATTACCAGAATCAGTCACACCCTTCAAATATAGAGAGGCATTATCTGAAGCACTTTAGATGGAAGGATGGCAAATTTATTTGGGGATAAGGCTGACGATAAATGAGGTACCGATATATTGAAAAAACTTTTTTAACTTCAGTTCATACACGAATGTGGTCGGTTATAACACAATAGTGTGCTGAGTCTTAATTTTTTTTCTGTATGAGGCGCTTACCAAGCTAAATGTATGAGACCCAATGAAGAGTTGACCGATTCTTCAGATCAATGCTTGTTACCGAAAATACTACCATGTGTAACATTTTAAATTGATTTTTGCATGTTAACTGCTAATTGCATTATCATATTTCATACAATAGGCCTATTTCGGCCCATAAACCACCATTGAGTCGAAACAAGATTATCGTACGAAATATAATGAAACTCCTAGCAGATAACGTGGAAGATTCAAGTTCAAGTGTCTTATTATGACGTGTTTCGTGCTGCTGGATCAACTATACACAAAAAAAATACTGTCATACAAGATATCAAGCGAAATTTGTGACTGGATTCACGACTTCACGGTAAGGACGATGCAATATGTTGTCCTGATGGAGAATTACCGACAAATGTAGAAGAAACTTCAGGCGTGCCCCAGGAAACTGTGTCGGGATCCTTGCTGTTGTTTTGAATTAATGGTACGGCAGAAAATATGAATAGTAACATCAGACTATCTGTAATTGAGTACGATCTGAAATAAGTTACACAAATATTCAGTCAGAGATCTTATAAGATATCAGACTGGTGCAAAAGATTGGTAATTTGCTTTAAATGCTTAGAAATGTAAAATTGCGCACTTCAAAAAACGAAAGAAAATTGTATTCTATGACCAACATTTCAATGAGTCAGAGTTTCAATCAGCTAATTCATATAAATAATCGAGTATAACAGTTTGTTGAATACGGATTGTAACGGTCACCTAAGTAAAGCAGCTGGTAGACTTCGGTTTATTGATGGGATACCAGTAATAGTAAAATGCAATCAGTATACGAAGGAAATTACTTACAAAACTCTTTTACTACTTGTTTTAGAATATTAATAATACTAATTTCTTTAAAATATTACCAAATACGACTAACAGTGGATGCTGATCGTATAAAAAGAAGTGAAGTATGATTTGTCACAGGTTTGTTTGACACATGGCAAAGAGCCTTGGAGATGACGAAGAGCCTGAAGTGGCACACACTTGAAGACAGACGCCAACTGCAGCGAAAGCGTACTTACTCGTAGAAAGTTCCAACAATCACTTTCAAGCGAGGAATGTATTACAACCCGCTATGTATAGCTATCTATAGTTGTCAGAGACAAGTAAACAGTAATTTTAGCACGCAAAGAATCGTCAAGCAATCATACACACATCACAACATGTTTTACATCACCCCGGTTATCAGAACCCCTGAAAATAGACGTTGGCAGTGGATATTGTATCACACACACAGTCCTTTTGACTGTTCAGAGATGTCACTAAACCCTCCCAAAGATGTAAACAACCATGCATGAGCAGCGATTATTAGACAGAGTGAGTGGGTCCGGCAGCCGATCAGTTTGAGTCATTCCACCAGGAAGGAGGTACACGGCTCGTGTTGTCTGTAGTTCAACCATACCTATACGGTCAATACTGCTATTCCATCGCGTCCGGATTGTTACTTTGTGCCAGGAAGGTCTCTCAACAAGGGAAGTGTCCAGGCGTCTCGGAATGAACCAAAGCGATGTTGTTCGGACATGGACTAGATACAGAGAGACAGGAACTGTCGATGACATGCCTCGCTCAGGCCGCCCAAGGGCTACTACTGCAGTGGATGACCGCCACCATGTTGAATAATGATTTTCGTGCAGCCACAGGACGTCGTGTTACGACTCAAACTATGCGCAATAGGCTGCATGATGCGCAGTTTTACTCCCGACGTCCATGGCGAGGTCCATCTTTGCAATCACGACACCATGCAACGCGGCACAGGTGGGGCCAAAAACATGCCGAATGCACCGCTCAGGATTGGCATCATGTTCTCCTCACCGATGAATGTCGCATATGCCCTCAACCAAACAATAGTCGGAGACGTGTTTGGGGGCAACTCAGTCAGGCTGAACTTCTTAGACACATTGTCTAGAGAGTGCAGCAAGGTGGCGATTCCCTACTGTTTTAGGGTGGCATTATGTGGGGGTGAAGTACGCCGCTGGTGGTCATGGAAGGCACCGTAACGACTATACGACAAGTGAATGCCATCCTCCGACCGATAGTGGGACCAAATCGGTAGCATATTGGCGAGGCATTCGTCTTCATGGGCGACAATTCGCGCCCCAATCGTTCGAATGACTTCCTTCAGGATAACGACATCGCTCGACTAGAGTGCCCAGCCTGTTCTCCAGACATGAACCTAACGAACATGCCCGAGATACATCGAAAAGGGCTGTTTATGGACGGCACTACCCGCCAACCACTTCGAGGGATCTACACCGAATCACCGGAATCACCGTTGAGGAGTAGGACAATCTGGAGCAATAGTGTCTTGATGAACTCGTGGATAGTATGCTGTGACGAATACAGGCATGCATCAGTGCAAGAGGACATGCTACAGGGTATTAGACCTACCGGTGTGTACACCAATCAGGACCAAACCTTTGAAGGTCTCGCTGTATGTTGGTACAACATGCAATGTGTCGTTTTCATGAGCAGTAAAAATGGCGGAAATGATGTTTGTATTGATTTCTATTCCAATTTTCCGTACAGGTTCGGGGACTCTTGGAATCTAGGTGACGCAAAACATTTTTTGATGTCTGTACTACCCATAGTGCATACAGGGTGTCCATAATTGAAGTTCCACTTTCAAAACTCTAATCGGAATGACAGTAAATCTGAACAGCATATCATTGACGCAGGGGGAAACGTCATGGAACGAAAGAAAATTAAACGAAGATTTAACGAATAAATGGGGGTGTAAGCGTCAGAATATGACGCTTACACGTGGCACACGGCCGTTCCTCAGTTTTCGTCTGAGACGCCCAGCATGAATGTCTCCAGGAAGGATTGGGCGCAGCTGGTCAAGTTCTTTTACAAGACGGGTGACTGTGAGCCAGTAGCCATGTAGAAGTTCAGGTCACTCAAGGATATGAAAAAAGGCATTTCTCCGTTGTCTGCTAGGGGTCTGGAGGAAATGGTTACAAAATTCGAAAAGACAGGCTCTTTCGAATTGCAAAGTGGCAGAGAGCGGAAAGCAGTTGATTCGACGTCTGTCAAAGGAGTGGCCACAGCTTTACAGGAAGGGCAGCATTGCATGGGAAACTGCCCGAACGTTGGATATACCTGCAAGCACGGTGCATAAAATGCTAAGAAACACACTGCACTTCTATCCGTACAAAATCAACCATGGTCAAGGGTTGTTTCCTGCTGACCAACCAACACGAAAGACGTTCGATCTAGAATTTCTATCTCGCTTCGATGTGGTCAATATATGGCCATGGAACAACCTGTGGACAGACGAAGCCAATAACGACATAATAACCAAAATAACATCGGTTTCAAATTGTCTTGGAACTGGTGCAAAATAGGTTCAATACGCTGTCCATAGTTCTCCGCCACAAGTTGAAATCGAGAAACAGCATGTTCCCCAGAGATCGGAGTGTCTTGGAGGGCGGAGGGGGTGGGGGGTGGGAGTAAGTTCAGAATGCGTTGCACTATCCAGCTACGTTCGTAACCCCACAGCTATCATAGCTGACCCCATTTACATTCATACGCTTACAGCACCATTATTAGTAAAGTGTTTCTTACTTTTTTTTGTTCTATGATGTTCCTAACAGCATCGGTAATATACTGTTCAAATTTTACGTCATTCTGAGCAGTGGTTCTCTTTCTGCAGCGTTTTGGAACCATGGGCACCCTGTAGATCCATGGATCGCTAAGAGGCCCCATTAAGTGATTCAACGGGAACTACCCTCTGCAAAGCAATTCGCAGTGGGTTATAGAGTATTGATGTAGATGAATATAGTTCATTTAGTAGCGTCGTAGAAATATTTATAATCTCCTGTGGAAAACGCAAAGAAGCACACTGTTCATCACGAAAGGCTCGCCGTATTTTCGAGAGCGTGCGCACCAGATCCAGTTGAAGACCGTACTTCTCTCCACCAACTTATATCTCGAGCAATGACCTTAAGGGGAAAGGAAAGTCGAAAAAATGCGAGGAGGACTCACTCTCCGCATAAAGTTAATAATTCATGTAGATAGTTTATATATAGGTTCTGATCAGTGGGCCTGCAATTGTCAAAATATATGAAGTATATGGCCTTGTCTTTTGAATGCATTGACGTAGAAGCTTAAATTTTTTACGCCTCGTAGGGACTGTAGATTTGGCTATTTGGTATAAATTACAACTTGATATCCGGCTGTTCCGGAAAAAGGCGGGGTTAACAGATGGGCAACGAAGTGATCTTATAAGGCAGTGGTTGTCAAACATTTTGCTTAAGAAACAATATTGACACCGCAGGGAGACGCCTAGGGGCCGCATTGGAAGTGGCGTGGAGGGGTGGAGGGAGGGTGCCATAAGTTGAGTAAAGTGGCCACTCAGAGAGAAATTCAGTTTACGCCAAACCATGGTTATTGACTCCCGAAACTTATCATATATTACGAAGTATCAACACCAAATGTTTTTAAATGGGAAAGAAAATAATATATTGGGACCACATGCATTTTGTGAAGGCTTACCGATTTCCCGTACTGTGCCTAATGCCATCACAACAGGATCCTACATTTGTTCTTCTGACTTAAGGGTACATTTTCTACACATCTTGATGCCCTAGTATCTGAAAAAATACCGAGCGGCTGCAGCAGATCGTTTTCAATCGGGCTTTTATAATAGAGCAAATATTACAGAGCAGGGATGGTTCCACATAACTTAATTATTTCAAAATTGTCACAGAGGAATAGAATAGCATATAAAGAAGTACATAAAAGGCTCAATTTTGTCTGTTCTATTAAGCTTTTTTGTGACAAACTCTTATTGGATTGAATCCATGTTATTTGTTTGACATTTATACTATACAAGCTGACTGGTGCTAGTTGCGAGCACTCGTGTGTTGTCAGCACTGAAAGGGGCCGCGCTGCATACCACTCTGCCCCTTCCGTAAAAGGTAAATTTTATTTAACTCACTTTCGAAATCACCGACGTCTATTAAAATCACTGCCTATGTAGTTATTTTTGTTTGTTACTGTGCAAGATAACTTTCTTAACGTTAGTTGACGTATTTGGAATCATCTATTAGTTGCTAGATGCATATTGTTCTCAAATACGGTTGAGAACTGCGGGCCTCGCGAACACTGGAGTGGAGCCACAGTCTGACGACCACTTCTGTAAGGCTTCCGTTATGACCGATTGGGGTACGAAACGCTAAAAAAGAGAAATTCGGACGTGTACAAGCGTGTGCTGGGAGCCAGCCTATATGCCACTATTCGTGCACGCAGCAGCGCGTAAAGCTGTTATTGAACACTAAGTGCTCTCAGCTAGACAACGTATGAAGCGTGAATGTAGAAACTGTAAACTACCGCACAGTATCTTCGCTATAGCAACGCGGACCTGCTGTCCTCGCTGCAAAATTTGGTCTACGCTAGCCCGTAGAATACACAGTTATGTCGACGGTGACTGCACTGTCAGAAATATATCGACTGCTACAACATCGGAAATTTGCCTTCGAGACGCAACAGATCCTACGGCAAATTTTCCGCCGCAGAGTGATTTAGATGCTGTTAAATAAGAATGTGCACAATGCTTTTTCTACAGAGAGTTGCCGACATCAGACAAGTAACAAAATAAAAGCTAACAACGTGTTAGAACTCCATCAGCTGTAATGGTGACACAGCGTCAAATACGTACCATGAGCCCGGCAGCTCCCATGTTGATACTTCTGAGACAGCGATGGTGCGACAGTGCTTGTTGATCGCAGCGCGCACATTATATAAGGGAGGAGACATCCACTAATTAGCTGCCAGAGCCATTGATAACTTCCGTCCTTGGCAGCTTTCATGTCTCGTTTCCCCAAATATTGGGAAACTCCTCAGCGACGGTGACGAATGTCTTTCTTCAAGGATCTAAAAAGCACACTCACACAGGCGTCGCTAGAGGACGAACATGAAACAGTTGTAAGATACAACACGCGATAGTTAAAATCAATCGACGGGGTGTCCATCATTACACAGTGCAGCGATATAACAAAATCACCGTAGAAAAGAGAACAGCAAAACACATTTCAGTAAAAGCACATAACGTTCAGGCTCCGTCAGACAAAGAATTACAAGAAATGTATTTGCAATTCAGAATAAGATCAGACTCCATCTGCTCAGTATATTTGTGCCAATGAAAATTTCTGCCGGCCCGGGACTCGCAGCCGAGTTTTCCTCTTTACGAGAGCATCCCAGAACTTTACAGGACTATTTACTATTGAAAACAGTCTTGATCACGATTTATTTATTAAGGTGACGGGTTTCGACCACTACTGTGGTCATCTTCAGACCATTGAGTAGGAAACTCTTTCTGCTGGAGAATCACTAGTAGAATCACTAGTAGTGATTCTCCAGCAGAAAGAGGTTCCTACTCGATGGTCTGAAGATGACCACAGTAGTGGATTCTCCAGCAGAAAGAGGTTCCTACTCAATGGTCTGAAGATGACCACAGCAGTGAATTCTCCAGCAGAAAGAGGTTCCTACTCAATTGTCTGAAGATGACCACAGTAGTGGATTCTCTAGCAGAAAGAGGTTCCTACTCAATGGTCTGAAGATGACCACAACAGTGGATTCTCCAGCAGAAAGAGGTTCCTACTCAATGGTCTGAAGATGACCACAGCAGTGAATTCTCCAGCAGAAAGAGGTTCCTACTCAGTGGTCTGAAGATGACGACAGCAGTGGATTCTCCAGCAGAAAGAGGTTCCTACTCAGTGGTCTGAAGATGACCACAGCAGTGGATTCTCCAGCAGAAAGAGGTTCCTACTCAATGGTCTGAAGATGACCACAGTAGTGGCCGAAACCGGTCACCTTAATAAATAAATCGTGATCAAGACTGTTTTTAATAGTAAACATTTGTAACATATTGATCACTGTCACTCCAATAATGTATTCAAAAGTAATTAGTTTACAGGACTGATCAAAACTTCCATATCTCACCGTGTGTGTACGTCCTGTACTCGCGCAGGAAGAGATTTACGATCATTGTCACGGCCTTAACTTGGCACGGTGTTCGGAGCCGGCCGCTGTGACCGAAAGGCTCTAGCGCTTCAGTCTGGAACAGCGCGACCGCTACGGTCGCAGGTTCGAATCCTGCCTCGGGCCTGGATGTGTGTGATGTCCTTAGGTTAGTTAGGTTTAAGTAGCTCTAGGGTATAGGGGGCTGATGACCTCAGACATTAAGTCCCATAGTGCTCAGAACCATTTGAACCATTTGAACGGTGTTCGGAAATACCCGTTACAAACCTCTAGGACTTGTAAAGGGGAATGAATAAGTAATATTTTAAACAGGAACTCACGTCCGGAAACAAACCACTTCCGTGCTACAACCCTCTGAAAACATATTGGTACCGCGACCACTTTTCCAAGTAATAGATTAGGTGTGACCCAGTAAGTCACTTGTTTTTTTACTATTCCACTCACTAATCGCCAAAGTCATTGGTTGCGTACTCGATGATCGGTTCTCTTAAACGCGATGCAATACGGCCTCTTCTATTTCGATTGCGCGGCGCCTCCTTGGGACACCACAGTCAAGCCTGTTGATGAAGGTGCGCTTCGTCGAAGCCGTTGCGTAATTGTGGAGAAAGTGTATGCGGTGGAGTCGGACATTTGGGACAACGATCCTGATAAAGGCGACGAGCAGCTCTTCTATTACTGTGAGCTTCGCCGTTCAGAAGGATCATGTAGGTGTGTTTGCAAATGTGTATTCAACCACGTTGCTCTAACATTCAGAGGCACATGAATGAGGCTCGAACCATGTCAGAGAGGTAGGACGGACGTAAAATGACATCAGCCGATCCGATGTAACCACCTACCACTATGAGTACCCTGTTGCGTACCTACCTTGTAAACATGTTTTCAAACGGCTGTAGCGCGGAAACGGTACGTTTCCTGACATGAGTTCCTATTCAAAATATTGCGTACTCACTCCCCTCCGCAGGTTTGTAACGAAAATTTCCGAACCAGTTGTTTATGGTATTGCTGGTGTTTTTACGATGAACTCTGCAATGTCCATCAGACATGCATGTATGGCTGAAGGACATTGTATAATACATCGTAAAAACAAAGGCACTGCAATACAGTACCACAAAGAATTACCCATCTAATGCAAAACTGTTAGTCTCACACATAACAGACTGGTTGTTCGGCAGATGACGCAGTACGTATCAGCATTCCCGCAAAAGAATGTATACATTATACTTAAAAAGTTGCTCCAGCGTCTGCACTTGGTAGCAAGGGATTACTGAGGACAACGTATTGGTGCCGTCAGGCTTAACCATATATATCAGTTATGATATATTTTGGTAACATCAACGACGTACCCTCTGTAATTCACACATAAATACGAGTAAGATAGAAAAAACTAAATGTTTTAGAGGAACTTGAAATAACTTTTCACGTAATATAATTCGCAGATGGAAAAAAGACAAGACATTCAACGGTCATTGTCCATATCAGCTGAGAAATAAAACCCCTACTTAGTTACTTTTCTTACCTACGACATACTTCGCGAATTTTGCCCCGTTACCTTTTGGTGGACAGCCATACTGCATGACTGAAGTTCAGCTGACCTTGACCGTTAAGCTGTTCCTACGAAGTGTGTCTCCATTTAGTTGTTGTTGTGGTCTTCAGTCCTGAGACTGGTTTGATGCAGCTCTCCATGCTACTCTATCCTGTGCAAGCCTCTTCATCTCCCAGTACTTACTGCAGCCTACATCCTTCTGAATCTGCTTAGTGTATTCATCTCTTGCTCTCCCTCTGCGATTTTTACCCTCCACGCTGCCCTCCAGTACTAAATTGGTGATCCCTTGATGCCTCAAAACATGTCCTACAAACCGATCCGTTTTATGGTGTCAAAAAATTGCAGAATAAAACAGTCCCCCTCATAGTAAGCAAAAACAACTGAAATTTCAATCAGAACACAGAAAATACTGTCCAAATCGTCGTAGACAAATACTGTACTGCAATATCAAGATGTTTGCAGGCACACAATTAAATAAAACTGAAATAAAGTAGTGTGATAAGGATAGTGTTGTCTGCGCTATTTTTGATATTACACTCCAGCACTGTAAGAAGACCGTCTATCTGAAGAATGGTGGAGTAAAACTCTAGAATAGCGCTAGGAGGAACAAATAATACGTAGTAATGATTTATTTTATGTATGTCACGTGTCACATCATATGATTTTTCTTATGTCTCAGGTTCATCCAAAGATACAGAGTGGATGTTTTAAAATTAAACTGCTGTCATCTCAACAATTTTGGACGGTTATTTTTTCCTAAAAAAGCTTAAGTATGCACAGCATACGAATCGCATTCGAAATCTACAAAAAAAATTGTTTCAACATTGTATTAACTTTTAAAGAAGTAAGTGTTATAATTTTCTATAAAGTTACTGACAGGCATGGTTTATTTGTAATTTGTACAGTGACTGAAAGTGTAATAACTGATGTTGTATAATATACTGTAGAATAAATACTTAAATCAGAGGTTAAGCGTTAAAAAGTATTTTTATGTTTATGATGATTACGATTTTATGGGTCACCTACGTGCTTGAGTGGTCAGGGTTGTTGTTTAATTAAGCGGAACACCAGTTTCGATTTCCGGCGACCGCTTAAGTTTCTTCTGTGGTGGGAAGGTCTGAACGCTCTGCCTCTTGACGCCTAATGGGAGGTTGATCGGAAAACAGTAAGGAGCGAAACTGGCGCGCGAGCCCCCAAAGTAGAGAGAAACCTATAGCCCCGAGCATGCTGGGAGCATCACGACGATATTTTCAATATCGTTCAGTAGGTACCCTATAAAAAATGAAGTAGTACTAGAATTAATAGATGGTTACACAAGCCTATGGAAAACACCTACCACTGAAAGCGACTGTTTAGTGAGACGAACAACTAACCTGGCGTGGGAAGGAGTAGTACAGGGGAAAATATTAGAGGTCAAAAAAGACTAGAATATTCAAAGCAGAGTACAGAGGACATAGGGGGCAGTAATTAAACAGATGTGAAAAGATTAGCACAGGATAGTGAAAGATGAAGCATCGAACTTGTCAAAGGACTGATGACTTAAAAGACGATAAGCTATTTCGGTATACAGGTTTTCTCGGCGAATGTAATTGTTCAAATCTTCTCGGGTTATCAGCCAAGTCGTGACCCCGATTTGTCGTAATGTTTCGACGAGTTTCTTACTCGTCGTCTTCAGGTCTGAACATAACCCCAGAACATTTCGTCAAATGATAAGCCGATTACGTGTACAGTGATTAGCGAAAAAGACTACATGCAAAATATTATGACAAACTTGTGTAAACACCTGAAAATATTCCCCGAGGGCGAAAAGCATCGTTCTATCTCGATAAATTTACGGTGTTTTACTTACAGCCGACCATTAGGTAGCAGAGACAAATAAAGCTCGTGTCGGTCAATGAATTATCACTACAAAAATGTAGTACGTCTGGAAAATTAACTCCGCAGAAGCTAAAGCTGTGGAATAAAAAAACCGCTAACAGTTCAGATCGTGAAAATAATTGTACTGATCGCTAGTTTCGTATTATTTACAAGCCATCTTCAGATCATAACAAAATACAGTGATTAGTGTACAACTGCCAAACGAAGGGGCACGTCGTCATAATTTTTGTGAGTAGGGTTGTTTGTTACGGAATTCAACGGACCAATGAAGTAAATTATCACAAAATGAAGGTCGCTATGAGTAATACATACTGACAGAATCAGATAGTTTAATTTGTGGACACTGAGATCGTTTTGCCACATTACGTTGTTTTAAAGTAACGTCAGAAGCAGTGACTGTAATGGAATCTGTAGAAAGAGATGCCTGTTGCACCCTAGAAACTAGTACTATGTATAAGTCGACCACAATATTATTGTACCTGGGAGTTAGGGAGCCTAGGTCGGCATATCGTGACACAGAGCGTAATCCGGGTTGATAGTATAGGTATAACTTAGCTGCAAGTATTGACAAGGCGATGCGTTTCCCTAAGTCACCGCACTAGTTGTTAACCCTAACGTCATCGCGTGCTTCCGATAACGGCCGAGTCCAATAATACCGTGGTTGAGGACTATTAGCGGACCACAATATTACTGCACCTGGGAGAGGACGCTTCGGTAGGCTTATCATGAGTTTTTATTGTGATATTTAAGGAAGACACCGTGAACCTCTTGACAGTATATGCACAACTGTCTTGAAATCGTTCACTCAATGTGATGCGTTTTTCTTTGTCACCACTGTACTTATTTATTGTAAAGCCACCGCGTGGCCGTTATTGGAAACACGCGGTGACATTACAGTAAACAAGTACAGTGGTGACAAGGGAAATTGAATCACATAGTGAAAGATTATAGGACAGTTGTGCATGCGCTGTCAAGTGATTCAGGGTGTCCTCGTTCAAAAACAAGATAAAAAATCAAGATTAACCTACCGAAGCGCCCTCACTGCCAGATTCAAGAATACTGTGGTCCAGTGACAGTAACCTTCATACATCACGGGTCGCTCATGACACGGTCTCGGTAGACAACGAAGTGCCCCTTGCCGCGGCAGGCGGAAGAGTGGAAGAATTTGAAATTGTGATTTAATTGGCCTAAACTAGTGATGTGAGCCGGGCAAATGCCCAGTGGGCACGACATTTATAAATGGGCGTTTGTCCAGGAATTTCCCCACAATACTTTTAAACGTCCAAAACCTGGGAATTATAGAAAAAAGTGTTTTTAAAGTTTTTATTGCTGGAATGTATAATTTATCAATTAAAATTAGGGATGCGACGATACTCCCGATATTACAATGTTTACACTTAAAGGTACGTATGTTACTCATTGCTATTTATTACGAAGAACGAAAGGAAAGAAGAGAGAAGCGTGTTCTTTCTACTGGAATTCCATTTCTTTCTACTGGCATTCAATCTTGGTGTACCAAGGAAGGGCGTGTGTTGATAACACATGGTTATCATTTACAATGTCCTTTTTCTTTTTACCAGTTCTAATCTTCACACACACTCTCTCTCTCTCTGTCACGCGTGCACACACACACACACACACACACACACACACACACACACACGCACGCACGCACACATACACACACACAAAGCGCTGAACAGCTGTGCAGTTATACACCGTTATAAAAAAAAAAACATTGTCCTTAGGTCATCGCTTTGTAATGTAACACATGTTATAATCCGCGTTAAGGGGAGCCGGAACGATCCATCTCCTCCATATTAATTTTAGCAAATAGAAGGAACATTTTTTCTAAAACCATTAAACATAGTGCTCTGAAATTTGGACTACATATTTATCTATAAAGTTTTAGTGCCATGGTATAAAATAATTATTGGTTTTTGTTTTACAATTTTTTTAAACAGATGCTTGCTTTTTTCCTTAAAATTTTGCACTTTTTCTTCTATAACTCTTGAATTATACAATATTTTTTTGCAATTTGTTATAAAATGAAGGAAAAGAAGCAAAAAATATTGTGTATAAATTTCATTGATACACTGTTAGCATTTTGGAGAAAAGTTCCTCAAAGATAAAAATTTTAAAGTTACAGGAAATGGCTTCTAAGTTTTTTAATACATTCCTACCCCATATGGTGGATTATCAGCATCCTCTCCTTTTTCCAGTGTTACTTTCCTTTTCACTGGTCTTTTCTTCCCTTTTTCTGCATTTGTAGACTTTTGTCTCTTCTTCCTGCACCTCTTAGTCTTTCTACATCAATTAGGCGCATTGTGGAAATGATATTGTGTCCTGGTTGAAAACGTAAACGTTTCAGCACATCACATTTGATAATGTTTTCCTCATTTTATGTTGCCATTGCATCATACACTCCAAAATGAAATGTTTTTATCTCTACAAACACTCTTTTGGGAATCCTAATCCAAATTAAATTATTTTGTGTTTTCCCATTAAACACTTTTCCAATAAACTTGGCTGTGTTAAATCTCTGAATATGGGCTTAATTACATCAATTATAGCATTTGGCAAACTGTTTTATGGGCATATCCCTTTACTGACTGGTACTTACACCATGAGTCATCACCTGTGGGGGCACAGTGCATGTTGTCGGTGCTCATTTGTTGATGCAGTATGAAAAAATAATGCCCATACTACTCTCATGCTCAATGCTTCTTGTATTTTGCCTAATTGCACGCCCATAATACCTCTGCAATCTATTAATTGCTTCATCTGTCAATCTTCCTCTTCCTCCAAGGGTCTTACCATCACAAAGCTTCTGGGATCCTAATGTCTGCTTTAGTTTGCGCAAGCGAGCCCCCATGTGCTTCTGCACATGTCCAATGCACTCCTGTTTTTTTAATGTGAATTTCATTGCCATAAGGTTTGAGTTCCTCTATAGCTTTATATACCTTAGAATCACCATCTCCTAGATAGTTAGTGTATCGTACATTATACCACTCCCGTGATCTGGAAAAAATTGCTTTCACTCCCTTTTACTTCCATCGCTCCACTCGTGCCGTGAAAATTTGCTTCATAACTTTCACTATGTTCGTCCTTGGTATTGCCCTTACATCTACAATGTTTTAAGAGAATAGCAACATCAATTACTTTGCACTTGTCTTCACTGATAGCTGTAACAACTCCATTTAGAGACTTATGACCTCTACGTTGCCATGATCCATTTAAAGCAACAGTTAAATCTCTACAATTCCCATTATCTGTCAGAGCTTCTTCAACTGCTTCCTTCATTGTTGCTTGAGCAATATCTTCAGCAGAAAATCCCATCAATTCGTTATAAAATCCAAACTTGGTTGGTGGTTTTGACAAGTTCATAATTCCACATAACATTGTCCCTGCAGCACTTCCCTTGCCAACGCAACGCAAGCCATACACTAGCCTAACATTTATACCATTCACCTTCTTTCCACTATTACCACTACGAGGAATACTGTTAGAATTAGAAAACGAAACTTCTGCAGCACATTTGTTACCAATAACATTTTACATGCCAAACCAACGTGTGAAGTTATTTTCAATTGCAGTCCTCTTTCTTTCCAAACTTGGCATAATACCTTACGTTTCGAAATATTATAGAGCAAGGAAATCTTAATTATTTCATTCACATCATTACTGGGACTTTCACAGTTTTCAAATTTTTCTTTGCTGTCACAAAGTTTCTTGCTGGAAGAAATTCTGTCACATTCATTTGGAGTAGTCGGTGAAGCAGTCTGTGCAGCATCTCCCTTCGAAAAAACAAAAGATTTCTTCTTCCACTCATTGTGCCTTTTCTTAAACACTCGAGTGCTGAAACGGGGCACATTGATATCCACAAACCAAATACGTAAAACAGGTACAAGCAAAATTCGTCAAATACGCAAAATTTAACAACTAAACAATGCAAATCAAACTCCACTAGTCAACACACACGGTATAGAGTTTATGTTGACCGATATGAACAGTCACTTGTCACAGAGGTAAAGCCATACAACGTTGTAAACCAAAACACTGTTTAATTCCGCAAAGATACCTTGCTTGCAGCCAGCGAGCGGTGCCATCAGAGGTGACACACCAAGTCGCTACAACCGTTTACGCGGCGCGTCGACTTTGCAGCGATAAAAACACACTTAGCACTCACTTAGTAGGGTGAAACTTGATTTGTTTTATTCAGAAAACTGCAAATAATTTTATAACGAAAAAAACAAAGAAACGTTAATTTTGTCATTTTCATCGTTCCGCCTCCCCTTAAATGCCTGAACAGTATTGATGAATGATTATCGACAACAAAATTATTACTGAATGTATTAAGCAGATGACATTTGTTTCTTGATGATAAATACATACTTAAATGTTAAACTGTTTTCAACGAAAAAATGCTGTATTGTCAGATGTAGCGATGTTTGAGACAAACTACAGTTTTATGTTCTGCTCCTTTCTTTATCCAGTTTTGTATTTCCGCACTGCTGTGAAGATAAAATGAGCACACTAACATAAAAACCAGACTAACATAAGTACCAGAACATGACACATCCCTAATTAAAATCATTATGGATGAATTTTTTTACTCTAATTTTTTGCAGTAGTATAGTACATGCAAAAATACTACTTACAGGCTAGCTACTTAATATAAACTATACTTCATTTAAAAAATTACTTTTAAACTTGACTGTTACTTTTTATTTTGTTATGTAATACCCAAAGAATTGACGTCATTAAAGATGTAAGAAGTTACTTGTGCTGTCCAGTTTATTTCCCCTAATAACTTTTCCTTAACTCTCAAGCAGCTTTTTCAAGCTGGTTACCCAACCACTACAAAATCAGTGTTCCAAAGTACCTTTTCCAATACAATTTATCAGCTTAAAAATTTTGTATAGGTGCCGCTTATCAGTTAATCTTTAAAATGCACGGGCATTTGAGAATTTTGGGCATTTTCGCAGGAATTCATCCTGGGCATTTGCCCCGACTTACAAAAGCCCAAGCACTTTCCACCACTTGCATAAACTCTACCCGACACATGCTTTCCCAGGTTTGTAATTAACTAAATACACTCCTGGAAATGGAAAAAAGAACACATTGACACCGATGTGTCAGACACACCATACTTGCTCCGGACACTGCGAGAGGGCTGTACAAGCAATGATCACACGCACGGCACAGCGGACACACCAGGAAACGCGGTGTTGGCCGTCGAATGGCGCTAGCTGCGCAGCATTTGTGCACCGCCGCCGTCAGTGTCAGCCAGTTTGCCGTGGCATACGGAGCTCCATCGCAGTCTTTAACACTGGTAGCATGCCGCGACAGCGTGGACGTGAACCGTATGTGCAGTTGACGGACTTTGAGCGAGGGCGTATAGTGGGCATGCGGGAGGCCGGGTGGACGTACCGCCGAATTGCTCAACACGTGGGGCGTGAGGTCTCCACAGTACATCGATGTTGTCGCCAGTGGTCGGCGGAAGGTGCACGTGCCCGTCGACCTGGGACCTGACCGCAGCGACGCACGGATGCACGCCAAGACCGTAGGATCCTACGCAGTGCCGTAGGGGACCGCACCGCCACTTCCCAGCAAATTAGGGACACTGTTGCTCCTGGGGTATCGGCGAGGGCCGTCTCCATGAAGCTGGGCTACAGTCCCGCACACCGTTAGGCCGTCTTCCGCTCACGCCCCAACATCGTGCAGCCCGCCTCCAGTGGTGTCGCGACAGGCGTGAATGGAGGGACGAATGGAGACGTGTCGTCTTCAGCGATGAGAGTCGCTTCTGCCTTGGTGCCAATGATGCTCGTATGCGTGTTTGGCGCCGTGCAGGTGAGCGCCACAATCAGGACTGCATACGACCGAGGCACACAGGGCCAACGCCCGGCATCATGGTGTGGGGAGCGATCTCCTACACTGGCCGTACACCTCTGGTGATCGTCGAGGGGACACTGAATAGTGCACGGTACATCCAAACCGTCATCGAACCCATCGTTCTACCATTCCTAGACCGGCAAGGGAACTTGCTGTTCCAACAGGACAATGCACGTCCGCATGTATCCCGTGCCACCCAACGTGCTCTAGAAGGTGCAAAGAAGGTGCAAGTCAACTACCCTGGCCAGCAAGATCTCCGGATCTGTCCCCTATTGAGCATGTTTGGGACTGGATGAAGCGTCGTCTCACGCGGTCTGCACGTCCAGCACGAACGCTGGTCCAACTGAGGCGCCAGGTGGAAATGGCACGGCAAGCCGTTCCACAGGACTACATCCAGCATCTCTACGATCGTCTTCATGGGAGAATAGCAGCCTGCATTACTGCGAAAGGTGGATATACACTGTACTAGTGCCGACATTGTGCATGCTCTGTTGCCTGTGTCTATGTGCCTGTGGTTCTGTGAGTGTGATCATGTGATGTATCTGACCCCAGGAATGTGTTAATAAAGTTTCCCCTTCCTGAGACAATGAATTCACGGTGTTCTTATTTCAATTTCCAGGAGTGTACGTTTTCCGTGATTTCCCTAAATCGCTTCACCCAAATGCCTGGTTCCTCTGACAGAACACGTCGGACTTCCTTCCTCATGTTTCCCTAGTCCGATGGAACCGATGAGCTTGCTGTTTGGTCCCTTCCCCCGAATCAAACAAGCAACCACTCTAGTTAGTAGCCATGGAGTTCCGTCCTGACATCTGGGCGCGACAACAAGCCGATTTCTAAATTCGGTAAGGCTCACGAGATGCGGATGGAATACGCCCGGCAGGTAAACTACGAGTGCCGGTCAACCTGAGTGTGATTTTCTGCGGTTATCCACATCTGACTAGGTGAATACCGCACTGTTACCCACGCCTTGCTTCAATTACAATTAGGCAGTGCGGGTGAGGGCGGTGCGGTCGCTGGTGGTGTTCCGGTTATTCTTCGTGTTTTCCTGGCCCTGTCACTCGTCGACTATACGAATATCGCAGCAGTCTCTGTCGAATGAGCACGTAAAATTCCACTTTAAAAATCATTTCGTTTGTTACGGGAAACAAATCAACGCGTTCCATCGACACTGAGCGTCTCATGAAAGACGTGTTGGGCCGTATTTGCTTCGGCTGACTCCAGTTACACGTTGCAAAACGAAATTGCGAATATCTGCCGAAACACCGGAGATAATACGCCTGGTGACTCTTAGACGAGACATCCGGTATGTACTCGTACATTTTGTTTTATTTTACTCACTGAGAGTGATTCACCTAAGCTCTTTACCTCAAATATTTTTGGATCAGTTTAAGATAACGTTATTCTGTCTTTGGCCAGACAATTGTGAGAAAGTCCACACTTAACGACGTATATGCCTTTCCATAGCTCCTGTATATTAAACACACAGATATCACTATGAGCTTCTCATTTTCGAACTAACAATAGTAATTTCTGATGTCAGCATTGTTGTTCTAAAAAATAAGAATCCAACGGAGTTTTACTCTCCGAAATCCGATTAGTAGTTCCGGAGAAACTACAAGATTTAGAACTTCGTATTATCTGTTTTGAACATGAAACCGAATGCTGTCTTATGCGGAAGTTCGTGTCGTACAGTACTGTCAGGTTTAGCTGACGGGATGTTCCAGCTTGACACAGCTAAAGGGGGCTACTTGCAAAAGCGAAATGGTAGAGAAAAGTGGAGGAACAGTGTTTTGGGTGCAAACACTATGGGACTTAACATCTCAGGTCATCAGTCCCCTAGACTTAAAACTAACTAACCTAAGTACATCACACACATCCATGCCCGAGGCAGGATTCGAACCTGCGACCGTAGCAGCAGTGTGCTTCCGGACTGAAGCGCCTAGAATCGCTCGGCCATAGCGGCCTGCCAGTGTTTTCGGCCGCTGCGATTCTAGTATAAAAGCGGCAGAGAGGAAATGTAGTTTTCAATGTGTCTGTGTCAAATTGCAGTTTACTTTGAGAACATAAATATTTTTTAGAAACCACGAAAATGCTATTTATTTACAGGGGATGCCAAAGGAACACGAAGGGACGAGTTGCGTTGCACGCATAAAGGTATCTGACATACGACGTCCAACAAGAAAGAATATGCAAGAAAAAAAAATTACTGGAAGAGCACTGGAATATTACGCATAGGGTAAGGAGCAAATCTGCAGTGAGCGGAGCGAACAAAATAGATGTTCAGGAAGCTGCTGCTCATAATCCACAAGCTACCTCAAGACAATCTGTTCCTTTTCTCTAGAGTAAGTCGTCCCAATGTTGTTCGTGTACTGTGTCGCATTGAAGATAGCCCGTCAACGATCTCGTGAACAATTGCGCGTGCAATGGCTGTTAGTCACAGTACCGTCTTGGACGTCCTGCAGGAGCAACAATTACATCCGTACCACTTACAAAGGGTACACGCCATGGGTCCAGCAGACTTTCCACAACGCTTCGCCTTCTGCACATGGTTCCTGCACCGTTGCATCGACGCACCCCTGCTTGCACGTCGAATTCTCTTCACAGATGAATGTAGGTTCACAGGGGATTGTGTTCCGAATGTTCGAAACAGCAATGTCTAGGCGGACGAAAACCCTCATACCACGCATGTTCAGGGATTTCAAGAGACGTTTGGAATAAACGTGTAGGCAGGTATTCTGGAGGGTCATGTGATTGGAGCATACCTCCTTCCATCCAAGCTCACGGGTCCCGCATACTTAATCTTCCTACGACACGTACTGGACCCGTTCTTTGGAAGCTGTGCCACTGAATGTCCGTCAGGAAATGTGGATTCAGCATGATAGACCACCACCTCACTCTTCACTAGCTGTCAGGAGGCATCCCAACAGACGCTATGGTGAAAGATGGATAGGTCGTGGTGGTCCAACCTCGTGGCCTCCACGATCGCCGGATTTAACCCGTATGGACTACTTCCTGTGGGGTCGTATGAAGAGCCTAATTTATGAGACACCTGTAGAGACAGAGGAAGATCTGCTGGAACGAGTTCTGGTCGCTGCACAAGACACTGAAGAGACACCATGTGGGATGGAGAGAGTGTACCAGAACATGCTTCGGAGGTACAATGTGTGTAAGAATGTTGGTGGTCGCCACATCGAGCCGCTGTTGCAATGCATCGGTACGTTGCGGCTGGTGCCGTAGTTGCTGGGTTCTTGTTGTTGTCGACTAATGTAAACCATAAGGTGTAAGTTGTAATGCAAATGCGTAGGTAACAACCGAACGAGTCAGTATTCTTTTCAAATGGATTGCAATAATTGTGCTGCGTCACGCCTAAGTACATTCCTCACGAGGGTAGGGATGAGATAATCATCTGCATTGAAACTGTCGTAGAACGGAAATGACACGTTTCCTGACATGGATTCCTATTCAGAATGATATGTACTCACTACCCTATACATGTCCTCGAAGTTTGTAACGGGAATTGACCACCACTCTCTATATTCCACAGGCAAAACAATACTGCCATTTTCGACTTTTACTAGATAAGATGATGGCTTTAGATAATTATCCCAGGAAAATCTTGAGTGTAGATCTTACACCCAACTTTTCCGTACTATTATGTAAATGTTTCTTCAGGATGTTAAGATACCCTCCTCATTTACAACTGCCACACCATAGTTCGTCTGTTTTTTTTTTTTTTAATTTCATTATTCAAAACAACAATTTGATACATAAACAACTCACCAGCTTACTCATTAGCGGGTCCTAATTCTACATATACATTACAGTTACTGCAGCTACATTATTTTACTACTGCACTATGGGCATCTCTTGCTTGTGCTATCATTATTCAGAACCTATTACTTTGACTGCTTAGCTATCTATTGGTTAATACACTAGTGTCTGTTTTCTAATTCTATACTAGGTTGTACAAATGTTTAACTAATCTACACTAGCTGCAGCGTTGCAGGTGTGCCAGTGTGATATATAAACTTACGTTATCGGCCGTGCACACAGAGCTAATCGCAGTGTGCATGCCCTGGCACTGGGCTGCCCAAAATCTTGAATTCGCTGCAATTTGATACTAACAGTTTATCCTATCTTAACCTACATCTAGCCTAAAAGTCTTGTTAGTACTGTCATAATTAGTGCTTTATCGTAATCAGTGA
Source organism: Schistocerca gregaria (assembly GCF_023897955.1). NCBI lineage: Eukaryota > Metazoa > Arthropoda > Insecta > Orthoptera > Acrididae > Schistocerca > Schistocerca gregaria. The sequence continues at coordinate 167,226,203 of NC_064927.1, read as the reverse complement.
TTTATGCAACCCCCCCCCCCCCCCCCCCCTAAATCCGAGGCGTGCTGGATCCCGGCCGTGAGGTGGCCAGCCAAGTCCACGCTCTGGCGGAACAGGTCCGGTGCATAGAGTCTTGAACGGTGTGTTATCCTAATTATGATTGTTCCTTTGAAACTCCCTTAGGACTTTATCTGAGATTTCGTTTGCAAGTTCATTAAGTGCTTGGAAAGTGTCGTGCTGCCTGAGCAGATGATGCTTGTCACGACCTGGTAACTGTTGCCCAAGTGGTGATGCAACGGCATCGAAAAGGGACCACTCGTACACCGCATGGTGCGGAGTGCCCTGTATGGCGCGACCGTCGCACGATAGTGTAGCCCTCTTCCCGAACCAGCATAGATATTCCGGGTATGGTCCATGTCTGGTAAGAAAGTGCAGCAGTCTTCTGGTTGGTTTAAAATACCTGAGCTGCACTCCCTCATATTCGGCAGCAAGTTATAAGTTCAGCAGCTAGTTTCTTCCCCATCCCAGTGATCCCAGTGCTCCTCCATAGTTCCTCACCTCTTCTATTGATTTTGGGTTTGTCTCCTACGTGGACACCTATTATTTTAATTATTTTCTCTCTTTTTTCTTTCTTTGCCCAGTACCAAGCCACCTGCTTCCTGATCTTTACATCAAGCAGACAGTATATTACGCCAACACAACAGTGCCTTGCACCCTTCTCATGGTCATTGCAGGCATGACCCTAGTGGGTCTGCCGGCCACGGTGGCCGTGCGGTTCTAGGCGCTGCAGTATGGAACCGCGGGACTGCTACGGTCGCAGGTTCGAATCCTGCCTCGGGCATGGATGTGTGTGATGTCCTTAGGTTAGTAAGGTTTAAGTAGTTCTAAGTTCTAGGGGACTGATGTCCTAATATGTTAAGTCCGATAGTGCTCAGAGCCATTTTTTTTAACCTAGTGGTATCTGTGTGCCCAGACTCCCGAACCGTACCCTACAATGGATGTTAGGATTCTGTTACGGTACAGCTTTATCAGGTCCTCTGGTAGGTAGAAACGTTTAAGGCCAATTCCGATCAGATTATTGAGTGTTTCAGCGACCTCTGGGTCACAGTGTCAGTATACGTCGTGTAGTTCAACTTCTTGTCGACAGGTACTCCGAAGTATCTGGCCTTGCGGCGCCGAGGAACTGGTGAGTCGTCTGTTCTGGCCACGGGATTTATGCTGAATGGTCTTGCTTGGTGCTACCGTCATCTTTTCTCTGCGGCACCAAGTCAAGATTTACATAGCGTTTTCCACTCTTGGCTTCAAATCCTTGCAGCTGCGACCGTCAATCTGCAGGAGGAGGTGGTCTGCGTAGGCTATGACCTCTAGCACATCGTCACTATTCTTCAAACTGTCCAGAAGAGGTTCCATGTTGACATCCCAAACCAGTGGCCACAGGACAGAGCCCTGTTAACACCTCATTGTTATTCCTTTACTGATTTTCCAGCTGGGAACGATAGCCACACCACTATTTCTTCATAATAGCTCCCTCACCCCGCAGGCAGGTGAAGAGCGAAGGCCACCACAGATCGTCAAAGGCGCCACTGATGTCCATGATGCGGTCTATGTACTTGTGTGGGGCTGCGTCAGACGCCAATCGCCCCAACCGAAAGCCGAACTTTCCATCATTCACTCCCCACAGCACGCAGTGTGCTGTTAGTCTGTCTGCTAGCAGCTTCTCAAAAAGTTTTCCCAGCAGGTCCAGTAAACAGATTGCCCTATACGATTGTACCTCTCTCGGGTATTTGTCTGGACCTTTCTTTATTATCACCACATTAGCCTTTTACCGTATAGAAAGGAATTTCTTGAGCCCCAAATACTCATTATACAACTTCCTCACAGGCGCCACCAACTAGGGGGAGGAGGGGGGGGGGGGCGAGGAATAGAACTTCTGCGAGAGTGGAAGCTGTCATCAAGGCTAAGGGTGGGCCAACACTATTACTGATGGGGGGCGCCACGAAATTGGAAGTCATTTTCAGGTGTCCAGATACTTTTGATCACATAGTGTATGTTCAAACTGACCCTTGTGGTCAGGGACAATCTCTCTCTCCTCTAATCCTGGGACAGAGGTGGTCTGAAGATCAGGAATGAGCAAGAATTCAACCTGTAGTAGTGATGAAGAAGGATGATATAATTCTAAGAGAAGCACTCCGTCTTCAGGCCACTAGTGGCTCATCATCCGACCGGCGTGTCATCCTCGGATGGGGATGCGGATAGGAGGGGCGTGTGGTCAGCACAACGCTCTCCCGGCCGTTATGACGGTTTTCTTTGACTGGAGCCGCTACTATTCGGTCGAGTAGCTCCTCAATTGGAATCACGAGGCTGAGTGCACCCAGAAAAATGGCAACAACGCATGGCGGCGCGGATGGTCACCCAGCCAAGTGCCGGCCACTCCCGACAGCACAACTTCGGTGATCTGCCGGGCACTGGTGTATCCATTGCGGCAAGACCGTTGGCTCGATTCTAAGAGAAGGAGTGCAAGTAAATCCCATTAGCAGTAAAAGTGGGCTAACAGGCTTACCTTATCAGAGAAGTTTGGGGATGGATCCTATTAGGGTATACCCAAACACCGAACATGCAACGTAGCTAGTGCACCTGGAGGAGCCGGCCGTCGTCACTACAGCTGAGAGGCATGTGGTGCGTGTCGGTCATGAGTACGGCAGAGACGTCACCTTTTCGGTAATGGAGGCTGCTGACAGGATACAGCTCAAGACCATGAATCTCCACACTCACTTTGTAGCCCTGCGAGACTTAGTTAAAAAGGTTTTCGAAAGAAGAAACGAAAATTTCGACCTGGATGAACTCTACAATCAATCTGTCCTAACAAATGCACATGACTGAAGAAAAAATTGGCCAGAATCGCGCATTCACACATGCTTCCCATGACGACTAAGCTTAACATGCAACGTATAAAAGGGCATAACAGTAGATTAGTAATGCAGGAACTTCAAAGAGTGGTGGAGGAGGAGCCCGGACATGTTCTGTCTGCAGGAGCCATACTCCCTCGCTGGGCAGATCCCTTTCACGGCGGAAAATTGGCAAGTGATTTGCAGTGGAGCAGAGACAAAAGCAGCAGTTGTAATAATAAACAAGGCACTGACAGTCACCACTGCAACGTCCTGGAACTTCAGTCACCTGGTGGGGTATTATAATTCATTAATATGTATATTCAGTATGGGAGAGAAATTGACGCGTTTTAGACAAGCTAGTTCGGGTGGCCACGGCGTTGAAAGAGCGAAGACTCATTGTGATGGAGGACAGAAATGCCAAGTTCCCCCTATGGTTCACTGACACTCAGGACGACAGGGGAGACAAAGCGGAGGAGACAATCATGGCACTGTCATGGTTGGCAATATACAAGGAACCCCTCGCCCTGGTGGAGGGAGCGAGGGTACAAACATAGACCTTACTTAGTAACATCAAATCTTGCGAACAGAATAAACGAATGGATAGTCTTGGAAAAAATTACCACCAGTGACCGTAATTAACTAACGTGGGACATGGGTTGGGAGATACAGCTTTACCACAATATGTCCAATTGGGAGCGCCTAGCTGGGGAATGCGATATACCGATATTGCCGGAGGGGGACGAAAATGTAGAAGAGTATGCCGACGAAGTGGTGAGAGACCTTACCAGGATGCTGAAGGCGGTCCTTCCAGCAGGAGGAAAGCTGATGCAGCCTCTCCATCACCATGGTCAGCTGAAGTAGGGCAGATGCATTAGTGTGTAAGGAGGGCGAGGAGGTACTACAGCCCGCATCTCGTGGTCGTGCCGTAGCGTTCTCGCTTCCCACGCACGGGTTCCCGGGTTCGATTACCGGCGGGGTTAGGGATTTTCTCTGCCTCGTGATGGATGGGTGTTGTGTGATGTCCTTAGGTTAGTCAGGTTTAAGTAGTTCTAAGTTCTAGGGGACTGATGACCATAGATGTTAAGTCCCATAGTGCTCAGAGCCATTTGAACCATTTGAGGTACTACAAGTGGAGTGTCGTCTGGGAGGAAAAGCAAATTTAGTTGTGAAACTTCCTGGCAGATTAAAACTGTGTGCCCGACCGAGACTCGAACTCGGGACCTTTGCCTTTCGCGGGGAAGTGCTCTACCTGACAGTACCGGGCGTGAGTCGTGCTTCGGTAGCTCAGATGGTAGAGCACTTGCCCGCGAAAGGCAAAGGTCCCGAGTTCGAGTCTCGGTCGGGCACACAGTTTTAATCTGCCAGGAAGTTTCATATCAGCGCACACTCCGCTGCAGAGTGAAAATCTCATTCTGGAAATTTAGTTGTGTCTACATAGGAAGTCAAAAGAACAGGAGCTGGAAGGTTTCTTGGGGAATCGCAGCCCATTCTTCACTGGTTTCTGCACTCAGGAGAGGTATCAATCTCGGTGTCTGAGGCCTGGCACGAAGTCGGCGTTCCAAAACATCCCAAAGGTGTTCTATAGGATTCAGATCAGGACTCTGTGCAGGTCGATCCACTATAGGGATGTTATTACCGTGTAACCACTCCACCACAGGCCGTGCATTATATACAGGTGCTCGATCATGCTGAAAGATGCAATCGCCATCCCTGAATTGCTCTTTAACAGTGGGAAGCAAGAAAGTGCTTAAAACATCAATGTAGGCCTGTGCTGTGATAGTGCCACGCAAAACAACAAGACGTGCAAGCCCCCTCCATGAAAAACACGACCATACCATAACACTACCGCCTCCGAATTTTAATGTTACCACTACACACACCGGCAGATGACGTTCACCTGGCATTCGCCATACCCACACCCTGCCATCGGATCACAACATTGTGTACCGTGAAACGTCACTCCACAAAACGTTTTTCCACTGTTCAATCGTTCAATGTTTACGTTCCTTACACCAAACTAGGCGTCGTTTGGCATTTACCGGAGTGATGTGTGGCTTATGAGCAGGCGCTCGACCATGAAATACCAGTTTTCTCACCTCCCGCCTCTGTCATAGTACTTGCAGTGGATCGTGGTGCAGTTTGGAATTCATGTGTGATGTCTGGACAGATGTCTGACTATTACACATTACGACCCTCTTCAACCATCGACGGTCTCTGTCAATCAACAGAAGAGGTCGGCCTGTACGCTTTTGTGCTGTACGTGTCTTTTCACGTTTTCAATTCACTATTGGAAACCGTGAACCGGGGGATGTTTAGGAGTGTGGAAATAACACGTACAGACGTATAAAACTAGTGACACCCAATCACCTGACCACGTTCGAAGTCTGTGAGCTCGGCGGAGCGCCCCATTCTGCTCTCTCACGATGTCTGTTGACTGCTGAGGTCTCTGATACAGGGTATCTGGCATCAGGTGGCAGCACAATGCACCTGATATGAAAAACGTATGTTTTTGTGGGTGTCCTTATACTTCGAGGCTCGGCGAACTTCAGTGAAAATTTAAGTAGGGCAGTTCCGCTCAGTGCTGTTGCAGGTCTTCTTACTTCTTTGCGTGCAGGGAATGCACACTCCTTTTTTACCACAAATTTTTCGTATATAAACTTCAGCCACACACCTGGAGCAAGCCGGCCATAGCTCGCACAATTGTGGCATCAGGGTACTACCAGATAATCTTGTTCGTTTATCGCATGAAAACCCATACAGATTTCGCCCATAGTGGTTACTTTGCGCCACATTTTCCCTAAATCCTCGGCAACATGAAGTACATCTCCCGTTCCCGAAACCCAGTCTCGACGCGCAGCTTAAATTCATTTTTAAAGGATTTCGTATCATATCAACAAAATTTTGCTGACATGTTATTTCGTAAATTTCATTTTCCATTAGTGTGACTGACACATCGCACAGTATTACCAGTGGATTCCGCTTCTTACGCGGCTCACACTTTACTACTGAACTTAATTTTTGATTATTAAGGATTTTGTTTCTACCTTCCTTTGTGGCAACATCTACAATGATCACATTTTTAGTTCATTTACTTTATTAATACTTATTTTCTTTACAGACGGATGGAAAAACTAGTAGAAGCCGACCTCGGGGAAGATCAGTTTGGATTCTGCAGAAATATCGGAACACGTGAGGCAATACTTATCTTAGAAGCTAGATTAAGGAAAGGCAAACCTACGTTTCTAGCATTTGTAGACTTAGAGAAAGCTTTTGACAATGTTGACTGGAATACTCTCTTTCAAATTCTGGAGGTGGCAGGGGTAATATACAGAGAGCGAAGGGCTATTTACAATTTGTACAGAAACCAGATGGCAGTTATAAGAGTCGAAGGACATGAAAGGCAAGCAGTTGTTGGGAAGGTAGTGAGACAGGGTTGTAGCCTCTCCTCAATGTTATTCAATCTGTATATTGAGCAAGCAGTGAAGGAAACAAAAGAAAAATTCGGAGTAGGTATTAAAATCCATGGGGAAGAAATAAAAACTTTGAGGTCGCCGATGGCATTGTAATTCTGTCAGAGACAGCAAAGGACTTGGAAGAGCAGTTGAACGGAATGGATAGCGTCTTGAAAGGAGGATATAAGATGAACATCAACAAAAGCAATACGAGGATAATGGAATGTAGTCGAATTAAGTCGGGTGATGCTGAGGGAATTAGATTAGGAAATGATATGCTTAAAGTAGAAAAGGAGTTTTGCTATTTTGGGAGCAAAATAACTTGTGATGGTCGAAGTAGAGAGGATATAAAATGTAGACTAGCAATGGCAAGGAAAGGGTTTCTGAAGAAGAGAAATTTGTTAACATCGAGTATAGATTTAAGTGTCAGAAAGCCATTTTTGAAAGTATTTGTATGGAGTGTAGCCATGTATGGGAGTGAAACATGGACGATAACTAGTTTGGACAAGAAGAGAATAGAAGCTTTTGAAATGTGGTGCTACAGAAGAATGCTGAAGATTAGATGGGTAGATCATCTAACTGATGAGGAGGTATTGAATAGAATTGGCTAGCAGAGAAGATTGTGGCACAACTTGACTAGAAGAAGGGATCGGTTGGTAGGACGTGTTCTGAGGCATCAAGTGATCACCAATTTAGTATTGGAGGGCAGCGTGGTGGGAAAAAATCGTAGAGGGAGACCAAGAGATGAATACACTAAATAGATACAGAAGGATGTAGGTTGCAGTAGGTACTGGGAGATGAAGAAGCTTGCACAGGATATAGCAGCATGGAGAGCTGCAGCAAACCAGTCTCAGGACTAAAGACCACAACAACAACAACACTTTCTTTTTTTCAGGATTCACTGTTGTTGTGAAGATTTCCTGTACTTTATTTATGTTCTGAGCCGTGCTCACCTTGTCCAAACCCGTGTTGATTGTCGACAACTATAACGCACACTGATGTTTGGGTTTCAAACCAAGCCGCCGTACCAGTACTGGCGCTTAGTGGCGAGTCATGACACTAATACCACTAATAAAGCATATTCTGCAGTGCGTAGTCTGAACATCATGACCATAAAGTTGGATACCCGTACGGTAAATTGTTTTCGGTCTACCTCGGTTGAAGTAGGAAAAGTTTAATTATAACCGTCATGTACTTACAGATAGCGTTTTAAAAGCATATGTCCGAAAATTTGAAAATAATGTGAGTTGCGTAATTAATTTAAGAACAAAAGTAGCAAAATAACTCTCACAACTTTGACAAACATCACAATTTACACAACCTTAAATAGAAATTGTCGGCCGCGGTAGTCTCGCGATTCTAGGCGCGCAGTCCGGAACCGTGCGACTGCTACGGTCGCAGGTTCGAATCCTGCCTCGGGCATGGATGTGTGTGATGTCCTTAGGTTAGTTAGGTTTAAGTAGTTCTAAGTTCTAGGGGACTAATGACCACAGCAGTTGAGTCCCATAGTGCTCAGAGCCAAATAGAAATTTGTTTTCATCTTTATCAGCATTTCACTAAATACTATGACTGTGAATACAGGTTTGCAGACTACTGTTTCTTTCAGTGTTTCATTCTATTCCGTTTTTTTTTCTTTAGGTGTGAATGTACGATTTTAGGCTACTATGTGGGCTCATCGTCAAGGGCAGGGTCTCAAGCAAACAAGTGAAAGGTGTCCTTTGTTTAAAATGGCTTGTGATTTCTATAATTCCTTGTCATTTTCAACAGTCCAGTCTTACGTTTCATGCTATTTGTTCTCCATAACTTAGCTGCGAAATTTGGAAAATTACAAATGTAAAAATGTAAAGGCTTCTTCTAAAATATTTTTATTTTTATGAAAAAACGTACCACTACAACTGTATCTTGAGGATGTCGTTATTCAATCACACGACATTACCGGCACTCCCAAACCCCACCACTGCCAAAAAAGTATTCGATTTCCTTGAAGTATTTACTCTGGGATCTTTGTTCCTAACACACGTGGGCTTTCTTCAGGAGTCTATACTCGACCAAATTTTCCAAACTACTGGCCGAGTACAGACTCCCGATGAAAGCCCACGTGCGCTAGTAACAAGGATCCCAGAGTAAATGTACCAGGGAAATCAAATACTCTTTTGTCAGTGGTGAGGCCTGAGGACGGCGGTAACGTGCCGCCGGCAACATTCGTGTGATCGAATAAAGACATTCTCAAGATACATCTGTGGTGATACTTTCTTTCATATACATCATCTGCTGTAGTTCCTCGCCCATGCAATAAGATGGACGTCCATACATTTTTTCTAAGAGGGGAGGGTGAGAGGTGAGTGAAAGGGGGGGGGGGGGGTCATGACATCCATCAAGGATTCGCACCTGGCTGCAGATCTGTATGTGTTAGACTTTAATTAGTAAAACTCGGATCACGGAACATATTAACTAAATGTATGTATTTATGTACGTTTCCTCCTCAAGACCACTGAACAGTGAATCGATTTTAACCAAACCTGCTACACATATCAATTACTGTCTGGAAATAAGTTCTGTGGGGGTAAGAACCACTTACATATGGAAGGGATCAGGGTGAAAAAAAGTGCAGGGCACAATGCGCAAGTACCTCAATTTTATCCATCCAGTACTTGAAAACGAGTGCACTTAGTGACTTGACACACAATTTAAAACCTTTACAAAACAACCCCCACAAAATGATGAAACGAAAAAAGTTTAACGCCTACTACATTTTCACTGTTCTTGTAGTGAAACTGTCGCACCAGGAATGATGTTTTACTTTATTACTTCTTTAGTACTGACTGTATTCGAGATACATTTTCCAGACCATCGTCAATATACCACTGAATATACCTACAAAATTATGTCATTGTACGACACATAGTTCTGGAGGTATGACGTCATAAATATTGGAATGCGCGAAAACGAAACTGATTTATTTTATCAGTTGGCGAGGGTAAAACCTGATACCTCTCATAAGTGTATACAGGAAAATATAATAATGATGGTAATTATTATTTTTAAGAATAAATAAATGAATAAAAAATAGTAATAAAAATAAAATAATTTTTATTTTATTAAAAAAATAAGAAATCTCTCTCCCTCTCTAATACACACACACACACACACACACACACACACACATTCACAAAGCAGTTGAATGCAGAAAACAGAGAATGTTGGTAACAGTTAGGAAAACAAATGAAACATTGTATAAAAAGATGGCAGTTACAGTGATGTGTAACGTAAACAGTATACTGAAAGTGAACTGTAAGATGTCTACCTGGTTGCCAGATGAGAAAAAGCAGTTTTCTTCGATGCAGTGAATTAGAAGTTACCTGTAAGTACCTTTCCATTTCATAAAAAGTTAAGGAACTGTTTTTAAATCTATGACCTAGATGTGAAACCATAACCTATGTGTAAAAATGGACAAATCAAGTAATATTTCAGGACACCCACTGAAGATATGTAGTAAAAAAGGCGAAACGCGTCTGGGTGTATAAATAAAAATAAAAATGTCGATGTGCAGCGCGAAAAAAAGTTCTTTGAAACAACTGCAATTTATATACAGCTACTGCGAAAATGGCCACTACAAGAAACATAAAATCTTTTTGTCTGATAATCTGTGCCGTACAGTACTTTCACTTCAATACCTCATAATATTTTAGAAACTATGTTGTACACACATTCTGATGTGAATAATACTACGCGAATTAGATGAAAAAGGCTTTTTCTACTTTGATTTGAACTTAATATTTGCGAAAAGGCTTTTAATGGTTCATATGTCTATATCTACAACTACATCATACTCCGCAAGCCACCTAATGGTTCGTGGCGGAGGGTGTTTCGGTACCTCTATCTAATCCCGCCAACCCTGTTACAATCGCGAATAGTGCCTGAGAAGAATGATTGTCAGTAAGCCTCTGTATTGGCTCTAATTTCTCGAATTTTCTCCTCGTGGTCAATGCGCGAGATGTATGTGGGGGAAAGTAATATGCTGCCCGACGCTTCCTGAAAAGAGCTCTCCCCAAATTTCAATAATCAATCTCTCCGTGTTTCACAACGCCTCTCTTGTAACATCTGCCAGTGGAATATGTTTAACACCTCCGCAAAGCTCTGTCGCCAACTACACGATCACGTGACGAAATGCGCCGCTCTTCGTTGGATCTTCTCTATTTCATCACTCCTACCTGATAGGGATCTCAGATAGATGAACAATACTCAAGAATCGGGCGAAGAAGCTCCTTATAAATTACATGATGTGATTAAATGGAATGAATACAGTCCTTATCCAGTCTTCACTGTTTAATCCATACTATTTGTTGCGTAATATACACACTGTATGATGTATAGCTACTTCAGTAGCACAGTGTATAGACGTCGGCGATCCTGCTCGCTATACTCTGTGTGCACTGCTCAACAGCGACGCAGCGCATTCCGACACATAGGGCGTTGGAACAGCGTGCAAGAGAAGAGAGCAGGACGCACATGAGGAGATATGCTTACACAAACAGGCAGACACGTGAGGGAAGCTGATATTATTACAAAAAGAGTAAATTACCTACCTACCATCATTCACCACAGCACAACTACTGATGTATGAGCACAGTTGCATATAACAGATAAACTACACATGATTATTGAAGAGAACATGTATGCATTAATGTTCCATATTTGCTCTTAAATCACACTTGGTACACACACTCTTACTGCCTGGAAGGGCACGCTGTGGGGATAAGAACCACTTACCTCTCAAAGGTGTGGGGTTGGAGGTGAAAAAGAAGTGAAGCTCAAGACGCACAAATTGCCAGACACTATACATCCAGTATTTGAGACCGAAAGCACGTAGTGGCTTGCAACAAACTTTACACATAATTTCAGACCTTTACAAGACTTTCTCACACGCACCCTCCACAAAATGATGGAGGGAAAAAAGTTTATCTCTTACTAAATTTTTGCTGTTCATGCATTAAAGCTGCCGTATTAGGCATGAGCTTTGATTTATTACTTCTTCACTAGTAGCTCTATTCGCAAGAGAACTCTTAACACTGCAGCGCGTCAGCAATCATGGATAATTTAATGATTATAAAGAATCCGCCTCGATTTCAAATAGAAACCGGATATTGAACTAGGTTTCGGGCGAGTCTTTTGCCCTTTTGGTCGTTCTGTATTAATGTTGGACCATGCCTCTTTCGGCAGTTTGAAGTTTTAGTATGTTCCGAAGAGGCGTGGTTGTCCGAGCCGAAACCTAGGTCAACATCCGGTTTCTATTTTCAATCGAGGTAGATTCTTTATAATCATTAAACTATTCTCAAGAAATTTTCCAGGCTGTGTTGAGTATACCTCTGAATGTAGCTACAAAAATATGTCATTTTACGACGCACAACTCGTGAGATATGATATCATAAATGCTGAGAGGCATGAAAAACATACAAACGTGTTATAATACGCAAATATGTTAAACAGATTGGAAAATATGAGACACGAGGGCGTATGGGCAAAGCTGTCGGTAAAAAACTCCTTCTAAACCCCTGCAGCTATTTAGTCCAAACTTGTTACATAATACCTACTATCTGGAAAGAAATACTGTGGGGGTCATAACCAGCAGCCATATTTTGGGGTGGGGGGTTACAATGTGGGGAGACAAGGAGGGAGTAAGAGATGGGCAGACAGAGAGGGGGAACGAGGAAGTGGACACTGATATCAGGGAGAATGAGATAGAGTGGGGGAGGGGTAGAAGCGCACAGAGAGAGAAATAGAATAAGGCAAACAAAAAAGAGGAAGAAATGGAGAGAGGGAGGGGAGGCGAGGATGTACTGAGAGAGAGGGAGAGGGGATGGGGAGGAGGAAGAGGACAGAAAAAGGGGACAGGAGATCGACAGAAAGAGAGACAGGAGGAGACTGACAGATAAAGTAAACAAAAAAAGGGGGTGGACAGAGGTGAGGAGGAGGAGGAGACAACGGGGACAGGAGCAGATGATCTTACAGAGGGAGGAGGAGATGTGCGGGGGGGGGGGGGGGGGGGCAGGGGAGGAACAGATGGATAGTGGGGTGAAGCAGATCGAGAGTGAAAGTGTGAGGAGCAGATAGGCAGAGAAGGGGGGAACAGCACATGGACAGAGAGAGTGGCGGCGGTAGGTGGATAGAGAGTGAGGGTGGAGGCGTTGGATAGAGGAGATGGTTAGTAGAAGTGGAATAAATACGTACCTGGAAGTTGGAAACTGTGTACTTGCCTTGAGGCAGTGAAACTCTGGCGCACAAATTACCCAAACTGTATTCATCCAGTGTTTAAGTATGATGGTGCTTGGCAACTTGAAACTTTATACGTAATTTCAAACCTTTTCTGAAACTTTTTTTCCATGACCCCCCCCCCCCCCCCCCCACAAAGTAATGAAAGGAAGACGTTTATCTCTTACTACATTTTCTCTGTTCATGCAGCAAAACTTTAACATCAAACTTGACTTTTTAATTTACAACTTTTTTACTGACAGTTCTACTCGCAACACATTTTGCACATAGTATCAACATCCACATATATCACTGAATGTAACTGAAAAATTACATCATTTTATGACTGTCACTTCAGGAGATATGGTGTCAACGTTGAAACGCGTGAACAATTAGTTTCTCTTAAAACGGAGCTGCTTTGAGCATTGTGGTTAGACTTCTTAAGCAATCGGTGCATTTTCATATTTACCTTGCTGAGAGTGACAAAGAGAGATGACGCAGTGTTTAGCACAGTCGACTCTAATCCAGGAGGTGAGCGGTTCAAAATCCCTTCCGGCTAGGCGGCCATCCAGATTTAAATTATCCGTGATTTTCCTTAATCGCCCTAGACAAATGCCGGACCGTCCCTTTGAAGATTCCACAACCGATTTCTTCCTTCGTCCTTCAGTAATCTTAGCTTGTGCTCCATCTTTAACTACCACGCTGTTGACAGGACGTTAAACTCTGATCCTCCTACATTTCTCCCTTCCTTCTTTCCTTCCAAAGAATGAGTAGCACTCAGGTCATTGCAGTGAGTGACGCAGTCGCTTGTCTGCGCTGCCGGTGATTAGAAACTGGAGATTATCACGAAGGTATGATTGGGGAAGTTGTTAAAAGTACAGTCATGTTCTGCTACGAATGAAGCATTACAGAGTTATATGTGTAAGTAATAATTCGCGTCGTAGCGACTGCGTTGAATCCAGTCTATGAATACCTTGAAAAAAGAGAGACATCATACATTGGCTTGTACAGAACCAATGCACATATCACTGTAATTAAAGCCTAACTAGGTTGATGCTTGTATACCGATCCATAGTTCAGAAAATGGTTAAGGTTGTGGAACGTAATTCCGTTGGCTTATTGCCACGGCATACCATTGCGATTTTAATCCCATAGAGCTTATTGGAAAGCAGATAAAGGAATTTATGGATAGATACTACAGTAAACACACTGAAATTAATAACCACGCTCTGTAGGAGGTCACTGTCTAACATTGCTGGGATGAGGTATCACGTACCCTGAAAAAATAAGGGGATATGCAGCACTTGGATGTCTTCATGGATATTGTTTTTCATCAGTTTCTCGTCAGTATAGTATGTGGCAGCCCCAATTGTGAACTGCTTTTCTCGAATTCTGATACGAGTTGAAAGGTTGTCTGTTAGCTGACTGTATATTAACTTCAATAGCTTCAGTATTTAGTTATATGGCGAAATTTATGTAATTCTTCCTTATTTTAAACATACCTAATTCAAATAAAGTATCTTATGTTTGCAACAGTTTTTTATTATTCAGTGCTTTAAAATACAGTGTTTGAGCTTTGAGATTCCTTTCAGTGAATTCCAAAGCGGGCGTTGACATCTTCACAAACTTGAGATGCGTCGGTGTGGTCTTTAGCCCCAGAAAGGATACCCAAATCCATAACCTTAAAACAAAAAAACAAAAAAATAATTCACATTTAATAAAAAATAATAAGGAATTAAATATAATAATAACACGAAAGTCATGGAAAACAACATAATTTTTTCAGAGAAATAATTACACAGCGATTTGAAAGAACTTTAATAATTTAAACATGAAAAAATACAGGTTTCATAAACAGTCCTTTTGTTATTACATGAAAATTTTAGAAGAGTAGAACGTTATTCTTTTAAGCAGCATATACTTATTTTTATGGCTACGATTTCTCTAGTTCCTCAGACAATGTGTTTATTCTAGTGTTTTCACCATAGAAAAATAAACGTTTATATGTCACTTTCCCCACTTATCTGTAATATTTTTATTCGATAACTGCTGTTAAAGAACACGTTAGCTGACTGTCACGTATTACGTGAAGATTTCTTTGCAGCCCTGAAGCTTTGCATTTTTACTGAAGCAGCCTGTTTCCTTTCCCGTGTCCATTCAGTTTGTATTCTTAATGGAAGACATGAAAGCTTTCGCTCACTCACTCTTACTTTGTCCAGTCTGTCACGTCTCCTAGATTTAATACAGCCCATTCAAGATCCTTTCTCACGTCTCTGAACTATCTGTTGCAAACTTTATGTCTCCTTTCCAGTATACTAAAAATCTGTTTTATTACCCACGTCTCAACTTTCCTAAATAATACCAGTAAATTTTGGTCTCCTTTTTCTTGTTTCGTGACACAGTTTTCACTCACCTTAATCTACAATGTCCACCTACGATTTTTGGGTCCTATACCTTGTGGAGGATCTTCCTCTCTAATTTCTCGGTTTGTTTCAGTCCTGACATTCTCGTCTTCAGGGCCATCCACAGTCAGAGACAGTCTCTTTAATCACAGCGTTGTAATGTATTAGCTTAACTAGCCTTTAGATAGCTTTTCTCCGACATACATCTTGTGTCCTGAGAAAAGCAATGACAGTCTGTTCTCGCTTGATGTTGCTGGCAACTCCTTCGCCAGTTCTCAATTGTACCATTTCTCCGATGAGTTTAACGCTCTCAGCTCTTTCTATCTTACCATGCCTCGTCTACAAGTAACGAGTGGCAGCTTTGACGCTTGTCACACATTTTTAAGGAAATCTGTTTTTTTGTTTTGATGTATATATCTACGCAGTAGTTGTGTAGTTTCTGTATAGGGTCTCGAGATTGCCTGAAAATGCAAGGCAGTTGATCTACTTTTGGTTGTGGCAACGTATGCTTCGTTGGCAACCCTTGCATGTCCTGTTCTTCTTCACATTCTTAAGTACTCTTCTCCAAAATTCTTACGCTGTCGGTTTCAGACGCAAGTGCGTCATGTATATGCATACCAGTGAAACTCGGTTACCTGTAATTAACATAAAACTAACAGAATATAAAGAGAGGAATAAGAATACACATTTCCCCATCATATTCTTTAGTAGTTGACCCGTTGTTTTCCCCCCTATTACCATGGAAGCTTCACGTGTTCTAACGTTTTTCTACCGAGGAAGATTTTTATAGTTTGCTGTTCTTGCGGTTCATGGTCTCAGCGACAAATGTCCTACTGTCCCATTTCTGTGATGTTTCTTGGTAAATATATACTTCCATTTCGTACTCTGTCTCTCCACTTCAGTTTCAGTATTCGTGATCAGTAATACATTGCTTATGCTGGCGATTTATTCTTCTCTGCCCCCCCCCCCCCCCCCAAGAAAAAGTCCATATTTCCACTCCAAACTATGCGGCTGTCATGCTATATCTACTGCTTTCTACTTTACATCCAAATACTTCGGTGTATGTTCAGTGTTACTAGCGTCCATCTACTTGCGTTCATTATTTCTTCTCATATCTTCATTTCTTCGACCAACCAGTTTATTCTTACTTTCTCTTCTAGTATAATTTTTCTGTTTATTTTTCTCATAATACTTAAGTCAGAGGTTGATTTATCCTTGAGTTGTATTATAAGGTATGTAAGCTGTCATGGGTAGACGACATTACTTTAAAATTGTTGCGATCTTTCAGAGAACCAGATACGACAAAACTATTCCATCTGGTGTTCAGGATATATGAAAGAACGAAACACTGTCAGACTTTAAACTAAATGTATGCTTTTAATTACAAGGAAGGCGTATATTAGCGTGATAGTATTAGAGAACCATTAGTTTAATAAGCGACGCTTGCAGAATACTGTCGGGATTCTTTGCAAACGAATGGAAAATGAGATCGAAACCGGCCTCAGGGAAGGTACGTTCGAGGCAGTACTGACTCCAGGAATTATCTCGAAAGGCAGAGTGAAGAAATTCAAACCTACGTTTATCAGGAAGGAATTAGATCAGGAAACAAGGCACAAAAAGCTATGAATGAGTTTTGTTTTTTCGGTACCAAAACAAGCATCGACGACGGATGTAGATAGGATACAAAATAACGGAGATATAAAATACAGGTTGGAAATACCAAGAAAAACATTTCTTTAACAGAGAAATTTGTTACCATCGAATATAAACTGAAACTGATCTGATGGAATTATATTTTTCTGGAGGGGTATTATTCTCAACTTTATCTATTAAAACTTACGCCACGGCCAGGACTTGAACCCAGATCTTCTGCTTCATCTTCTATCCTTATCGAAGGTGGAGTTGAGATTCATATGTCTCCACGAAAATATAGTTCCATCACATGAGCTGATCACCTACGCTTGAGGTACGGGCAACATTTCCCCATTACGTACAAAGCAGGGGTGCTATTCCAAACCGGCCGAGGTGGTCTCGCGGTTCTAGGCACTCAGTCCGGAGCCGCGCGACTGCTACGGTCGCAGGTTCGAATCCTGCCTCGGGCATGGATGTGTGTGAAGTCCTTAGGTTAGTTAGGTTTAAGTAGTTCTAAGTTCCAGGGGACTGATGGCCTCAGATGTTAGGTCCCATAGTGCTCAGAGCCATTTGAACCATTTTTTTGCTGTTCCAGTCTCGGGGAGCCTTGACAATACTGACGATTTCAGAAGGGGTAAATGGGCTGAAGATGTGAAATGAAGTTTGTCCTAGGGAGGGCATTCGACTACCGTAGTATCTGCAAGTCTGAGAGCCACAAGGCTCTGGTGATGTAGTGGTTTGCCCTCATTCCTAATAAACAGGAGACCCAGGTTCAAGCCCAGCTGTGGCACAAATTTTAACCCATTACTTCAGCTTCGATCCATATCGAAGACAAATTGAAATGGTAGAAAGTCTTGTAAGTAGGCTGTTTGGGTTTTTGTATTGGTAACGACATGTAGCGCTCTATATGAAAATCACTGACTGTGCTGTGTGCAGTCTGTGGCTGGTTGGCATTGTTGTTGCAATATTCGCCATTGTAGTGTTAATAGCGCGAAGCATTGCACAGTTGGAGGTGAGCCGCCAGCAGTGGTGGATGTGGGGAGAGAGATGGAATTTTGAGAGCGGATGATCTGGACGTGTGTCCATCAGAGACAGTACATTTGTAAGACTGGATGTCATGAACTGCTATATATATTATGACTTTTGAACACTATTAAGGTAAATACATTGTTTGTTCTCTATCAAAATCTTTCATTTGCTAACTATGCCTATCTGTAGTTAGTGCCTTCAGTAGTTTGAATCTTTTATTTAGCTGGCAGTAGTGGCGCTCGCTGAACTGCAGTAGTTCGAGTAAGGAAGATTTTTGTGAGCTAAGTGATTTGTGAAAGGTATAGGTTAATTTAGTCAGGGCCATTCTCTTGTAGGGATTATTGAAAGTCATATTCCGTTGCCCCAAAAATATTGTGTGTCAGTTTAAGCACAGTCATATATAGTTTTTCTAAGGGGACGTTTCAGTCTCAAGATAGGGTTAAACAGCCAACTGGTTGCACATAAACGGTACGTACAATAAATAGTTCAGACAAGAAGAGAATAGAAGCTTTAGAAATGTGAAGCTACAGGACAATACTGAAGCACAGTCATATATAGTTTTTCTAAGGGGACGTTTCAGTCTCAAGATAGGGTTAAACAGCCAACTGGTTGCACATAAACGGTACGTACAATAAATAGTTCAGACAAGAAGAGAATAGAAGCTTTAGAAATGTGAAGCTACAGGACAATACTGAAGGTTTGATCTGTAGATCGGAAAGCTAATGAGGTGGTATTAATTGGAATTGGGGAAAAATTTGATTAAAAGATGGAATAGAACACATCTTAAGGCATCAATGAATCGTCAGTTTTGGTAATGGAGGGTAGTATTGAAGGCAAAGGGGAAGGTGGATAGTATGGAACCAAGGGGTAACAACGGTAAGCAGGATCAAATAGTTGTAGGTTGCTGTACGAGTAGTTATGTAGATATTAACTGGCTTGTACAGGACAGCTATCGTGGAGAGGTATATCAAACCAGTCTCCGATCTGAAGACAACAACAAATTCTATCACATTCAGGCGATGTCCTAAGTTTCCTTTACTTCTAACGACGAGTGGTATGTCATTTGAGAAGGGTTAGGTATGGTTTCACTTTTACTCCTCTTCCAATACCTCCATCTTGATCCTGATCCTAATGCTTCAACATAAAAGTTTACATCTTAGGACTACAAATGGCTGTGTTTCATTGCTACCCTCGCATTTACACCTCAATAGCACTGGATACTGGTAAGTTTAGCGCCCGTCAAACTTATCTTATGGAATTCCCAAATCTGTGGAGTCATCTCAATAGAGACTCACTCATTTCTTTCCGTTACACATTTTGGCAGGAAACATGTCTCTGATGTTGATCCATTCTGCGTGCTCTCAAACATAATATTGTACAGAGGGTCCTGAGCGGCGTGACCGTTATGTTGGGGCTGTAGGGTGTACTTGGTGTAGAGTGCGGGTCAGTTACCAGGCCAAGCGCGCCAGCCCCAGGGTCCCCACCCGAAGCCGAACGCGAAGCTCTCTGCAGGGGTCAGCGACTCCCTGCCTGCACCAGGGGCTCCAGCAGTGGCAGGCAACGCGGACGCGTAGGACACCACCGCTGTCACCAACAGCACCACCAGCGTCTGCAACACCACAGGAGTCTCTCACTCACAGGACATTGCATGCTCCACAAAATGCTGAGTGCTTTGAAGAATAAAAATTAGAAATAGTTGTTAAAAGGATGTCAGGACCCACTTAATGACTGCCATGGTCGGTCCTATAGCATTTCTTCACACAAGTGAGTTATCATTGGATGACCCCCCCACCCATTCACGAGTCAGTCGTCTTTCATTGATAAGACGAGCTTAAGGCAAACTTTGTATAAATTACACTGAGATGACAAAAGTCATGGGATAGCGGTATGGTCATATACTGATGACGGTGTCGTAGTGCACTAAATTTGGTGAGAACTTCAATACAAGATGCTTATAACAGTTTCCACAACGAAACTTTTTCTTGAAAGCTGCAGAAAATTCAAAGACATTCTAGGCGTAAGTAAATTATGTTAGCGGCAAGATACAATCAATGTATTCTCTGGGCGATTGCAATGAAAACACTGTTAATGACGGTGTTACTAAAGCAGAGTTATTAAACACAGCCTTCCGAAATTTCTTCACCAAAAGAGACGAAGTAAATGTTCCAGAATTCTAATCGAGAACAGCTGTCAACAGGAGTAACAAAGACAGTACACCAATCAGGTTCCTTTCATTGTATTCTGAAGCAATAGCTCCTTACTTAACAATCATATACAATCGTTCGCTCAGGGAAAGGTACGTACCCAAAGACTGAAAAGCTGCACAGGTCACAGCGGAATTCAAGAAAGGCAACAACAGTAATTTTACTAAATTAAGAGCCTATTTTAGTAACGCCGATACGCAATAGAATTTTGGAACATATATTGTATTAAAAAAATTATGAATTACCTCGAAGAGAACATTCTATTGACACATAGTCAACACGGATTTGGAAAACGTTGTTTTGTGAAACACAACTAGCTCTTTACTCACACGAAGTGTTGATTACTGTCGACAAATGATTTCAAATTGATTCCGTATTTCTAGATATCCAGAATGCTTTTGACACCGTACCTCAGAAGCGGCTTCTAATCGAATTGCATGCTTATGGAATTTCGTCTCAATTATCAAGTGGGACTCGCGATTTCCTGTCGGAGAGGTCACAGTTCGTAGTAATTGACGGAAAGTAATCGAGTGGAACAGAAGTGATTTCTGGCTTTCCCCAGGGTAGTGTTATAGACTGCTGTTCCTTAGCTGTATAAACGGTTTGGGAGACAATTTGAGCAGCCGTCTTCAGTTGTTTACAGATGACGCTGTCGTTTGTCGAACAGTAAAGTCATCAGAAGAGCAAAACAAATCGTAAAACGATTTAACAAAGAATATCTGTATAATGTGAAAATTTCCCCTAAATAATGAAAAATGTGAAGTCATCCACATGAGTGCTAAAATGAATCCTTTAAACTTCGATTCCACGATAAATCTATCAAATCTAAAGGCCCTAAATTCAAATAAATACCTAGGAATGACAGTTGCCGTTAACTTAAATTAGAAAGAACACGTAGAAAATGCTGTGAGGAAGGCGATCCAAAGACATGGTTTATTGGCAAAACACATAGAAGATGCTACACATCTACTAAAGGGACTTCCTATACTACGCTTGTCCGTCCTATTTTGCGGTAGAGCTACGCGGTGTGGAATCCTTACCAGATGGGATAAACGGAGGACATCGAGTAATTTCAAAGAAGGGAAGCACGTTTTGTATTATCGAGATATGGGCAAATGAGTGTCACGGACGTGATACAGGAATATTAAAATAAAGGGGTTTCTCGTTGCAACGGAATCTTCTGACAAAATTTCAATCACTAACTTTCTCCTCCGAATGCGAGTATATTTTACTGGCGCCGACCGACTTAGGGAGTAACTATCATCATAATAAAATATGGGATATCAGAGCTCGCACGGAAAGATGTAAGTGTTCGTTTCTTCCGCGCGCTGTTCGAGAGAGGAGTAACAGAGAATTATTGTGGAGGTGGTTCGATGAACCCTCTGCCAGGCATTTAAGTGTGATTTGAAGAGATGCTATGTAGATGTAGATATAAGTTTTAGCTACTACTTGTGACACACCTTGTCCACACACACACACACACACACACACACACACACACATACGGTAGCTTATGGCGCTTGGGTTTTAAACCGGCCCCGATAGCTGTAGAATTTTTATTCTACTACTGCAATTCCTCCATTACCCCACTGTCAAGCATGAACAAATATTCAGTGCCGTGACACGGCAGAATATTATATGTCATAGATGAGGAGTTTGGAACATGTTTTATACTCGTTTGCTGTGACATTTCCGGAGACTGAAAATCTCCTCAATAGGAATCAACACGGTTTCCGAAAACAATGATCGCGTGAAATCAGCACGCTCAATTCATCGACGAGACGTAGGAAGTAGTAAATACCGGAGTCCCGGTTGATGCTGTGCCACGACTTCTGGAAGGTGTTCTGTAGAGTTCTGCAATGCTTCCTAATCAACGAAATACGAGCCTAAGGAACATCAGATCATCTGTGTGGTTGGACTGCTGTTATAGTCAAATAACGTTCGGTATTTTCACCGGTCTACACTCGTTGTATTAGATTTACTTAAATTGGGTAGCAGCTGTCAGACTCTGCACTAAGCACCCATTATCTGCAGGTCATCCTGGGCTTTGCAGCAGTTTTTAAGGACACGGTTTTTCGAACACTTCCACGGACAGCCTCAACTGTAGCCGAAATTATCTAAATCTCTGGAACACATTAATGCCATGCCATGACATTTAGAGGTTACGACGGGTAGCACTTGAGGACACCACTCCATGCTAAATTCTCAAATTTACATTTTACAAGTACGTCTCACAAGTGTAGAAGTATGAAACCGGAATTTGGCTGCAATAATTACACGACTGCTGTTTGATACTGATAAACAACATTTTATTCAAGATAATCTCCACTGTTATTTACACATTTCTCCCACCCCTCCGGCAAGCTATGCGTGCCAAGCAAAAAAAAAAGTCAGCGAGCGGCTTTCGTACTTTTTCATACGAACTGAAGCGTTGTTCATCGAGAGCGTGTCCCAGTGATGCAAATAGCTGATAATCGGACGGAGCCAAGTCTGGAGAATAAGCCGCACGCCCTAGTATTTCGCAACTGAACGCCTCGATCGTTTCCCTGACCCGTTTTGCTGTGTGTCATCAAGCAGCAATATAACTTTGTGTTACCTTTTCAATATTCCGCTCTTTTTTCAGGTAATACTCGATTTAAATCTATTATTGGCTGTTGATAGCAATCAGTGTTAACAGTTTCACCAGGTTTTAGCAGCTCATAGCAGATGACACCCGTTGATCCCACCAAACACAGAGTATTGTCTTCTTTCCAAAGCGATTTGATCTTGCAGTGGATGTCGATGGTTTGACTGGATTCACCCTTGATTTACGACGCTTAGGATTCTCAAAATATATCATTTTTTCATCACCTGTCACTATTCGATGGAGAACGATTTTCCTTTTATCCGGCGAGCGCGGGGTAGCCGTTCGGTCAGAGGCGTTTTGTCGCGGTTGTGCGGCTCTTCTCGTCGAAGGTTCGAGTGCGCGGGTGGGTGTGTGTTGTCCTTAGCGTTTCACAACTGGTCTTTCGATTTGCTTGCTGTCTTTCATTCAGATCACTTGGAACCCATTTTCCCACTTTCTACACCTTTCCAATAACTGTCAACCGAAGAGAAACGACTTTCTGGGTCACCTTCAATTGTCACGCGAGTTTCTGTTGAGTTTGAGTACCATCTTCATCCAATAAGGCCTGCAATTCGTTGTCTTCGAACTTTCTCTGTAGTTTCTCGCTCTCGTCGTTTCTCACGTGAAAATCAAAACTTTTGAATTTTTTGAACCACTCGAAACACTGTTTTCCCAAGAGCATGTTCGCCGAAAGCTTCGATAACCATTCGACGCGATTCTGCAGCAGTTACTGTCCACATGATAACAGATGCTGTCTGCAAATCGTAGTTTGTAGGCACAAAACCCGACATGTTTACGGGTTTGAAACATATACGTATATGTGGAACTTGGGTTACTGTGTGTTGACATTCGTCGTCAGCCGTTACAGGAAGCAGATAGCGCTGCAGACGCGGTCTCAAAGGCCCTACACTGACCGCTAGCATCATCTATAGGGAAATTTCGGTTTCATACATCTATGCCTGGTACATAAACTATCGGATCAAAATTATCAGGAAACCCCTATGTTATACTCAGTTGATCACTAGGTCTCCCGAGCCAGTGTAAAAGGAAGTGGAGAGTATGCTGGTGTCAGTAGAGCAACATTATCAAGAGAATGGGTGAATCACTAGAGCTCAGTGACTTCAATGTGGATTCGTCACTGGGTAATGAATCCATTACGGACATGTCAACCAAAGTTGCCCTCATTGACTGTTGGTCATGTGATTGTGAAATGAAAACGTGAAGGAACAATCACAGATAAGCCCAGGAAGAACTCATGTACTGATTATCAGGGACCGTTGGTCGTAAGAGATCACACGAAATCAGCGAAATGAAGCGCTCGAGAGTTCCAAAGTGCTGCCAGCAGTCCCGTAGGGAGGTAAGCAGATTGAATTGCAGTGGTCGACCAGCTTCTCATAAGCCATACATTGCCGAAGTCAGTGATAATTGACACTTTAAGTTATGCAAAGAGAGTTTCTACTAGACAGTGGATTTCTGGAAACAAGTGGTTTGAAGTGATGAACCACGGTATACCCGGTGACAATCCCATGGAAGAATTTGGATTTAGCGAATACCTGGAGAACTCTGCTTGCCATCATATTCGATGCGTACATTGAAGTACAGAGGACGTTACTGCATACGGCCCTTTTGCGTGATTGGGTTGTGGTCCCCTTATTGCACTTACGAAAAAGTTAAATGCGGAAGGATATGAAGTCATTTTACTGCACTGTGTACTGCGTACAGTAGAGGAACAGTTCGGAGACGACAATTGTTTATAACCAAAGACAATTTTCCTTTTCGTAACGCTGCCTCTGTGAGCAAATGGTTTGTGGACGGTAACATTCACGAAATGGATTGGCCTGCCCAGAGTCCCGTCGTGAGTCTAATGGAACATCTTTGCGATTAGTCAGATAGTCGACTTCGCTCCAGACGCAGCGTCCAACATTACTATCTTCCTTGATTTCCATGTTGGACCAAGAATGGCCTGTCATTCCTCGACAGACCTCCAAGCATCTCAATAAAATATCCCTTGCAGAGTTCAAGCCGTCATAAAGGCGAAGGGTGGACACATACCAGTTGGATGTCCAGTAATAGATGTCTGGGTATTTTTGATCAGATAGTGTACGTACCCGACAAGCCACTGTACGGTGCGTAGAGCAATTTCCCTTCACTGTTCCACGCGCAAGAAGAATGGTTGCCGGTATGCCTGTGTACAAGTCATAATCTTCATTACTTTTTTTAATGAGCCTTTGAGAGGTGAGCTTTGGTGGAGGTCAACAGAATCGTTCCGCAATTTGTCCCAAATTGTGGTTCTCCGAACTTCCTTAACAGCGTTCGACCTCGCAACACTCGACTGTGGAATGTAGCACTCGTTTTTGAACGCAATGAGGAAACATTTTTATATTGAAAGAAATATGTCGACAGCTACAGAGCAACATTCTCCTCCAAACCACCGCGAGTTGATGTAAAAAAAGGTAAAAACAGAATTACTACAACGTGTTTTCTACAGATATTGTCGACAATACAGAAACAACAAAATGAGATGTAAGAAATGTATCAAAGGATTTGCAAACAAGACTAGTACGTCAGTTGTATTGGTGACTAAACGTTAAGTATTGCTATGCTTACCTTGAGCACGGGGCCTCCCATGGTGATTTCCTGTGAGTGAGACGATGCGGCAATGCCCTCGGAACGTGGCGCACACCTTATATAGGAGAGGAGACACCCACTAATTAGCTACCGCAGCCATTGATAACAGCCGTCCTTGGTGGCTTTCATACAAGACGTGAGCCGCCTCGTCTCTCCAAACATTGAGAAACTCCCCACACGGCGTTAATTATACAGGAACCACTCAAAGCTGAAGATTCTCGTGTCGAAAGGACTGCAGGTTAGTGCTGATCGAAACAATTGCAAAGGATAATGTGACCTCGATAATATCAACCGACATGATGTGCAGAATTACCAATTAAACCACTGCAGAGAAGATGAAACATGTATTAATCGTGATCCATTGATAGTGACCAGGCCAAATATCTCACTAAATATCCATGAAACGAAAAAACTACAAAGAACTAATCTTGTCTAGGTTGAAAGGGGGAAACCAGATGGTGCTATCGTTGGCCCGCTAGATGGCGCTGCCATGGGTAAAACGGATATCAACTGCGTTTTTTTAAAAAACAAGAACCCCCATTTTTGTTACATATTCGTGTAGCACGTAAAGAAATATAAATGTTTTAGTTGGACCACTTTTGTCGCCTTGTGACAGATGGTACTGTAATAGTCACAAACATATAAATATGTCGTATCACGTAACATTCCGCCAGTCTGGACGGTATTTGCTTCGTGATACATTACCCGTTTTAAAATGGAACATTTACCAATTGCGGAAAAGGTCGATATCGTGTTGATATATGGATATTGTAAGCAAAATGCCCAACGGGCGTGTGCTATGTATGCTGCTCCGTATCCTGGACGACATCATCCAAGTGTCCGAACCGTTCGCCGGATAGTTACGTTATTTAAGGAAACAGGAAGTGTTTAGCCACATGTGAAACGTCAACCACGACCTGCAACAAATGATGATGTCCAAGTAGGTGTTTTAGCTGCTGTCGCAGCTAATCCGCACGTCAGTAGCAGACAAATTGCGCGAGAATCGGGAATCTCAAAAACGTCGGTGTTGAGAATGCTGCATCAACATCGACTGCACCCGTACCATATTTCTATGCACCAGGAATTGCATGGCGACGACTTCTAACGCCGTGTACAGTTCTGCCACTGGCACAAGAGAAATTACGGGACGATGACAGAATTTTTGCACGCGTTCTGTTTAGCGACGAAGCGTTATTCACCAAGAGCGGTAACGTAAACCGGCAAATATGCACTACTGAGCTACGGAAAACCACAATGGTTGCGAGAAGTGGAACATCAGCGACCTTGGCTGGTTAATGTATGGTGCAGTATTATGGGAGGAAGGATAATTGGCCCCCATTTTATCGATGGCATCCTAAATGGTGCAATGTATGCTGATTTCCTACGTAATGTTTGTGACTACTACAGCGCCATCTATCACAAAGCGAAAAAAGTGGTCTAACTAAAACATTCATATTTCTTTACGTACTACACGAATATGTAATAAAAATGGGGGTTCTTATTTAAAAATAACCCAGTTGATATCCGTTTGACGTATGGCAACGCGATCTAGCGGGCCAACCATAGCGCTACCTGGTTCCCCCTTCAAGCTAGACAAGTTTCGTTATTTGTAGTTTTTTCGTCTGACGCTTATTTCGTGAGATATTTGGCCCGATCACGATCAATGGACCACCCTGTATAAGAATCCTGCACTTGGCGGAAGTTTCCCAAAAGACTGTCAATATCTTGCAAATCTGTCCATTTGACCAATGACTAAATGCGTCCAGGAGACGGTAACATTACCATAACAGAGCATATAAATTATATATTATAATCCAGGAATGTACATTGATAGGATCTTCGCTCGATGCTATTTCCATCTTGTGTATTAATAGAACACGGGCGTTTTGCAAACGCTGCATCAAAAGTTTCACCTGTTTGTTGGAATATTTATTAACGTCACAAGGTTGAGAGACGTGTGTACATTTCGGCGGTATGAATTTGATTGAGCGTACACTTCGCCTCACAAGGCTCATTTCCAAAAATCACCTCGTGCATACCACAATCGGTTTAACCGCCTCAGGTATGAACAAGGAGTAAGAATTTTTCGTTCTTCACGTAAGGACGGAGTACTGTTTCGAGAATGTTCTGATAAAGACCTCCGGGGAGCTTCCCAGACTTTGAAGAAGACACAACGAGATTTTTTAAACTCTGCAGTCAGTTTATCAACAGTTTTCGAAATATTTAAGCCAATGCATTTTGTTTCTTCACGTAGCCAGATCAGTACATTGCGGAGGAGCTTGCCAGATACAGTTCTATTGTACTGTGCGATGTACGAATGTGATAGTTTAATCAAATTCATTTCTGTGATAATCCAACGATCTGTTGTACCTTGTTTGATAATGGCACCTCATCTGATCCGAGTTTATATCAAAATGAGCAATTAAGAATCTTGTTTGTGTTTTAAATTCTTGACCTAGCTGCGCGGATTCTTCCAGAGTAGCAACGACTCTTCTGCTCATGAATTTCGTTACTTTTCGTTGCTGTATCCTGTGTCTTCATTTAAAACTTTTCACACAGGAGGAACTGGCTTGCAAACGAAAGCAAAAGTAAAGAAGTGGGAAAGATGCCACCGTCATCCTTTGCTGAATTGTTCTCTTAGTCATTTTTAAATTCATATACGTGTATCGTGAATTGAACCTGACAGAAATAAGTGTTACAACTCATCGTGAAAATAAAATATTTTGAATCTTCCAACCTGTATGAAGGAACTTCTTATATCTACGAAACGTTCAAAACTTTGCAGTCGATCAACCGAAAATTGTCAGTTTTTGTGCTAGCATTTCCTACGTCTTGTTTCCACCGATTCATAGGGTTTTTCTTTCAAGTGACGGCTATTGGGTGTATGAAGAGCAGCCAAACTCCATTTTGAATGCACTTCGGCAAGGGCGACGACTTCAGCTTTAACATCTAGTGGAACATATTCCATCGACGAATCTTCATAGTCTTCTGAATCATATCCTTCTACACTTGGATCGTCTGCACGCTGGCGCACAAAATTACAAAATTAAAAAACAGGTCATTGCAGTATTACGTAGTAACATACCGCCTCGAATAATGCTTCAGTATCTGTTTTATATGGAAGAATCAACTTCTCTTCGCTGGAAAGGAAGTTTTTGTTTACCAGTTTCATTGTACTTCTGCTGATTTCCTCTGCCATGGCCAAGGAAACATAATTAATTTCATTTGGAGGCTGGCCTGTGATGAGATTGCGATGGCGACAAGTCGCATTTGCTGCAAGAAGAGTGTTCGTAAACTCGCCCTTGAATTTTTAATATTCCAACCTGGTCTCACGGGGATTGATTTTCGTAGTGATGGAGGGTCCGACGTCTTCTTCCGTCTCTGTAATTTTATTGTACATGACAAAATAATGATTCGATTCACATACTTGCAAACTTTTCCGTTTATGGATTTTTGAAAAATGTTTGATCCGTACTGCAGACACAGCCTTTGTTGCTTTTCTTTCTCAACCTTGGTAACCTTAAGGAATAACGGACAGAGTGCGACGCGCTGAGGAGCTGGTGTAAAGGAAATGACACGATTTCTTCCTTCGAGGAGAGCGGGGAGGGGGGTTAGGTAAGCTAACTTCAAGTCTCTCAGATCTGTGGATGGTTGTATGAACAACAGAAACTGGTTATCAAATTTAACGTTGTATATTGTTTGCGAACTAGACAATTAAAAAGTTTGTATTTAATGTAAACAAAAAATGCTGAAAATAGAGATTAAATTCGATACCCCAAGACATCCGCTTCTCATAGGGTTTTGACCTCCGCCGTCACCAACTCTAATCTTAGGTGTGTACGATAAATTTCACACTGTACTGAGCAATATTGTTTTGTATTTACGAAGAGGACAAGAGGACATGTTTCAGTTTTCCTTATTCATTCCTGGAAGTTAGTTGTGAAGTTTTTGTATTACCGTTCTCCTTCTGGGATGGTTGTCTTGAAAAAGAGCGACTGACTTCATTCCCTATTCATACGAAATCTAACCTCCCAATGACGCTAATTGTCTAAAGTATCTACATCTCGTTACCGTGAAATATTCTTCAGGGGCGTAGGAGAAGAGGTATTGCATGCTGCACATCTGTAGGACGTATATTTATGGTATTTATTTACTCAGTCCTTACCTAAAATAAATCTGTATGCTAAAGATATGGTCAAGACAAGTACATGTAAATTATGTACAGAATTTTATGGATTTTTAATTACGTAAATAAATCAAATATGTAACGTAATTCCAGATCTAGTACAAAAGTTAGCCTGTACATGTAGATATATCTGTATTTGAGGCCGCAGTTAGCAATGCCATGTATGCACTGATTGGGTACAAGCAGTGGCAGTGTAAATGTGACTGTCATTTTTGTCTGAGGAGCTTTGTATCCTTAATGGTTTTATTGTTTCATGGATTTTGTTAAAAAGTTTCAGACATGTATGAAATTTTGCCTACTGATATAATCCGATATTACTCTGAGTGATGTTAAGATAGTTCTTCAACAGTATATTGCCGGCCGCTGTGGCCGAGCAGTTCTAGGCGCTTCAGTCCGGAACCTCGCTGCTGCTACGGTCGCAGGTTCGAATCCTGCCTCGGGCATGGATGTGTGTGATGTCCTTTGGTTACTTAGGTTTAAGTAGTTCTAAGTCTAGGGGGACTGATGACCTCAGATGTTAAGTCCCGTAGTGCTTAGAGCCATTTGAACCAACAGTATATTATGTTATTCTGTAATGTTTGCATTTCACTGATCTATCGGATTTAACCATCAAAAAATTTAGAATATTAACACATTCGTAAGCGAAGTATCTGATACAGTGTGAAGCAGGTTTACACGACTAGGTTATTTCCATTCGGGATTTGTATGGTACTCTTTAGGGCTTTAGGTGTACTGAACAATGTCAGAGGGGGTCCTCAAAAAAATCATTCTGTAATTTGAGTAAGACAAAAACCATAATAAGCATTCGTAACTATTGGTCAGTTTTGAAAGCTACTGATGTACCAACCTCTACATAACTTATCATTAACATTTCAGTATGTTAAATCCATTTTAGATCGTCTTGTAGCCACATGTGTAAGGATTATGTTTCTGAGCCTCTTTTGCAGTGTTTCATCCTTAATGGAGACAACAGGTTTGTTCACGTGGATACTTATTGAGATATGTATGAACATTTATTGTGAAGTTCTTCCCATCATTTATAATTGCCTGGCTGCGGCGCGACCACAATTAATTTGATTCGTGACACAGGTCATATCGTTGTAGAAACTGCCACATCTCATATAAATTCGTCCTATATGGATCCACATACACACACACAAAATTTAGTTAAGGAAAACAAGTGGTCCTATAGTCAAAGTTTGGCAAACACCTTACTTGACTAAAACATCATTTGATAGAATTTGAGTGACTTATTCGTACTTTCGCTCAATATAACTCACTGATATCAAGTGTCTGATTAAGCAACCTCGGTCCTTTGTTTAACTGTTTGTGTTTAACTTGGCTATTAAGTCCGGGAGATGGTGTTTCGGTGTTTTAGTGTTACGAAACGTGGTTCGCCGCCATGTATGGTATCGATTACGGCAAGGGTAGTGCCGCTAATAGCGAATCGCCCGTCATTTCCGCCATAGACAATAGGTAGCTTCATAATAACATGCTATGTAGTAGCTGATGCTTTAGCTGTGATACGTCAGTACCGATAACGTCTAAATGAGAGAAGAAAACTCAATGTGCAGGCAGGAGATAGAGAGTCGATGTAGTTGTATCAAAAGCTCTAGGCAAGAGCCCGCGGGGTATCCGTGTGGTATCAGTGCCTTGCCACGGTTCACGCGACGCCTCCCGTCGGAAGTTCGAGTCCTCCCTCGGGCATGGGTGTGTGTGTACTGTCCTTAGCGTAAGTTAGTTTAAGATAGATTAAGTAGTTTCTAAGCCTAGGGACCGATGACCTCAGAAGTTTGGTCCCGTAGGAAATTTCCAAATTTTTCTACTCCAGAGCGTGCAAAGATTCATGAAGATGGCCGATGCAGCAGTCACTTATTAATGAAAATGATGGATGGTCCCGTGGCTGCTTCGCAATAAGGAGCGAGCATGGCGACGACTTCGTCCGTGAATTAAAATCAACAACAGCACCAGTAAACGGTAGGAAGCGATGCCGGAAATTTCTATGAACATTACGATGTTTACAGAATGAGATTTTCACTCTGCAGCGGAGTGTGCACTGATATGAAACTTCCTGGCAGATGAAAACTGTGTGCCGGACCGAGACTCGAACTCAGGACCTTTGCCTTTCGCAGGCAAGTGCTCTACCAACCTTTTTTGTGTTTTTAGATCTCATTTTTTTCTATATTGTTCGTTGAATTTGTTCGGGGCGGACGTCCGATGACAGCCGACCATGTTCTTTGTTGATCAGTTATCTTAGTTTTTTTAGTACAGAGGGTAACTAACCCTCTGACCGAGCACGCTGAGTTACCGTGCCGGTGCCAACTGAGCTACCCAAGCACGACACACGCCCCGTCCTCACAGCTTTACTTCTGCCAGAACCTGGTCTCCTACCTTCCACACTTTACAGAAGTTCTCCTGCGAACCTCGCAGAACCAGCACTCCTGAAAGAAAGGATATTGCGGAGACATGTCTTAGCCACAGCCTGGGGGATGTCTCCAGAATGAGATTTTCACTCTTCAGCGCAGTGTGCGAGTGCGCTGACATGAAACTTCCTGGCAGATTAAGACTGTGTGATGGGCACTGATGGTGAGATATCGCTCTTCTTGTGGTGTTGTACACTGTGGAAGTCCCGTACTGTAGCGCCTGGACACATTTCCTGTCTGCTGGAATCGTTGCCATAATCTTGAGATCACACTTTTGTGGCACACGGAGGGCCCGTGCTACGATCTGCTGTGTTTGACCAGCCTCCAGACGCCCTAGTATTCTACTCTTCATAATGTCATCAATACGTGTTCTTTGAGCCATTTTCAACTCACGGTCACCATTAGCACATCTGAAAACTTCTGCACACTTACTCGCTTCACCGTACTCTAATATGCACCAACACATCTTTGCGTATGTGGACTGCTGCCAGCTCCACCGTGAGACGACCGCAGGTCAAATGCACCGCACGGTCACGCCCCGAGGTGATTTAAACCCGCAAACCGCCCACCGTAGCGTTGGTTCACCATGTATCAGTATTATCCTTAATTTGCAATATACGAATACCTTAGCATTCATTAAATCTGGTGGACGATAAATAGTTAATTTTTGCAGCGGGGACTACAGAAAGACGTGCAGGAAGAAAGTCAGTGAGATTCTGGTGTGTACCTATAGGGATGCGGAGCCATCCAGACTCCAGTACCATGGCCAGCTGCTCTAGGTTTCTTGGCTGAGGACCCATGGTGCGAACAGCTCGATCAAGGTGGTACCACAGATTTTTGATAGAGCTTAAATTCGGGGAGTTTGGTGGCCAGGGGAGTATGGTAAACTCATCGTGATGCTCCTCGAACCACGCACGTATACTGCGAGATCTGTGACAAGTTGCATTGTCCCGATGGTAGGTACCATCGTGCTGCGGAAAAACAAACTGCATTTTGGGGGAAACACGGTCTTCAGGGACAGATGCGTACTTGTGTTGATCCTTTGTGCCTTTCAGAATGACGAGATCTCCAAGGAAACGCCACGAAAACATTCCTCAGACCATATCGCATGCTGGGTGTTTGCTTTTAGACATTTCGTTCAGTACACGCCAATGGTCATCCGTTCGATGGAACATAAAACGTGATTCATCTGAAAAACACACCTGTCGCCACTCACTGGACGTCCAGTTGCGGTATTGGCGTTCAATTTCAGCCTTTGTCGTCGATGAACAGCAGTCAGCATGGATGCGTGAACCAGGCACTTGCTGTGGCGACCCATGCACAGCAACGTTCGCTAAACGCTCGTCGTGGAGACACTGTTGGTAGCTCCTTGGTTCATCTGGGCGTTGGTTGCTAAACAGCTGCGGGTCTATTCGCCCGTACAGATCGTCGCAACCGTCGTTCACCCCTGTCATCTATAGCTTGTAGTGCAACACAGTTGGTTCGGCGCCGATTTTGGGTATCATGATCATCCCCTATTAGACGTCAGACAAATCGCACCGTGTGCGCATTACGACAACAACCGCACGGTTTCAGCAACTCCGCCGATACGCTTTATATACCCTCTACTGTTCATGCTTCCATCCGCCGTTTGTGAGTAGTTGTTGTTGCACGTTGGCGTCGAACATAATGTGACTGCACCGTATGTAAGATTTGGTCAACATGGTTTTTCTAACAGGTGTATCAATTTATTCATTAGTAATCTAACAGTTTTTTGTTCGTCTATATGTTAGGAGACAAACTTTGCTTCACCAGTTTTTCTCGAAGTTCGGAGCTTTATTGTGAAAAACTTACAAAAAAAATTGTGATTCATAGTATTGGCCATCGCTGGCCATTACATTCGCCCATCTTTTGGATAGCAGGCGAATCCCGTAGCGGAAGGAATGGGCGTCTTTTGTGGGGATCCATGACTCGATTCAATTTTGCACTAATAATCAAATGAAATGGCGTGTGACGAGGGCCTCCCGTCGGGTAGACCGCTCGCCTGGTGCTAGTCTTTCAATTTGACGCCACTTCAGCAACTTGTGCGTCGATGGGGATGAAATGATGATGATTGGGACAACACAACACCCAGCGGAGAAAGTCTCCGACCCAGCCAGGAATCGAACCCGGCCCCTTAGGATTGACAGTCTGTCGCGCTGACCACTCAGCTACCGGGGGCGGCCAATTTTGCACTTGTTCATATGATAGGAAGTGCTGGTCAACCAGAGAGAGCAACGTATGGAGAATACGGCGGGAGGGAAAAGACTTCTCATTTCAACGTTTCCATGTGTATTTTTAAGGGTTTTGCGACATGGGGTCGAGCACTGACCTGCTGCAAAATTACCTTCACGTGTCTATCGCTGTATTGCGGCCGTTTGTGTTTCAGTGCCATGGAGTACAGAGGAACTGTAACAGGTCAAGTGTATCGAGACGTCACTTTGCACCACTACGTCGGCCTTCTCAGGGATGCAGTGGGTCCCACCTTCCTCCTGATGGATGATAACGCACGGCGCCACAGAGTTGCCATCGTAGAAGAGTACCTTGACATAAGATATCAGGTGAATGGAGTGGCTTACCTGTTCTCCAGACCTAAACCCCATTGAGCACGTCTGGGACGCTCTCGGTCGATGCATCGCTGCACGTCTTCAAACCCGTAGGACACTTCAGGAGCTCAGACAGGCACTTGTGCAAGAATAGGAGGCTATACCACAGCAGGTGCTCGGCCACCTGATCCAGAGTATGCCAACCCATTGTGCAACCTGTGTACGTGTGCCTGTTGATCATATCCCATATCGATGTCAGGGTACACGTGCATGAAACAGTGGCGTTTTGTAGCACATGTGTTTCGGGACGGTTTTCTCAACTTACCACCAAAATCGTGGACTTACAGATCTGTGTCGTGTGTGTTCCCTTTGTGCTTATGCTATTGGCGCCAGTTTTGTGTAGGGCTACGTTGTGTGGCACCACATTCTGCAATTATCCTTAATTCGTGAGCATGAGTGTATGTTGATTTAGCTCCTGTGTATCCATTCTGTAGCTCACACAGTCATTTTTCTTGTCTGCCAACCATATTAGTTTCTTACACATAATTTTCTTTAAAACAAAGAGGAAATACTACAACATTAGGATAGTCATGATATCTTCCAATGCTTTGTGAAATAATGACGGTTTGTAAAGGATTTAAATTACTCTAGACAAGTGTCTGTTTACAAGGAAGAGTTTTTTGGATATGTTAATAGTGTTGTTCACGACACACTTCTTCAGAAACATCGCAAAAATACGACCAGTATATGCTGTATTTGAGCTTTATAGCTCTGTTATTACAATACTGGCCATTAAAATTGCTACATGAAGAAGAAATGCAGGTGATAAACGGGTATTCATTGAACAAATATATTATACTAGAACTGACATGTGATTACATTTTCACGCAATTTGGGTGCATAGATACTGAGAAATCAGCACCCAGAACAACCACCTCTGGCCCTAATAACGGCCTTGATGCCACTGGGCATTGAGTCAAACAGAGCTTGGATGACGTGAACAGGTACAGTTGCCCATACAGCTTCAACACGATACCACAGTTCATCAAGATTAATGACTGGCGTGATGTGACGAGCCAGTTTCTCGGCCACCATTGACCAGAGGTTTTCAATTGGTGAGAGATCTGGAGAATGTGTTGGCCAGGGCAGTAGTCGAATATTTTCTGTATCCAGAAAGGCCCATACGGAACCTGCAACATGCGGTCGTACATTATCCATCTGAGATGTAGGGTTTCGCAGGGATCGAATGAAGGGTAGAGCCACGGACCGTAACACATCGGAAATGTATCGTCTACTGTTCAAAGTGCCATCAGTGCGAACAAGAGGCGACCAAGACGTGTAACCAATGGCACCCCATACCATCACGCTGGGTTATACGCCAGTATGGCGATGGCGAATGCACGTTTCCAATGTGTGTTCACCACGATGTCGCCAAACATGGATGCGACCATCATGATGCTGTAAACAGAACCAGGATTCATCCGAAAAAATGACGTTTTGTCATTCGTGCACCCAGGTTCTTCGTTGAGTACACCACCACAGGCGCTCCTGTCTGTGATGCAGCGTCAACGGTAACCGCAGCCATGGTCTCCGAGCTGATAGTCCATGCTGCTGAAATCGTTGTCGAACTGTGCTGTTACAATTTGTTGTCTTGCAAAGGTCCCAACCTGTTGACTCAGGGATCGAGACGTGGCTGCACGAACCGTTACAGCATTGCGGATAAGATGCCTGTCATTTCGACTGCTAGTGATACGAGGCCGATGGATCTCGACCAACGCGAGCAGCAATGTCGCGATACGATAAACCGCAATCGCGATAGGCTACAATCCGACCTTTATCGAAGTCAGAAACGTAATGGTACGCATTTCTCGTCCTTACACGAGGCACCACAACAACGTTTCACCAGGAAACTCCGGTTAATTGCTGCTTGTTTGAATGCTCTGAAAAGCTAATCATTTGCATATCACAGCATCTTCTTCCTGTCGGTTAAATTTCGCGTCTGTAGCACGTCATCTTCGTGGTGTAGCAATTTTAATGGCCGGTAGTGTACATTTATGATCTGGTCTATGGTAATAAAGATTGTGTAGGAACTCAATACTGATATTTGGTAGATGTCATTTTCATTTTAAAAAGCAACAAACAACAAACGAAAACAGTTCTCACAAAGGCTGTAAACTTATCATGGTCCCAACATGAACTAAGAAACATGATAACATTACCATGACCGCATATGATTCCGTATTACGAGTAGTAGCTATGGACAACGAGTAGGTTTGGTGGCAGACGTGGTTTAGTTTTATGAACCATGTAACCATCCAAGTGAAACGATATGGGGAAAGAAAACCATAGAAAATAAAAACGGGGCTGCTGAGTCAGTAACCTGAATTCCCATTACAATTTGACTTGCATTTTATTGATAGTAAATTACAGTAAAGTTAATCGCACTTAATTGGATATTAAATATTCCCGCGAACAGAAATTTGTTAGGAGACGCTTACAATTTGAGTTACAGAGAATGAGATTTACAGATTACTTCGTGCGGCTGGTCCCAGCGGAGGTTCGAGTCCTCCCTCGGGCATGGGTGTGTGTGTGTGTTAGTCCTTAGGATAATTTGAGTTAAGTAGTGTGTAAGCTTAGGGACTGGTGACCTTAGCAGTTAAGTCCCATAATATTTGACACACATTTGAACATTTTTACAGATTACTTCGATACAATCGAAAACAATTTATTCACGCACTGTTTTCAACGATTGCAGTAACTGTTGATGCCCAGATGTGTAAAAGTGTCGCCTTAACACTTGCATACGGTAGTCCCGAGCTTGTGTAACAAACGTCACACTCACCACACTTCCTTTTCAACATTGCGTCTTTCAGAGTCCACCTAGGAAGGTAGTTTAGCAGCGTAGCAAGTGGCATACCGCAGCACCTGAGTGGAATGGTACGCTTGCCGCAACGCCAGGGAAACTGCTGAAGGCAGGTAGTTTTCCAATAGCACCCATCATGTACCAGCTGAGAGGCTTTATCTGGCGTTACTGCAATCACGTTCGCTCGACGGCACCGCCGTGTCGAGGTGCCTCACACCTCCAGCAGATTCTCTCAGGAAGTTGTGGTCTGCGCAGGGTGTGCTGATCGTCAGACACTGGCTGTAAAGGCTACCGGTAGGTAAATACTTTTCTGAACAATGGTGGAGAACAGTGCCATAAGTATAGCGATTCTAAAAAAATTGTGGAATTAGCTCAGCAACTGGTGGGAAGAATACTAATATTTAACATGAAAACTGTAAGACGTTCTGTATCTGTGGTCTACCAAAAGTCGAGCGGTCTAAGGTGCTGCAGTCTCGGACTGTGCGGCTGGTCCCGGCGGAGGTTCGAGTCGAGTCCTCCCTCGGGCATGGCTGTGTGTTTGTGTGTGTGTGTGTGTGTGTGTGTGTGTGTGTGTGTGTGTGTGTGTGTGTGTGTGTGTGTGTGTTAGTCCTTAGGATAATTTAGATTACGTAGTGTGTAAGCTTAGGGATTGACGACCTTAGCAGTAAAGTCCCATAAGATTTCACACATATTTGAACATTTTTTTGTCTACCAAAAATAATTTTTGTGTTTCTCATTCACATTTATTCAATGTACTTAAGTATACATTTCTGCATTGATTCTACTTTTGATAGATGGAAATCAAGATTTTAAAATCAAGTTCCACCAAATGTGAAAAAAAATCATATTGTAAATAAGCTGTTTAGGTTTTGATGTTGGTAACACCATGTAGCGCTCTGTATGAAAATCACTGAATCTGGTGTGTGGCTGGTTGGCATTGCTGTAATATTCGCTAGTGTAGTGTTGGGCAGCTGAATGTGAACAGCGCGTAGCGTTGTGCAGTTGTAGGTGAGGCGCCAGCAGTGGTGGATGTGGGGAGAGAGATGCCAGAGTTTTTTTGAACATTATTAAGGTAAATACATTGTTTGTTCTCTATCAAAATCTTTCATTTGCTAACTATGCCTATCAGTAGTTAGTGCCTTCAGTAGTTAGAATCTTTTATTTAGTTGGCAGTATTGGCGCTTGCTGTATTGCAGTAGTTCGAGAACCGAAGATTTTGTGAGGTAAGTGGTTCATGAAACGTATAGGTTATTGTTTGTCAGGGCCATTCTTTTGTAGGGATTATTGAAAGCCAGAATGCGTTGCGCTAAAAGGATTGTGTGTCAGTTTAGTCATGATCAGAATAAGTAAAGAGAAAACAGGAATGAGATTTTCACTCTGCAGCGGAGTGTGCGCTGATATGAAACTTCCTGGCAGATTAAAACTGTGTACCCGACCGAGACTCGAACTCGGGACCTTTGCCTTTCGCGGGCAAGTGCTATAACATCTGAGCTACCGAAGCACGACTCACGTCCGGTACTCACAGCTTTACTTCTACCAGTATCTCGTCTCCTACCTTCCAAAATTTACAGAAGCTCTCCTGCGAACCTTGCAGAACTAGCACTCCTGAAAGAAAGGATAGAGCACTTGCCCGCGAAAGGCAAAGGTCCCGAGTTCGAGTCTCGGTCGGGCACACAGTTTTAATCTGCCAGGAAGTTTCATATCAGCGCACACTCCGCTGCAGAGTGAAAATCTCATTCTGGAAACATCCCCCAGGCTGTGGCTAAGCCATGTCTCCGCTATATCCTTTCTTTCAGGAGTGCTAGTTCTGCAAGGTTCGCAGGAGAGCTTCTGTAAAGTTTGGAAGGTAGGAGATGAGATACTGGCAGAAGTAAAGCTGTGAGTACCGGACGTGAGTCGTGCTTCGGTAGCTCAGATGCTAGAGCACTTGCCCGAGAAAGGCAAAGGTCCCGAGTTCGAGTCTCGGTCGGGCACACAGTTTTAATCTGCCAGGAAGTTTCAAAGAGAAAACTGTTTGACTACGTTGAGTTTTGCTCAGCTGTTTGAAAATCAAATAACGTAGAAGTTTACCAGCACATTCATTCATAATTTTTCTAAGGGGACGCTACAATATTTCATAGCAACTGTAAGGACTGTGGAAATCAAGCTCTTAAGCACTTTAACCTGGTTAATCACATGCCATCATCAATTTTCTGTACATTGTTTTGTAAACATATTAGCAACCAGTTAACACGAGCATAGATCGCTGGCTCGCAATCGTTCTTCAAATGATGTAATTGATGGCTATGTCTGTGTGCAATATAATGAAGTCTTTCAAAGGCAGTAGGGACAGTGAGTAACAATGAACACACAAATTTTGGTGATTTTCCGTACCGAGAGAAGTAGGTGAGCAATACATCAGCAACAGTATTTATTTGTAAAAGCGTGCGTTTCCGTTAATTAATTTTGACAACTTATCTGAAGAAAACTTTTATTCCTCTTGCAAAGACAGTCACAGGAGCTTAAATCTTTGTGAGTGAACTAGTACTCCATTCCATCATCTGAAGATAGTTCAAAATTGATGACATAGTTTCTTGCCATTAGCTTACAATAAAAAGTTGAAAAGAATAATAACAGTGACTGGTGCAGAAGATTCGTAATTCATTAGGAATATGATGCATTTCAATAGCTAATACAACACTGTTTCTCTGAAAACAGATTGGTTTTATTCAGGCTTCCTGTACACGACATTGTTCTCCATTATTTTTGGTTACAAAACTATATTCTCCAACATAAACACCGTTCAACGCGACAGGCTTATGCCACATTGCTGGGAGAGTCTGTATGCCCGCTTGGTACCACTTTATTGGTCGACGTCGGAGCCAACATCTTGCTTTATCAATAACCTCCCCATCATCCACTACTGCTTCCCGCGCGGATGCATTCTTCATTGGGCCAGACAGATGGCACTCGGAAGGTGCGAGATCCGGGATGTGGGATGGATGAGGAAGAAAAGTCAAAGTTGTAGGAGCACCTCTCTGGTACGCAGACTCGTTTGAAGTCTCGTGTTATGACAAGGCGACGAAGACGCTGAAGTCGTTTCTTATTTTTCCAACACTACAGAAGTCACAGCTGTGTACAGCCGGCCAGCAAGCGGGAGATAGGTCAGGTTCGCGCAACCTTGTTGCCATGGTGACAGACGCCTCGCCCAATGACTCACCGTGCTTTTGGTCACTACCACGTCTCTGTAGACATTCTGCAAGCGCCTACGAATGTCCGCTAAGCTCTGGTTTTCCGCCAAAAGAAACTCAGTAGTAGCTTTCTGCTTGGAACTCACCTCCGTTACAGACGCCGTTTTGAAGGCTACGTATAGCGCCGCCACCTATCGGAACTTCATGAAACTATAGGAGCTGAGGATGGAATATTCCACGATGTCACACAGTAAATTCCGCATTTTTTTGAACCGAAAAAGCACGTGTGCAGTAGATACTGAACGCCCCTCGGAAAACCAGTTCGTTTCACAGTGCCATATTCTATAAACAACGTTTTGTGTTCCGTTATTCTAAGTGTGTTGCAGGCTGTTGTCTAGATATTAAATCTGCACCATAGTTACTAACACCCCATCTGCCCTTGCCTGTGGTGTGTCATTCCTGCCGGCTGGAGCGGCCGAGCGGTTCTAGGCGCTACAGACGGGAACCGCTCGACCGCTACGGTCGCAGTTTCGAATCCTGCCTCGGACATAGATGTGTGTGATGTCCTTAGGTTAGTTAGGTTTAAGTAGTTCGAAGTTCTAGGGACTGATGACCTCAGAAGTTAAGTCCCATGGTGCTCAGAGCCATTTCAACCACTTTTTGGTCATCTTCGTGCCAGCTTTTTAATGCAGTGTTTCCAGTGATTGTTAAGCGTTGTGTGTCTTTTCCGAAGTGTTGCGAACGGACATCATACTGTCGCAGGGTGTGACATTTATATCTCTTTCGAACAGAATCCAGACTGTCGCCGTGTTTTTTATTTGTCTGTCTACTATTTTCCTGTCTGCTTCCTGTGTATTTTGTTATCATCGCCCACAATTTGTTTTATGTTTTAACGTTCCACTATTTTCCGTCGTTTTACAATTTACGTCACCGTTTTATAGCCTGATTTTATTGTTTCTTATCTTCTTATGTTATAAAAATTCTGTAGGCTGAAGAGCGACGTACCTATCTGCTGCCAGCCAGCCCCCT
Organism: Schistocerca gregaria; assembly: GCF_023897955.1. Classification (NCBI taxonomy): domain Eukaryota; kingdom Metazoa; phylum Arthropoda; class Insecta; order Orthoptera; family Acrididae; genus Schistocerca; species Schistocerca gregaria. Next base: position 167,184,900 of record NC_064927.1, on the reverse strand, counting down.
TCGGGGGGAATCGAAATAAATAAAGGAAAAAAATCGTTACTAAAATCTTGCCTCTAACAATGAGAGCAGTGTAGTTAAGGCAACACTAGTATTAAGGTTTATAACTAAATATTGTATTCGTCGACTACTTGCAATGAAGTCGTTTATACAGGGTGTTACAAAAAGGTACGGCCAAACTTTCAGGAAACATTCCTTACACACAAATAAAGAAAAGATGTTCTGTGGACATGTGCCCGGAAACGCTTAATTTCCATGTTAGAGCTCATTTTCGTTTCGTCAGTATGTGCTGTACTTACTCGATTCACCGCCAGTTGGCCCAATTGAAGGAAGGTAATGTTGACTTCGGTGCTTGTGTTGACATGCGACTCATTGCTCTACAGTACTAACATCAAGCACATCGGTACGTAGCATCAACAGGTTAGTGTTCATCACGAACATGGTTTTGCAGCCAGTGCAATGTTTACAAATGCGGAGTTGGCAGATGCCCATTTGATGTATGGATTAGCACGGGGTAATAGCCGTGGCGCGGTATGTTTGCATCGAGACACATTTCCAGAACGAAGGTGTCCCGACAGGAAGACGCTCGAAGCAACTGATCGGCGTCTTAGGGAGCACGGAACATTCCAGCCTATGACTCGCGACTGGTAAAGACCTAGAACGACGAGGCAATTCTTCGTGCTGTTGACGATAACGCTAATGTCAGCGTCAGAAAAGTTGCTGCTGTACAAGTACAGCTCAGAATTACATATAGAATCTGACAGGGGTACTTCCACGCCCTGAAACCTTGTTTAATTTTAGTAATTTCAGCTGATTTTCAGCGTGACTGACACTAATATCTGCAGCAGTCATTTCTGCAGTGGCGCTAGATTGGAATTGAAATTGGAGCATCACTACCGTGTCCTCCTTTGTAAAGGACCATTTGATAGTGGGGTTCACCAATTCTGACTTTGCTTTCCTACCCTCAGTTTCGGTTTTTTCTGTCATCCGTGGGTGTTTGAATGTAACTTTATATATAGTTTACATTTGACGTCCAGAATATCGTTGGGTTTTTCTAGAGATGTTTAGACAAAATTCTGCAAAGGTATTGTCCTTCCACAGTGGTGTCAGAATGTTAAAACTACCTTCCTTCCACGTGAATAATTTTGAGTTCTCGCACCGTCTAACAGACGTCAGTCCGTATGAAGAGAAATAATTCATAATATCTGTAACTGATCTGGGAAGTAATAGTTGACATCGTGTTGTCGGGTACCTTAAAGGTCGTTTATTTGAAATGTGCTTACATTTCTTTAACTGATAAAGATAGTAGTTAGCATTACAAATCAGAATAGTATCTACAGCTCCACACCAATTCAGGAAACTCCTGGGCAGCTCATCAACCTAGATAAGGGTATGGGAATGGTCCTGGAAAACCTGTGAACAAAGAAGAGATATTAGAATACTTCTTAGAACACCTGAAACTGGTCACACACTGAAGGAATTTTTCAACCAGTGTGTGATCCACTGTTTTACATGCTAAGAAAACTGCTCTATGTTGTTAGTGTTTTCATCTCTGGCATACTTTGTGGCATACTTCACTCCATGGCATTAGCTTGTATGAAAAGTAGAGAATGTCATTTGTCCCAACGTCATTGTTTCATTTAATGGGGCTTACTTCTTCGGTCTATTTCATCTTCAGCAACTGGGAAGTGCTATATTACTGCCATAAAGCTTGTGCCTAGACTGCAGTGTGTCGCTGTCTGGTCTAAGTGCCTTCAATGTTGGACTCACCGTAAGGCCATAAACCCCACGGCCAGGCGGCGAAGCCGAAGCCGAAAGTGTCAGCTCCTTCCAGGGATTCACCTCTTGAGACGCCAGTGCTGACAACGGCTGCGGCTGCGGCGTACGCCAGGCTCACCAACAGGAACACCAACTGCAGAGGAATATATTTCATGAGCAGAAGCACCATACGTGCTACACACATGAGTGCACACAAAGTGTGCTTAGAAAATTTAGCGGCGAACATATTCATTTCAAACACTGCTCCACCATCACCAGTAGAAGTCTGTAATATTCCACACTCAGTGTCCTGGCTTTACATTGCCGAGTGTTCACTTGCACCACCTTTTGCAAATTAAACCTACACCTTGTAAGTAGGTCTGTTACTTGGAACTATCAAAATCAGGGCTCTGGTGATGTATCACATTTTATCTAGGGTAAAAGCCAGTAGTGGTGCTTTTAGAAAGTATAAATATATATATGAAAAAGAGACTTAACACCAAATTTCCACTCACGTTTCCATTTGGATGACTGTTCTCACGCTAGCAAATCAAGTGGGTAATAAATGTGGAAGATACACATTGAGGTGAGAAAAGTCATGAGATACCACATAGTATCGCGTTGGACCTCCTTTTGCCTGGCGTAGTGCCGCAACTTACGGTGGCATGGGCTCAACAACTACCAAAGTGTTGTTGGTGCAGGATCTTGTGCCAGAACTGGCATCTCGATTATCTTCCATAAATGTTCGATGGGATTCATGTGGGAGATCTGGGGGGAGGGGGGAGGGGGACAAAAGATTCACTCGAATTATCCAAATTGTTCTTCAGACCAATCACGAACAATCGTGGTGCGATGACGGTCATCCATAAAAATCCCGTGGTTGTTTGGGAACATGAAGTCCACGAATGGCTGAAAATGGTCTCCAAGTAGCCGAGCACAATCAATTTCAGTCAATCGTCGGTTCAGATGGATCAGACGACCCAGTACATTCCATATAAACACAGCCCACACCATTTAGGAGCGACCACCAGCTTGCACAGTGTCATGAGGACAACTTGGGTCCATGGCATCGTGCGGTCTGCATCACACTCGAACCCTACCATCAGCTCTTATGAACTGAAATCAGAACTTACCTGGCCAGGCCACGATTTTCCAGTGTCTAACCGATATGGTCACGAGACGAGAGAAGATGCTGCAGGAGATGTAGCGTTGCTGACAAAGGCACTCGCGTCGGTAGTCTGCTGCCATAGCTCATTAACGGCAGATTTCGCCGCACTGTCCTAGCAAATACGTTCTTCCTACGTCCCACATTGATTTCTACTGTTATTTCACGTAGTGGTGCTTGTCTGTTAGCACCGTCAACTCTACGCAAACGCCCTCGTTGGGAGGTAATGTCTGAAATTTGGTATTCTCTGCGCACTTTTGACGTAGTGGATCTCGGAATATTGAATTTCCTAACGATTTTCGAAAAGGAATGTCCCATGCATCCAACTGTAACTTCCATTCCGTGTTCAGTCTTTCGATTCCCGTCGTGCGGCCATAATCACAAAAAAAAACGTTCAAATGGCTCTGAGCACCTAATGTCAGCAGTCCCCTAGAACTTAGAACTACTTAAACCTAACTAACCTAAAGACATCACACACACCCATGCCCGAGGCAGGACTCGAACCTGCGACCGTAGCGGTCGCGCTGTTCCATGCTGTAGCGCCTAGAACCACTCGGCCACACCGGCCGGCCCATAATCACACCGTAAACTTTTGACATGAAGCACCTGAGCATAAATGACATCTCCGCCAGTGCACTGCCCTTTTATACCTTATGTATCCGATACTGCCGCCAACTATATATGTGAATGTCGCTATTCCATGACATTTGCCAACTCAGTATAAAAATCATTTTGGTGCCAGGGCGAGATTAGTCATCTATGAAGCAAATTCTGACTTTGCATGTGGTAATGGAAGTAGCGAGAGAGCTGTTGAAGCAGAATTCACAGAACACAGCAAACTAGAACCAGAATGGGACGAGGTGTGAAATTATTTGCTCCATACCAAACAGGTTTTAACATCCACGGAAGCCAAACAAACTTCTATTCATACACTGCGATATTTCAAAGAGGAAATGAGAAACAGCTTTCAAGTATTTGTGAAAGCAGTTGCGAACACTCTGCTCACTGAACTATCATTTATTATACAGTCCATTTCTATCCAAGCGATCATCTTCACAACATTTGAAATGCAACATGTAAACTGCGTATATTGTTACTTTGTGACATCAAACACAATGTAGCTAAGATTCTGTTTCAAGAAGATTCTGTTTCAGACTAAATGGAAAAGGCGTTGTGAATCACATCAGTGAGCCAAAGTAAACTTTAAACATGAGACCACTTCGAGCAGTTTGAGTAAGAAGGGAGCGCAATCAAGAGCATTCAATCAACGAGATGCGATGGTCAGAGGAGTGAAAGAAATTATCCTGAAGCGGTACAACGAGAAACTGAAGTTCACAATATCGTAGTATTAACTACGGACTCATTTTCATAATTCATGAGTAAATTTCCGATAGTGTAAGGAGTTTTTTATGGTTTTTCCGTCAAATTCATAAAATGGTATTGGTATTGTTGCCCATTCGTTTAGTTATATTGGGTTGGTGCGTAAGTTCGTAGCCTTTTTCCTTAAGTTCCATGAACGCGAAAGATACTCGTAATAGAGACTTTATTCATCGGTAATGGGTTCTCCTTCACTGTTTACAATAGACTGCACACAGTGCGCTAATTTTTCGATTCCGCATCTGTAGAAATCACGTGGTTATGAGGTGGAGAACTCGTTGATCCACGTTCTGAGCGCATTCTCGTCCGGTAAGGAAGTTCCTTGAAGATTGGTCTATAGAGAGCAGAAAAAGTGTAAATCTGAGGGCACAAGCTCAGGTGAATAAGGTGAGTGCGGAATGACTTCCCAAACCCAAGTCCTGTATAGTGCTTTTGTCAGTCTAGCACAATGCGGACGGCAGTTATCGTGGAGTAGCATCAAGTCACGCAGTCTTCCTGGTCGTTGTTCTTGGACTGCGTCTGCAAGACGTCTCAGGTGTTGACAAAAAATGTCACTAGTGATGGTTACGCCTTGGGGAAGGCAATGCCTAGTACACCGCACCATCGCTATTCCACGAAATGCAAAACATCATCTATCGTGGATGCGAGCAGGTCTTTTTACGGGGTTTGCTTAAACTGGTCTCAGACATTCCTTAATTTCCTTACGTTATCATAAAGCAACCATTTCTTGTTGTCGATAACGATACAGGATAGGAATGGTCGGTGTTGTTCACGAGCCAACTGATGATGGGCGAGCAGATATGCACAATGGCCATCCCCCGATTTTTGTGATTTTGGCTTAGAGCATGCGGTACCCGTACACACGATTTTTTGAACCTTCCTCACTGCATGCAAATGTCGCACGAAGGTAGAATGATCACAGTTCACCACATTTGCCAGTTCTCCAGTACAGTGGAATGAATAATCGAGGATTAATGCTTTTAAAAGATTTTCATTAAGGTTTTAATGAACGTGGAGAGTCAGAAATGTCAAAATGACGCTCTTTTAAACGAGAAAACCATCTTCTTTCAGCGCTGTGTCCAGTGTCATTATCTCCAAACACGGTGCAAAAGTTTCTGGCTGTCTCCACTGCTATCACCCCTCTACTGAACTCAGACAGAAGAATATGTCGGAATTGTTCCGATTTCTCCACATGGCACTGCATTTTATAGCGTCTGCAAAATAATAATATGTACGAGAGCCACTCCAAAAGAAATGCATGCTATTGTTGTAAAAATACAGTTTTCATTTTGGGTGTGTGAAAATTTTACAGTGTGTAGATACATCCTTCCTGTTTTCAAACTTAGTTCAACCTGTTCCCGGGAGTGGCGCCGTCACAGGGTGGCTGCTACACTTGACGTTCGTCAGAAGCAACGTGCTGTCTTAAAATTCCTTTGCTGTGAAAACGAGACAGTGCGAACACCCACAAGAGGTTGGAAAAGGTGTATGGAGATGCTGCTGTCGGTCGCAGTACACTTAGTCGGTGGGAAAGCAGGTAACGTGATGAACGCGGGCACGGCAATATTGAGGATCGTCCTATCAGCGGCAGGCCTCGTACTGCACACTCACCAGACAATGTGAAGAGAGTTAACGAATTGGTAACTGCTGACAGACGCATCACAGTGAACGAATTGTCACGCTACGTTGGCATAGGGGAAGGAAGTATTTGTAGAATACTGAAAGTGTTGGCGTTAAAAGAGGTTTGTGCCAGGTGGGTTCCCAGGATGTTGACAGTGGCTCGCAAAGAAACAAGAAAAACGGTATGCAGCACACTTTTGGAACATTACGAGAATTTCTTGGAAGAATTGTGACAGGTGATGAAACATGGCTCCATCATTTTTCACCAGAGACGAAGAGGCAATCAATGGAGTGACACCATGCAAATTCATCCAAGAAGAAAAAAAATCAGAACCACATCTTCTGCTGGAAAAGTTATGGGTACGGTGTTTTTCGATTCCAAAGCACTCTTGCTTGTGGACATCAAGCTAAGTGGAACGACCATAAATTCTGATGCATATGTGACGACATTGAAGAAACTTCAAGCTCGACTGAGTCGTGTTCGACTACATCGGCAAAAGCAGGATGTTTTGCTGTTGCACGACAATGTACGGCCACATGCCAGTCAAAAAACCATGGAAGCGATCACAAAACTCGGATGGACAACACAAACACCCGCCTTAAAGTCCTGACCTCGCTCAATGTGACTATCATCTCTTTGGGAAACTGAAAGACTGTCTTCGTGGAACAAGGTTTGAAGATAATGACTCCCTTGTGGACGCTGCCAAACAGTGGCTCCAACAGGTTGATCCAGAATTTTACCGTGCGGATGTACAGGCGCTGGTTCCAAGATGGCGTAAAGCAACTGAGAGGGATGGAAATTATGTAGAGACATGAAAATATTGTTCCTAAAGGACGTATCTACACACTGTAAAACTCTCAAACTTGTAGAAAAAAAGATGGATTTGAAAAGAAATAGTATGCATTTCTTTTGGAGTTACCCTCTTAAATTCAAATGAAAACAGCGAACTACAAATACAAACGACAATGGGCAAAAGACACATAGCAACCGGAATAGCATCATTCCGAACAAAAAACCTACAAACGTATGCATCTATTAATATCATCGTAATATATATAGTACAGATTTTCTTGACGGCTCCCATTGATCAACAATACACTGATTAACACTATGTTAGCGTACGGAAGTATGTATACATGAATGCTGCAACTTTCACTAGACTTGAGCAGAATAATGAAAAATTCAGAGTCGATAGAAACGTGTGGCGAGCATCACCAGAAGTACTCTAATTATCCTCGCAGGAAGCTTTCGGTGCCTTAATATGGACGAAATAAAGAATAAATACATGTTAGCGGACCATATATGAGTCGCTTTCATTTTATGAACGACAATCTACTATGTGACCGTAAGAACGTATGGAACAAATTAATACAGTAGTTTTAAAAGCAGACCTAACACTCTGTTTTAATAGGAATGAAGTAGCATTGAAAATAGTAAGAATCGTTAGTGAAGTCTAAGAACCAATTAAGAATATCTTGAGTTTAGAACAATTCAAAACAGTTACTAGATGGCCAGCACGAAAAATCAACAGAAGAGTAAATCAGCTTGGGACCTTTTGGTAAACTGAACGGCGTTTGCAGAATTAAACTTTCGTGTGTCTAAGGAGGAGAGTATAAAGGTTTTCTGACATAATACAGTGGTCTAGGGAAAGTAAGGACAAATAGTTTGATGTACGACACATGTGGTCTATAAAGCCGGGAAACAGTCTCAATCTGCCGTACAAATGTCCCGTAAGCTATCGCGCTAGACTGTCGATATTTCATTCTTTCGCTAAAAATTTTACAGCGGTAAGTTAAAAATTGAATAGTTTTATTTATTAGGCCTCCTTACGAGACTACTGTGCTTATAGGGGTTAAGTTTAGATAGAATGCTAAACGTAATCAGTTTTTGCGTAGCGTTTACGAAAGTCTCTTTTCTTTCATTATCCTCACGTAGAAGTATAACTTAATAACTTTAACGAAATAAAAAAAACTGACGGACAGCCAACTTAATAACTTTAACGAAATAAAAAAAAAAAAAAAAAAACTGACGGACGGCCCTTGGCGTAAGAGGGCGAGAGGGTACTCGGAATCTTATGCTGCTCTCAAGCGCCGTAGGTCAGATGGCTTTTGTAGGACAATGTGAGTTTGTTTCCTGGATTGATTAATTGCCAGTGCCCTGTATCTAATTGCTCCTCTACACTTCCCCTACACGTCTGTTGTACGTTCTAAACGGTTATCGTTTATACCCTGTACACTCAGTGTGTGTCACCAGTTCTAATTTATGACGCAGACAAATGGACTCGTAGTGCAAAACCCGTCCAAAAACTATTCGTTTTCTAGTGAGCAATCGAGAGATGAATGTTGACAAATGTTACGAGGGAGAGACAAAAGAATTAAGGAATAGACAGGAGTGGGAGACGTACTTCTGACTGTAATGAAAATGAAACAGAGGTGGACTGGGCATGTACCCATACGAATCGATGGCAAATGGACGAAGAAGTTCTTTGCTGGATTGCAGTAGGTACGTAAACACAGTGACGACGACCTAATGGAAGATTGGAAGATGTTATCAAGAGACCTACGGGAGTGACATGTCTGCGTGCGGCCGAAGACAGTAATGAATGGAGAATACTACATGAGGCCTTTACGCAGCAGTGAATGTCAAATGACTTACAATGATAGAGACATGGATAATACTTAAAAACTTACTATTAGTGGAATGTAAAATTTGTAAATTTGTGGTAAGTTCCTACTGGACCAAACAGCTGAGGTTATCGATCCCTAGGCTCACACGTTAGTTAATCCAACTTAAACTAACTTACGCTAAGTGCAACACACACACACCCATGCCGAGAGTAGCAGCTCGAACCGTGCGTGGCAAGGCGCCCAAGACCGCGGGGTTACAAAGCGCCGCATAGAAACGTAAAAATGATGCTTAGCTGCAAGTTATGAAATCAATGAAAAAGGTTTTGAAAAAAATTTCATTGTAATTTCTTATAGTTATCGAAAGTTAGACACATTTTTACCCTACGTTCTCCATGCGATGGCGCCTTCAAAAATTTATCATACTTCATGGACCTCACCGTAGAACACAAGCAAAGGGGAAATAAATCGAAATTGATGAAAAATTGTGTTCATGCTGTCATACTCATAGGTGGGTGGATTACTGAGGATTGATTCTTCCACGTGGGAGAAATATTCCAGCAACGCTATCGCTCGTAATCGATTAAACATGATGAATAGCAGGTACAATATTTTAACTCACCACAACAACTCATATGAACATTTGCAGAGTATGGAGCCCATCGTGATCCCTTGTAAACGATTACACTGTGGGTCCTCTGGTTCAAGATGAGCGGAAGACGAAGATCGTTTCTGAAAATCCAGTATTTAAAGAACGAGTGTTCGCCTGGACACGCGAATGCGTAATTAGGATTGAATAATGGTGAGTGGAGCTACGGTGCGCCTCGTTGGAAGTCGTGCCTGATGGTGCAACTGGCTCTGAGCACTATGGGACTTAACTTCTAAGGTCATCAGTCCCCTAGAACTTAGAACTAATTAAACCTAACTAACCTAATGACAACACACACATCCATGCCCGAGGCAGGATTCGAACCTGCGAACGTAGCGGTCGCGCGGTTCCAGACTGTAGCGCCTAGAACCTCTCGGCCACCCCGGCCGGCAAGCCGTGCCTGGGAAGACACAGTTGGCGGTGTCTTACCGTAATAGTGTAGACGGCCATCTCGAAGAAAGTTGTCGCCTGTCAGCCGTGTCCGAGTGCTGTAGGAGACCACACCTCCTCAACTCTGCTCTCACCTTATATACCTCCCACGTCTCATTAGTCCCGCACAGCTTTCTACGTGAAACTCTTCGTTAGAAACTGTCACTTCCCGTGAATGCCCAAGAGCTGTCTTTCACAAACATTTTCACACTGTCAATAGGCAATCCATACACAAGCAAATTCTATATATCAAGCATTTCCTACACTTCCATTTTGGAATGTTTTTAGACTTTTTTCTTTTAGGACGAAGCCTCTGCCCATAAACAGAAGCGAACTTAGACATATCAGTAATTGTTCCGTTTAATAAACAACTTCGGTGTTCGCTGCCGCCAAATGAAAAAAAACCAAGGCAGTGAAAAATACTCTGCAATCAATATCATAACCATGTTCATCCTGCAAGCCATTTTAGAGACAAATAAAAAATTGGGTACAAAACACGTGACGAATCTACCATAAGTGAAAACATGAAATCCAATGCAAGCATGTTCAACATTATTGACAACAAGTCTGAAATGCTTTCTGCACCTTTTAAGCAAAAACCATGCTACGGACTGACAAAGAACCAGAAATTTGCATACGAGGTAAGGAAAACAAGCAACACATGATATATGACAAAAATATGCAAACGAAATTAAGCTGTTTTATAATTTTGGAAACACCTGATCAAAAAGTAAGAGTGCAATCAGAGGCTATTTAGCACAAATAAATAGACAGCATGTTTCGTATATTTATGCCCATAGATAAGTTATGTTTCTCTCTGAATATTTCAAAGATACTTGTTAGCCTATGGTATTCCTCAGAAAACGACCCCGTGGTGTAATTGTCAGTGTTTATTTACAAACTGTCATAAGTTCCGAAATGTTATAAATAGTAGTCACTTTTCCCAGTTATGCAGATGATCATTAAAGTGAGAGATGGAGTGTTGTTTAATAGGAATGACAGTCACTGGCTTTTAGTTATTGTCGTAGATAGACGTACAAAGTGGTTTATTATCTATTCAGATGAATATTGTACATAAATAAGAGAGAAGGAAATGGTGTGATGGAATCAGGAAGCGATTTTGTGACTCGTCATCGCAGACTTTGGAAATTACCTGTCTGTGAACATACGGCAAAAATGGGTGTTTTGGGATTAGGTATTACTTTGCGACAATAGCACACACTAGCTTTTTGTTCTTAAATGCTGTAACTCTGGTCAATATGCAACAGTGCTGCAGTGCTAGAGTGTGTTCTTGCATAGTGCTAACATTAGTGACGGAATCTTCAATTACACAAATTACACTTGAGTTGGTCACAAAGCCATTTCCTTTGCAGATGGAAAAAGTGTTTATAGATTTCTTGGAAGCTTTCTGCTACTGATCCTCAATTTGAAGAAAAGGTGACATAAACAAGTTATATGTGAAGACCATTCTTTACAAGAGTTAAATTTTACAAGCATTTTCATCATCAATTGGAAAGGGAAAACCTCATTTCCGTAGATTATAGGGGGAAATTAGTGACAGCACACATACCTGCACAAACAAGTGTGACAATTGAATTGTGTAAAACGAGCCTCATTAATAAAATTAGGGACGTCTGTGAATGGTCTATTAAAAATACAAATTTTTGTTTCGAATTATACCTTTGTTAATAAATATAACACAAAGTTGATCAGAATATTCTATTGAATATGTCATGGCTTTGCTTTTTCTTATACCACTGAATTTGTAAGTAACTAGTCTGAATAACCTTGCTTAGAGGATATTGTGGTAAATGTTAGTGTTGAGATGTGTTTCTTTCTGTCACCGTTCCACGTAAGTAGGTGTTAAAGTTTAGTTTAATTACGTTGCTTAACGCAGTTTTTTTTTCATTCTCATTTTGTTTCAGTGAAGACAGGCCTATAATTACCTACATTTTAAGAAGAGTAAAAATGTAAGTCTGGTTAAATTCGCACACTTTGTCACTAATGTTTTGTGTGTATTGATAAAACGAAACTCATAAAACCGAGTAAATTTGTAATTAAGTTGTAACTGAGTGGCATAAAGAAACACTTTACGATACGCGATGAGAAGTAGAAATATTAGTTTTACTATTTATTGCTGAGCGTTAAAACGAGTGTTTGAAGATATGGGTTCATCTGTAACAGCTATAAAATATCAGCATCTAAAAAGGAAACTGTAGAGCCGTACTTATTTTTCTCACTCAACGGAAACAAAGGAATGAAGTTTTAGGGATAAACGTGCCGTCGACCGCGAAGTCATTAAAGAGAGAGCGCAAAACATTGGAAAGAACTGTGACGAGAAGGGAAAATGGACGTGTCCTTTTCAAAGGTACCACCTCAAAGTCACGTTAATCGATTTGTGGTAACCACGTAAAGCTTAAACCTGAGAATTTAAGGTAAACGGAGCTAACTGCGACAGGAATTTATGTAGTCCTGTAAACTAATTTTAGAGCAATTCTCGGCTCATCTTCAAATGGGGCACACAGAAGTTAAATATTTACGTTCATGGCGGAATTAATCGGCTGGCCTCAAAGTTTTTATTCCTTTACAGAGAATCTTAATCACTTTACGAATTTCTCGTTGATTTCCTGTACTTCTTGGTCAGTGGACAAATTGAATAATATCGGGAAGAGGTTGCAACCTAGTCTCACTCCCTTCTCAGTCACTGCTTTCCTTACATGTCCTTCAACTCTTATAGCTGCAGGTCAGTTCCTTTACCAAGTTGTAGATAACTCCCCCCTTTATTTATATCCTTCCATCGTCAGAATTTCCCAGACAACACAGTCAAACGCTTGCTCTAAATCTGCAAATACTATGAACGTCGGTCAGTGTGTCTTTTAAGATAAGTCGTAGGATCTGTACTGCCTCGTCAATTCTTACATTTCTCCTGAAGCCAAACTGATCTTCTTCGGGTCGGCCCCTATCAGTTTTTCCAATCTTGTGAATAATTCAAGTCAGTAATTTGCAAACATGGCTTATTATAGAGGTATGAAAACCTAAATTGGATTGAGCACGTAACTGCAGTGTGCAAGAAGACATCAGCATCTCCTCATGCCCTACAAAAATATAGAAATTTATTCCCTTTGCACCTGCAAAAGAAACTGGTACAAAGGCTTATACTTCAAATTACTGATTATGGTGATGTTATCCTGCAAGCTATCTCTCAGGAAAGTCCACGGCAACTGGAACTTGTTATGAATGCCTGTCTTCATTATAGCTGTGATGTTTAATTCTTTGATCATATTTTACCACCACACGCACAGCTATCCTGGCTGTGTGCAGACAAGCGCAGAGATTTCCATACCCTCTGTCTTCTCTACTGTCTTGTCAACGTACACTGTTCCCATTATGTCCTCGCTTTTAACGCTCTTGTCTAAACAACATGACAAACACCCATTCCCATCAGATGAATATCCTTTCTGTACCACTCCATCGTTCAGCCACTTTCTCCAAGTCTGCTACTGCGAAGGAATTCGAGACACGATTCTGGAATAACCTCCCGCATTACTTTAGAGAGCTGAATGACACACTGTTTCAGGATACAGTTAATGAAATATTCACTAAAAAACAATAATCATTACCTTTATCCCCATACGCCTTTATTACAAAGATGGAGCAGGCTCTTTAAATTTCTTTTTCCCAGAACTCGGTGAACCAGAAAACATCTACTTTCTTCACTTACAAATTCTTTTTGTACTGCCACTATCATTACTGTTCAGCACTATCAGTAGTAGAGAACTTCTGCCAGTATTACGAGTAACTTTATTATTTCAAAGTCAGTATTATTTATTCACATTGTCACTACAGGCACTCAAATCATTTTAATACTATCTGTCATATTAAAATTATTTTTTCTTAAGTAAATATGGTGTAAGGAAGGTAAGGTATGTGCGAAACTCTGGTCCGGTGTAAAAGAGGAGCTGATTGACTTAATCAAGCAGGATTAAATAAATATTAAACAGATGGTTCTGTAATATTCACACCCGTCAGCTCTTGCTCATTTGGAACAGGAATTAGTACATTCTTATTGAAGTCTGAGGTGTTTCCCCTGTGTTGTATACATTGCACACCGTGTGAAACACGTTTGTCGCACTTGTTCTCTAAATAATCTCAATAACTCTAAGGAAATTTTTGCCTACTCAAAGAGCCTTGTTTCGCCTAAGATCTTTAGTGCGCCGCTCTGTCAAACACGCAGTGTTTTATCTCCAGTCTCATCTTCATCTACTTCCTCTTCTTTTTCTATAATATTGCCTTCAAAGTTTGTTCTCCTCATGCAGGCCCTACACCTTCCAGCCTTCCCTTCATTGCTTAGTACGTGCTTGTCATCTGAGTTCTTGCTGCTCATACAGATGGTTCTCTCTGCTCTAATGATCTCTTTAATTTTCCTAAAGACGTCATAGACAGTTACCATCGTGAAAATTGCTTCTACTGCCTTGAACTTCTCGTCGGCTCATTCCCGCTTCACCGTTTTGCATTTTTTTAGCTACCTGTTGTCCCTTCTTGCTGCTTCATTTGTTCCAAATTTACATTTTCTCCTTTCGCAGTTAAATTCAATATATCGTGTGTTATTCAAGGATTTTTACCCGGCCTTGTCTTTCTGCCTATTTGACCTCCACCAGCTTCATTATTTCGTCTCTCAAAGCAGTTTTTCGTCTCCTGTTATATTCCTTTCCCCAGTTTCAGTCAATCGTTGCACAATGTTCCCTTTGAAACTCTTAACAGCCTCAGCTTCTTTCTTTTTATCTAGGTCCCATTTCCTTCCCTTCTGCGATTCTGACAGCTTTAATGTCCTGTTCATAACCAGTAAATTATAGTCAGAGTCCACATCTGCCAATGACTTTAGATTAGAGAACACCTCTCTTGGGATCTAAGACGTCTGTTAAAACAGCCACAGCGACTACAGAGACCCTCGGAGATCAGAGATAGAAAACATTAATGTGACTTTAGTAAACTGCAGGGGCATCCTAGGAAAGGTCACAGAATTTCAACTGCAGGAGCATTGAAGGAAAGGTTCCAGAATTAGTATCGCTCACTGAAGGTTATATACACTCCTGGAAATGGAAAAAAGAACACATTGACACCGGTGTGTCAGACCCACCATACTTGCTCCGGACACTGCGAGAGGGCTGTACAAGCAATGATCACACTCACGGCACAGCGGACACACCAGGAACCGCGGTGTTGGCCGTCGAATGGCGCTAGCTGCGCAGCATTTGTGCACCGTCGCCGTCAGTGTCAGCCAGTTTGCCGTGGCATACGGAGCTCCATCGCAGTCTTTAACACTGGTAGCATGCCGCGACAGCGTGGACGTGAACCGTATGTGCAGTTGACGGACTTTGAGCGAGGGCGTATAGTGGGCGTGCGGGAGGCCGGGTGGACGTACCGCCGAATTGCTCAACACGTGGGGCGTGAGGTCTCCACAGTACATCGATGTTACCGTCAGTGGTCGGCGGAAGGTGCACGTGCCCGTCGACCTGGGACCGGACCGCAGCGACGCACGGATGCACGCCAAGACCGTAGGATCCTACGCAGTGCCGTAGGGGACCGCACCGCCACTTCCCAGCAAATTAGAGACACTGTTGCTCCTGGGGTATCGGCGAGGACCATTCGCAACCGTCTCCATGAAGCTGGGCTACGGTCCCGCACACCGTTACGCCGTCTTCCGCTCACGCCCCAACATCGTGCAGCCCGCCTCCAGTGGTGTCGCGACAGGCGTGAATGATGGAGGGACGAGTGGAGACGTGTCGTCTTCAGCGATGAGAGTCGCTTCTGCCTTTGTGCCAATGATGGTCGTATGCGTGTTTGGCGCCGTGCAGGTGAGCGCCACAATCAGGACTGCATACGACCGAGGCACACAGGGCCAACACCCAGCATCATGGTGTGGGGAGCGATCTCCTACACTGGCCGTACACCTCTGGTGATCGTCGAGGGGACACTGAATAGTGCACGGTACATCCAAACCGTCATCGAACCCGTCGTTCTACCATTCCTAGACCGGCAAGGGAACTTGCTGTTCCAACAGGACAATGCACGTCCGCATGTATCCCGTGCCACCCAACGTGCTCTAGAAGGTGTAAGTCAACTACCCTGGCCAGCAATATCTCTGGATCTGTCCCCCATTGAGCATGTTTGGGACTGGATGAAGCGTCGTCTCACGCGGTCTGCACGTCCAGCACGAACGCTGGTCCAACTGAGGCGCCAGGTGGAAATGGCATGGCAAGCCGTTCCACAGAACTACATCCAGCATCTCTACGATCGTCTCCATGGGAGAATAGCAGCCTGCATTGCTGCGAAAGGTGGATATACACTGTACTAGTGCCAACATTGTGCATGCTCTGTTGCCTGTGTCTATGTGCCTGTGGTTCTGTCAGTGTGATCATGTGATGTATCTGACGCCAGGAATGTGTCAATAAAGTTTCCCCTTCCTGGGACAATGAATTCACGGTGTTCTTATTTCAATTTCCAGGAGTGTATAATCCACAGATAGTACTGGGAACAGAAAACTGGTTGAAACTAGATGTCAATGACAATGAAATTCTAAGTTCAGATTGGAATGTTTATCGTAAAGATAGGTTAGTCGCCAATGGTGGCGGTGTATTTATTGCAGTAAAAAATTCAATAAAATCTAGCGAGGATGTCACGGATTCCGAATGTGAATTAATCTGGGTGAAATTTAGTATCAAAGAACGGTCAAAAAAGGTGACTGGAGGATTTTACGACCACCTGGGTTAGGACCTGTAGTTGTAGAGCGCTTCAGACAGAACTTGCTTAATATCATTAGTAATTTTTCTGATCATGCCGTTGTAATAGGGGGTGACTTCAACTTGCCAGGTATAGATGGGGAGTGTTATGTGATGAAAACTGGTTCCAGAGACAGGGCATCGTGTGGTATTGTTCTGGATGTCTTGTCCGAAAATTGCAGTTGCTTATACCAAAGTAGCAACGCCAGAAGATAGTGAGAATTTGCAGAACGACCTGCAGAGAATTGATGAATGGTGCAGACTCTGGCAGTTGACCCTGAACGTAAATAAATGTAACATATTGCGCATACATAGGAAAAGAAATCCACTACGGTCCAACTACACTATTGATGACAAACAGCTGGAGACAGCGTCTGCTGTAAAATATCTATGTGTAACTATCCAGAGCAACCTTAAGTGGAATGACGATATAAAACAGATAGTGAGAAAAGCAGACACCGTCTCAGATTAATCGGAAGATTTTTAAGGAAGTGTAACTCATCCACGAAAGAAGTGGCTTACAAGGCGCTTGTTCTCCAGATTCTTGAGTATTGTTCATCAACCTGGGATAGGACTGATAGAGGAGATAAAGAAGATCCAAAGAAGAGAAGCGCGTTTCGTCACGGGATCGTTTAGCTGGTGAAAGAATGCTACGGAGATACTAAACACACTCCACCGGCAGACGTTACAAGACAGGTGTCGTGCATCATGGAGAGATTTACTACGAAAATTTCTGAACAGCACTTTTCAGGAGGAGACGAAAACAACGTATTACTTCCCCCACATACACTATGTGATCAAAAGTATCCGGATACCTGGCTGAAAATGACTTACAAGTTCGTGGCGCACTCCATCAGTAATGCTGGAATTCAGTATGGTGTAGGTTCACCCTTAGCCTTTACGACAGCTTCCACTCTCTCAGGCATACGTTCAATCAGGTGCTGGAAGGTTTCTTGGGGAATGGCAGCCCATTCTTCACGGAGTGCTGCACTGAGAAGAGGTATCGATGTCGGTCGGTAAGGCCTGACACGAAGTCGGCGTTACAGAACATCCCAAAGGTGTTCTATAGGATTCAGGTTAGGACTTTGTACACGCCAGTACATTACAGGGATCTTGTTATCGTGTAACCACTTCGCCACAGGCCATGCAATATGAACAGGTGCTCTATCGTGGTGAAAGATGCAACTGCCATCCCCGGATTGCTCTTCAACAGTGGGAAGCAAGAATTTGCTTAAAACGTCAATGTAGGCCCGTGCTGTCATAGTGCCACGCAAAACAACGAGGGGTGCAAGCCCCGTCCACGAAAAACACGAACACGCCATAACACCACCGCCTCCGTATTTCGCTGTTGGCACAACACAAGCTGTCATATGGCATTCACCGGGCATTTGCCATACCCACACTCTGCCATCGGTTCACCACATTGTGAACCGTGATCCGCCATTCCACATAACGTTTTGCCACTGTTCAACCGTCCAATGTTTACTCTCCTTACACCAAGCGAGGCGTCGTTTGGCATTTACCGGCGTGATGTGTGGCTTATGAGCAGCCTCTCTGTCATGAGATCCAAGTTTTCTCACTTCCCGCCTAAGTGTCATAGTACTTGTAGTGGATCCTGACGCAGTTTGGAATTCCTCTGCGATGGTCTAGGTCGATGTCTGCCTATTACACATTACGACCCTCTTCAGCTGTCGGCGGTCTCCGTCAGTCAACAGTCGAGATCGGCCTATATGTTATTGTGCTGTACTTGTCCCTTCACGTTTCCGCTTCACTATTTCATCGGAAACAGTGGACCTAGGGATGTTTAGGAGTATGGAAATCTCTCGTACAGACGTAAGACACCTATCACCTCACCACGTTCGAAGTCCGTGAGTTCCGCGGAGCGCCCCATTCTGCTCTCTCACGATGTCTAATGACTACTGAGGTCACTGATACAGAGTACCTGGCATAGGTGGCAGCACAATGCACCTAATATGAGAAACGTATGTTTTTGCAGGTGTCCGGATACGTTTGATTATGTAACGTACATCTCACGTATTCGGAGACATTACTTTTCAGCACGCCCTCATAGATCCACGATGTCCCATAAGTTATTCTTCTTCCATTGGACCACTTCAGTCAATCATTTTCTGATCATCTTTTTTATCGTTCTTCATCTGTAAATAAGCTTTTTATTGTTTGTTGTTTGTCTATTTTTAGTTCAAATATTTTTTAATATTTTTCAGTGTATTTAAATTTTCTGTTTTGTTTTGCAAAATCACCCAAGGTTATTCAAGTTTTTCATATTCTTGCTGATTCCTTTTATTCATCCTACTTGTTGCTTCATGTTCCAAAGTTTCTCTGTAATTTTTCTTGATAGTCTGGTTTCTGGTGTCCTCATAATGTGTATAGTATCTGTAATGGGCTCAGTTCGCTGTGCATCACTTCACTTGGCACTATCCGTCATTGTCCATCTTTCTGATATTTCTTATTTATGCATGTTCTAGTTATTTTCCTCTACTCTTAGGATTTCGTCTATTCTGTTTTTATGGGTGACTTTGAAAAGAGTTACGATTCCTTGTGTCACCTCTGGTTGAACCACCTTTTTGTAATGTTTAAATTTGAATTTGATTGCTAGACTTGTTATCTTCTGTAGACGGTGTTCTGTTTCACTGTTTTTACTTTCTTGTTATTTGTTGATTACTAGTGGATCTACTAGCATTATCTCATTCTTTTTGAATGATATCTGGAGTCCTGTTTCTTGTGTTACATTTAATATGTTTGTTGTTTGATTTCTTTCTTCTTGAATGTTATTATTTAGTAACGATAAGCCATCTGCGAATCCCAAACTATTTAAGTTTATTTGAATTTTTGGGCTCCCGTTATTATTTTTTTCGGATTTTCCTTTTACCTCTCCCTCATTACATACTCTAGCGCATAGCTGAAAAGTAACGGAGATAATACACCCACCCACCCCCCCCCCCCCTTTCCTTAACCTGCTTTAATCTAAATGTCTCAGATATTTCTCCTGCGAACTTTACATTAGGTTTGGTGTATGTTCGAATTAAATTTATCATTTTTATTAACTTGAGATGGAGATTCTGAGCGGATTCTCCAGGGTCTATATCCTCCTTGGTATTCTCATAGTTCCATTTCACGTTGATCTTTAAAACGATTATATTGGATTCTTGACATGACTTTATATGTAATATCGAAATTCCTTTATAGTTGTTTGGATTTGATTAATCTCCTTTCTATGTAATGAATGGATTTTACCTGTAGTCCAAATGTTCTGGTAGTTCTTCTTTGTTCCACATTTTCACTCTGCGTTGATGTAACGAAATAGTCACTGGTTCTGTTGCAAACTTCCACGAATATTTGATATTCTTCACTTGCTTTGTAGTTTTTGAGCTCTTTCAACGCTTTGTAAAATGTTATGAATTGTGAGTTTACACTTTCTGTTGGTGTCTTAATAGGGGTATCTGTGTTTATTTTTAGTTGTTCTGGGGGATCTCCTCAATTTAGTAATTTTTTAAATATGTCTGCTAAAATTTGTTTTTTATAATGCCGTGGGTCGTATTTTTATCCTATAACGTTAATGGTGGAGGGTCATGTATATGTATCTGTCCGGTAAATATTTTGTGATAGTCCATTGAATTTGTTTTCTCGCTCTTTAAGTGAATTTTATCCATCGTGGGTGCTGTTGAACTCCGTGACTGTTACTTTATAGGGCGCAGAAAAAATTCTGCTACCAGTCGCAACAAAAGGTTATTTATTCGTCACACGACCGATTTCGGGTTTTTGTACTTTCTAGGACACAAGCCCGAAGCCGGGTGACCGGTAGCGGAAATTTTTCTATATTCTCGCTATTTGTTTGAATTGTTAGAAGTACATCTTTTTGAGGTTGGGATTTGCTGCGAGTTACAAGTATGATTATTCTGTTTAATGACTCTGGTACGTTAACCAACCTTGATGTCTATATATCACTGTTTTATCACACTCATCGTTCCACCATTGGTATTTTTTCCTTGGTTTCACTTCGGCTACATATTCAGCTGTTTGTTTCAACTGTGGAACTGCTTTCTCTAGATCGTCTTATTTTTATATTTCATGTCTGCTCTTCATATTCCCTGTTAGTTATCAGTTTAGGAGGATTGTAGGTTGTCTTTTTTTGCGGTAGGACTTTTTATATGTCAATGGGCTGAATTTAATATGTATTTTTATGATGTAACGATACAACATTTTCCATTCAATCATTCTTTTTCTTCTTGGTTACCTTGCGTATTAGATTCTCCATACTCAACTTTTTTATACAACAACAATTTATGTTTTTTACGCAATAGGTGCCTTATATTCAGTTTCATTCTAGATAATAAATAGAGATTTGTACGTGGGAACTAGACATTAACAATACTGGTAAAACTACAGCAAGCGAAGAGAAACACACACACACACACACACACACACACACACACACACACACACACACACACAGAGAGAGAGAGAGAGAGAGAGAGAGAGAGAGAGAGAGAGATCTGTACGTAGTAGGGGAGCCCGAGTCATATTTACGCGATTTTATGCGTTGTTAACATTTTTTCATTAGGTCTATCGTGCTTAAATTTGTTCTGTTTTATGCCATGGTTATTAAAGTATAACTTGGTATACATCCTTCACACAACAGTACTTTAAGAGCGCAAAATAACTTAGTACAGGTTCAAGTCGCGAGCGTAAACGTGCGCCCAGTAAGGGCACATTTACGCACTTAGCAGCAAGGGAAGAAAAAACGTACCCGGAATAACAGGCAGATCTACACACCCATGCATCCACGTTTACACATATCATATGACAAAATAATAAGTAATACTAAAAATTTTAAAATAAATTTTATTGGCAGTAGAAAAATTACAAGGTTACTCACACCAATACAACCATTTGCAAAGGTTCGAGTTCGAGTCTCGCTCCAGCACTCAGTTTTAATCTGCCAGGAAGTTTCATATCAGCACACACTCCGCTGTATAGTGAAAATTTCATTCTAAAAATATTAGTGGTAGTAAACAAATTTTTTGGTGAACTACCACCTGTTAGCGTAGTATGGCCCACATAGCAGTCAGTGTTAATTAAATGCCTTTGCCTCATCATTGTCTGCGTTGCACTTTATGCACACAAAAAATGTGTTCCCTGTAGCAGAAACGCCGTGAGCCCATCTCTTACGTATGATGTACTGGACCCACTCTTGATTCCTTTGTAATTGGTTGTATAGTTTCAAGTAGTAAATACAAACGAAAATATCTACTCCTTCATTACTTTGCTGAAGGTCATAAGAGAGATGAAGAAGAATTGGATGGGACATTCGTTGAGACGGTAGTGTTTGATAACAAAAGCTTTGGAAGGACCTATTTGTGAGGGGAGATTTAGAGGAAAGAGGTGATGCAAGATGACAGACTTAAAGGGAAGCGGAAATTACGTGGAACTGAAAAAGATGACACAAGACAGAAAGCATGGACAGTTACCACGTTCAGACCTGCCACTGGACGGAACGCTTACGACATCGGAAGTAGGCTTATCCATATTTTCCCTTGTTCTTGCTTTTAGCAGTTTCTTTCCAGTATCAGTCATTGCTCTAATACAAATAAATCTTTCTACTTGAGAAGATAGGATGAAAAAGATTTGCTTCCGTGAAATAGTAAATTAGTATCATTATTTTTACAGATCTGAAGATGGTTCTGAATGAACCGAAACGGTCATATGAATAAAAAATTTGCAATCAAGACGGTTTTTAAGTAACATTTTAAAATCACTGATTGCTGTTATCCCATAAGACATTATGTCTGTTTTTGCAAAGTTTGTGCCACGTCAGGCTTCGGGATACATTACGAAATTATTACGTATTAGGACAAAGATAATGAAAGAAAACTTGAAAATAAAATTTAACAAAACATGCTTAGACGCAGGGATTACTCCTAATTACGCAAAAGTAAAAATCAGGAATATGACAAACATAGCACAAATAGTAAAACGTGAAAGTGAAGTATTATGGGTTAAAACTCAAATTCGAGGAGCATATAAAATGAAAGACAAGTTAAATAGAGAAGCTTTTAATATTCACTTGATTATAGGTGACATTTTATCTCCATTACAGTTCACATACGTAAGCAGAGAGATTGAAAATAGAATTGAAAGGGAGCGAGAATTAACTCTAAACAGACATCGGAAGAAACTTTTTAACCTAGGTGTAGATTTTAATATTGATAACGAAACGGCGTATAAAAAGTTGCATACTTTTTGTGAAAGAGTCGTTAACTTAACTGAGATAGAATTAACAAAGGATGAGCAGAACCTTTTAAATAAAGGACTGCAATATAACTTAAATCCCGCAATTAACTCAAATACAATAAAAAAGACTGTCGCAGAAGTGAAAATTGCATGTGATATCGCAAAAATGAATAGATACGAACAGACCAACACGGCAGTTAAAGTAAAGAAGTCGATTATAGATGAAATGCAGTCTGCTCACAAGAACAGAAACGAACTACTAACTCTTAAGGGCTTGAATAAGAAGTTAGAATCACATAAGGCTATCGTCACAAAGGCAGATAAGGGCGGCACTATGGTTATAATACATGATACAGACTATATAGAGAAAACTGAAAAGTTCTTTATGGAAAACGGAATAGTAGAAGTCAAGAAAGATCCAACCAAGAAATTTCAAACATAAATAAGGAAACAAATAGATAACAGTGTGTTTCTATTCACAGAGGAGGAAAAGTCTAAACTGAAAGTAATGAAGCCTCGAATCCCCGAATTGCGGTCACAAATAACGCTCCATAAAGTTGAAAAATCGATTCGCCCAATCGTTAATAACACCAGCAGCCCAAGTTATAAATTAAATAAAGAGCTAAATAACAGATTGAAGGCGGCATATACATATCGTTGGACTTTCAACATTAGCAACAGTTACGAATTTGCCGAGCAAATTAAAGACGTACTTATACCTCAGAATGCGTCATTAGCTTCATTGGATATCACCAATCTGTACACAAACATTCCAGTAAAAGAAACGATTGAGATCATTAAGGACAATCTCCTCACTCATGGTAAATTGGCACTGGGGGAAGTGATTGAACTAGTGGAAATGTTGGAACAAGTCTTGTCGTTCAGTTACTTTACTTTCAATGGTAAAATTTATCAACAGAAAGACGGACTGGCAATGGGGAACAGTTTAGCTGGGACGCTGGCTGACATATTTGTAAATCACTTAGAAAATAAATTCTTTGATGAAAATCTAAATATCGCTGAGAAAATTGTATATTACAGGATATATGTTGACGACTCCATTTTATTATACAAAGGAGATAAAAATGATATCGAAAACTTAGCACAAAAAATGAGCTCTCAACACACGAAAATTAGATTCACCATGGAATTTGAAGAAAACAACCGTATAGATTACTTAGATTTAACACTAATAAAGAAAGATGGCAAGCATGAATTTATCATATTCAGAAAACCTACGTGTACAGATCTCGTTATCAATGAGAGCTCTTGTCACCCACCGCAGTACAAATGGGCATATTTTACTTCGATGGTATACAGGCTACTAAGATTGCCACTAAGCCAACAGGAAGTAGAAAAGGAGTTAAGTGTTTTAAAACAAGTGGCCGTAGCGAACGGATATACGTGTAAGCAGGTGATGAATATTTATACGAAGATAAAGAAGAGGCAAATGGAACAAATAAAAGGAAGTCAAGTAGCAGTTAAGAGGAACAACAAGAAAAAATATGTAGCTCTCACTTACAATTGAAGAATTACAGATAAAATTGAAAGATGCTTTCGTAAATCCGACGTTAAAATAGGGTTCCGAGCAAATAACACGTTAAAATTGAAGCTCCGGCATAGAATATGTAATAGTAGGAATAAATTTCAGGATTCAGGTGTATATAAGATCAAATGTAATGACTGCTGTAAACAATATATAGGGCAGACTGGTAGGAACTTTGAAACCAGATTCAGGGAGCACACCTACTCTCAAAACAAAACAGCTTTTGGGGCGCATATGGCTGCGACAAAGCACTCAGTCACGAACATTGAATACAATTTAGACATCCTGCATAGAGCCCATAAGGGACGGTTTCTTAACGTTTTGGAAGAAATTGAAATATACACCCACAAAAATAAAGATCCGGATTTAATCCTCAACGAGCAAAGCGAATTCAATCATAACGCCTATTTTAGCATTTATGACGACCTACTAAGATGACAACCGTTGCGTGTGGAGATCCAGGCCCAGAGGGATGAGAGATGGTGCGCGGTGGAGAAGCCGGAAGACGCGTGCAGTGCCTGGCGTCGTTGACGGGGCTCTCCTGTGTGGCGCTCTTGCCCGCGGCGATGGACATCAGTCGACTGAGCGGACCGCGGCACAACACCGAAATGGCGGGAAATACGGAAGCAGACCGTAGAGGAAAACAAGTTCACACCATCACCATAGATATATAAATCGCCCTATGTTTTTTAGATCGTATAGAAATGATAATTTTACAGTTTTTTTATTAATGCTGACAAGTACAGATTTTAACCTTGACATCTACATATTTTAATTAAGTATTTTTAATTAACAAAAAAAAGATCTACTGAATATAGTATGTGCAAATGGAATGTAACAAATGTACCAGACGCCACCTGTCGGTAATAGTGTTATAATTAATATAAATGACGTGCACTCTGCCAACCAATTTTATGTGACGTAGCATGTGAAAATTGCTGGATTTGGACAGGTTACTCGTGTAACTGAAATAGCAGGTACACTCTGGTACATTTGATGTTGATTAGATAAGATGAAAAAGATTTTCTTCCGTGAAATAGTAAATTACTATCATTATTTTTACAGATCTGAAGATGGTCCTGAATGAACCGAAACCGGTCATATGAATAAAAAATTTGCAATCAAGACGGTTTTTAAGTAACATTATAAAATCACTGATTGCTGTTATCCCATAAGACATTATGTCTGTTTTTGCACAAGTTGTTCTTGGTGTTAACAATTTCACTCAACCGGTATCATCAAATTTATGAGAGATGTAGATAGAAGTATGGGAGATGGAGAAGCTTTTACAGGGTAGAGTAGCATGGAGAGCTGCATCAAACCAGTCTGTAGACTGAAGACAACAACAACAGCAGATTTGCTCACTTGTTAAAAAGATTAGAACATAGCAATGAATGATGTATGAAACGTGGTATACACTCTAAGACCAAAAAATGAAAAAAAAAAAATAGAAAACGACGCACCACGAAGGAATTACCCGAGTGGGACAGAAATTGTAGATGTGATGTACCTGTACAGATGAACAAATGGTTACAATTTCAGACAAAATGGATGATTTATTCACGAGAAAGATTCACAAACAGAAAACAGTAGCAATTCTTTTCATGTGCAGATGGGATTATCTTGTTGAAACATAAGCCTACAATGGCTTCCCATGAAAGGCAACAAAATGTGGCATACAAACATCGTCGACGTACCGCTGTGCTATAAGGATGTCACCGATGACAACCAAAGGGGGTTTCACAGAAGAGCTTCTGTGAACTTTGGAAGGTAGGAGGCGAGGTACTGGCAGAATTGAAGCTGTGAGGACGGGTCGAGAGTCGTGCTTGGGTTGCTCAGATGGTAGAGCACTTGCCCGTGAAAGGCAAAGGTCCCGAGTTCGAGTCTCAGTCCGGCACACAGTTTTAATCTGTCAAGGAGTTTCAACCATAGGCAGCCTGCTATGAAAAGAAATGTCACCCCAGATCACTACTCCTGGTTGTCGAGTGGTATGGCGGACGATGGTGAGGTTGGCATCCCACTTGGGTCCGTGGTGTCTCCAGAGAAGTCTTCACTGGTCATCGCGGCTCATTCGAAGCGGAACTTACCACTGAAGGCAATTCTACTCCAGACGATGACACTCCAGGCCGAAGACGTGTCTGGAGGCGCACGGGACAGCGGTGGGATACCAACCCGACTGTCGCCCGACATACGGCTCGACACCAGGAGTCATGGTCTGGGGCGCTTTTTCCTTTGATAGAAGGACTCATTTGGCGATCATTCACGGCACACCTACAGCACAGCGGTACGTTGCAATTCGCCCTGTTTTGTTGCTCTTCATGGCAAACCAACTTGGGCTTACATTTCTGCAAGATAATGTCCGCCCACACACGGCAAAAGTTTCTACTGCTTGTCTTTGTTCTAGTAAAATTCTATCTTGGCTAACAAGGTTGACGGATATCTCCCCAGCTGTGAACAATTGGACCTTTATTTACATGGTCCTTCAACCAGCTCCGGGTTTTGACGATCTAACGTGGCAGTTGGACATTATTTGGCACGACATCTATCAGGGAAACATCCAATAACGCAATTAATGGCGAGCCGAATAACTCCTTCCATATGCCGGCCGCGGTGGTCTCGCGGTTCTAGGCGCGCAGTCCGGAACCGTGCGACTGCTACGGTCGCAGGTTCGAATCCTGCCTCGGGCATGGATGTGTGTGATGTCCTTAGGTCAGTTAGTTAGGTTTAAGTAGTTCTAAGTTCTAGGGGACTAATGACCACAGCAGTTGAGTCCCATAGTGCTCAGAGCCATTTGAACCTTCCATATAGGCCAGAGGTGGACTAACGCGCTATTGACTTGGTCAATTTCAGAAGTTCTTTCTCTTGAAAAAATTATTCAATTCGCTTAAAACTTCCTGGCTGATAGGCCGCTTAAGCATAAAACTCTCCCCTGACGTTTCGTCTCCGACTGCGGGAGACATCCTCGGAGGTACAGAGGCGAACTGCGAACAGAACACGAGGAAGCGCTGATTGTGTAGGCAGTACAGAGGGCACCACTATCGATCACGTGGCGTCGGCTATGAGACTGACTGGTAATGCCAACATTCTCTATAAAGTAATCGATCGTTACGCTTGCGGTGCAACGCTGCCATCCAAATTTTATCTAGTTTAACACCTTCGTCTTTCCTGTTAAAATTATTACGGTGTTTATCAATCTCGATAGCCTCTCTACATGCGAGCATAATAATGCGAGGTTTTTGATATTTTATTTCATTATCACCTTTCTGGTAAACATGTTCCGCTACGGCGGTTTAGCCGTGTGACAAAGGCGCAATTCCTCTTATGTTCAACAAGACGGGTGTTCACACTTCTCTTTGTGGTACCGATATAAACCTGTCCACAACTATGAGGAATTTTATATACCCCTGCTGTACCTCCGAGGATGTCTCCCGCAGTCGGAGACGAAACGTAGGGGGAAAGTTTTATACTTCGACCATTGCCTATCAGCCAGGAAGTTTTAAGTGAAGACCATATCGGCCGTGAAAGCCTTCATTGTATGATCAAATTATTCAATTGTTTTGAAATTGTACTCATTTGTTCATCTGTGCGAATATATATCGCACCTACCGATTTCGTTCATTTCGAATGTCCTTCGTGGTGTGTGTTTGTTTCCCTTTTAATATACATCGCAATATTGCAGTATATGCAAATGAAATGAAATGATTGGCTACAACAAATTTATTACTACGTCACGAAATATTCCACGGACTATCAAAAATGATTACGAAACTGGAAGAAGCCAAATACGTTGTACACGTGCTCTGATGGAAATATGAACTTTCTTAGGCACAGGTGGCACCGCGGTAAAATATTGCCATGAAACGTAATAGCGTTAAGGTGCAATCTGTGCAAGCATACTCAAACATTCTTGTGTTTCGGAGCACTAAAGTGAGAAACAGCTTCACCCTCGGTCGTGTTCTGTCGGGAGCGCTCGCCTGGGCGGCAGTTACACGCACAGCTATTCGTACAGAGAAGTGGGCAGCAGCTCGGCTCTGCTGAATGGGAGAACGACGCGTGCACGCCGCCAGTGCCTTGCTGACTTCACCGCAAAGTAATCAATACTAAGTCCAATCGCAAACTGAGGGGCGCGTATAGAACATATTCAGTGGCACGACACGGCGCGACGCGCACTTTCCGCACATGCGTATTGCAACGCGTAACCTTTTTTGCACGCCATGGTGGCGACGAGCTGTGCTGAGAGAATCGATGGACGCACCTTTTACGTTGCTTGAAAATTAATACGGCAGTTGCATGCTGGAGCGCCCATGGTCTCGCTAATTGTCATACTTACTAAGATTTACACTACTGGCCATTAAAATTGCTACACCAAGAAACGGGTATTCATTGAACAAATATATTATACTACACTCCTGGAAATGGAAAAAAGAACACATTGACACCGGTGTGTCAGACCCACCATACTTGCTCCGGACACTGCGAGAGGGCTGTACAAGCAATGATCACACTCACGGCACAGCGGACACACCAGGAACCGCGGTGTTGGCCGTCGAATGGTGCTAGCTGCGGAGCATTTGTGTACCGCGGCCGTCAGTGTCAGCCAGTTTGCCGTGGCATACGGAGCTCCATCGCAGTCTTTAACACTGGTAGCATGCCGCGACAGCGTGGACGTGAACCGTATGTGCAGTTGACGGACTTTGAGCGAGGGCGTATAGTGGGCATGCGGGAGGCCGGGTGGACGTACCGCCGAATTGCTCAACACGTGGGGCGTGAGGTCTCCACAGTACATCGATGTTGTCGCCAGTGGTCGGCGGAAGGTGCACGTGCCCGTCGACCTGGGACCGGACCGCAGTGACGCACGGATGCACGCCAAGATCGTAGGATCCTACGCAGTGCCGTAAGGGACCGCACCGCCACTTCCCAGCAAATTACGGACACTGTTGCTCCTGGGGTATCGGCGAGGACCATTCGCAACCGTCTTCATGAAGCTGGGCTACGGTCCCGCACACCGTTAGGCCATCTTCCGCTCACGCCCCAACATCGTGCAGCCCGCCTCCAGTGGTATCGCGACAGGCGTGAATGGATGGACGAATGGAGACGTGTCGTCTTCAGCGATGAGAGTCGCTTCTGCCTTGGTGCCAATGATGGTCGTATGCGTATTTGGCGCCGTGCAGGTGAGCGCCACAATCAGGACTGCATACGACCGAGGCACACAGGGCCAACACCCGGCATCATGGTGTGGGCAGCGATCTCCTACACTGGCCGTACACCTCTGGTGATCGTCGAGGGGACACTGAATAGTGCACGGTACATCCAAACCGTCATCGAACCCATCGTTCTACCATTCCTAGACCGGCAAGGGAACTTGCTGTTCCAACAGGACAATGCACGTCCGCATGTATCCCGTGCCACCCAACGTGCTCTAGAAGGTGTATGTTAACTACCCTGGCCAGCAAGATCTCCTGATCTGTCCCCTATTGAGCATGTTTGGGACTGGATGAAGCGTTGTCTCACGCGGTCTACACGTCCAGCACGAACGCTGGTCCAACTGAGGCGCCAGGTGGAAATGGCATGGCAAGCCGTTCCACATGATTACATCCAGCATCTCTACAATCGTCTCCATGGGAGAATAGCAGCCTGCATTGCTGCGAAAGGTGGATATACACTGTACTAGTGCCGACATTGTGCATGCTCTGTTGCCTGTGTCTATGTGCCTGTGGTTCTGTCAGTGTGATCATGTGATGTATCTGACCCCAGGAATGTGTCAATAAAGTTTCCTCTTCCTGGGACAATGAATTCACGGTGTTCTTATTTCAATTTCCAGGAGTGTAGAACTAACATGTGATTACATTTTCACGCAATTTGGGTGCATAGATTCTGAGAAATGAGTACCCAGACCAACCACCTCTGGCCGTAATAATGGCCTTGATACGCCTGGGCATTCAGTCAAATAGAGCTTGGATGAAGTGTACAGGTACAGCTGTCCATGCAGCTTCAACACGATATCACAGTTCAGCAAGATTAGTAACTGGCACTTCGTGACGATCCAGTTGCTCGGCCACCATTGACCAGACGTTTTCAATTGGTGAGAGATCTGGAGAGTGTGCTGGCCAGGGCAGCAGTCAAACAGTTTCTGCATCCAGAAAGGCCCGTACAGGACCTGCAACATGCGGTCGTGCATTATCCTGCTGAAATATAGGATTTCGCAGGGATCGAATGCAGGGTAGCGCCACGGGTCGTAACACATCTTAAATGTAACGTCCACTGTTCAAAGTGCCGTCAATTCGAACAAGAGGTGACCGAGACGTGTAACCAATGGCACCTCATTCCATCACGCTGGCTGTTACGCCAGTATGGCGATAACGAATACATGCTTCCAATATGTGTTCACCGCGATGTCGCCTAACACGGATGCGACAATCATGATGCTGTAAACAGAACCTGGATTCATTCGAAAAAATGACGTTTTGCCATTGGTGCACCCAGGTTCGTCGTTGAGTACACCATCGCAGGCACTCCTGTCCGTTATGCAGCGTTAAGGGTAACCGCAGCCATAGTCTCCGAGCAGTTAGTCCATGCTGCTGCAATCGTCGTCGTTCGTGTAGATGGTTTTTGTCTTGCAAACGTCCCCATCTGTTGACTCAGGGATCGAGTCGTGGCTGCACGATCCGTTACAGCCATGCGTATAAGATGCCTGTCATCTCGACTGCTAGTGATACGAGCCCGTTGGGATCCAGCATGGCGTGCCGTATTACCCTCCTGAACCCACCGATTCCATATTCTGCTATCAGTCATAGGATCTCGACCAACGCATTTCTGCTCCTTACACGAGGCATCACAACAGCGTTTCACCAGGCAACGCCGGTCAACTGCTGTTTGTGTATGGGAAATCGGTTGGAACTTTCCTCATGTCAGCTGGTCGTAGGTGTCACCACCAGCGTCAACCTTGTGTGACTGCTCTGAAAAGCTAATCATTTGCATATCACAGCATCTTCTTCCTGTCGGTTAAATTTCGCGTCTGTAGCACTTCATCTTCGTGGTGTAGCTAGTTTAATGGCCAGTAGTGTAAGTAAGACTGCGAATTATTCTGAAAGTTTACAATGAAAAACTGAAATCGCCTTTATGTTGTTTTTGGTGCATATTTCACCATATGTTTCCGAGTATGAAATTTAGCCAACATATTGAATTTTTCTTTAGACTTTGAAGGAGCTCTCTCTCTTCGATCTTGAGAAAATGTATCCTACGTAGCGCACTCACGCCCAATGAAATATTCATAGCACCTCTCATATATCCTGAACCGGTCGAGATACTGAAACGCGATTCTGGTAAATGATGGCACACAAGGAGGAGAGTATTTTGCCAGATCTTTAACACACTGAACTTTCTTATGTATGGCAATATAGTTCAATCCAGTACTGAAACCTTTTGAGAGTGAAAAGAGAATTTCCTATTCAGAAAATTTAAAAAAAAAGTAATTTCTTCTCTTACATTACTGCACACCGACAGTGTTTTCCGTAATCAACTGAGCTCTCTGCTTGTTTAATAAACCACTCTCTTTCAGAATTTCGTCGTAATAGCTGCTACAAGATACGTTTGAGCAAACTATACTGTGTTTTGCAAAAAGCAGCGCAATTAAACATGTCAGCAAGAGAAATGTAGCCGTTACTCATGAATGGTGCTTTTTCGAACGAGGAAAAAAAATTAAAAATTCACACAATAACAAACTGGCACTTCTGTTGCAATGTTGGAGCAATCCATGTAACCCATCGAAGTTTCAATAATGAACGACTGTAACGGAAACTTCCAAAGGATGTTGTTCTTCCAGATCTTCATATCATAAGTGTGAATTTAATGACGAGTGGAAGAGTTGCACGCACATGGCAGGTGCTGTTTACTTGTCTGGCGAACATCTCACGTAGTTTGAAAAATATTTTCATGAATGTGCTCCTGCCTTTCCCATCAATACATTTCAGCAAATTAAATATGTCAAGTCACCAAACCCTTTCAGGTTGCTCATACTTTCAGAAAATAGTGACCACATTCTTCATTTTTGTAACTTGTTGTGTAACTAGTTTATTGATGCTAAGACCGTGTATACAACCAACGAAATGCTTTCTCTCCACAGTATGTGGCAAATAAAACATTGTCATTCAAGGGAGTTTCTCGACTGTTTCTAGCTTACAGTGACAATGTTATTTCAACATGCATTAAGTATAACTCCTCTTAATGACCCTGGAACGTGCATACATACTTCAGATCTTGGACGCTTTATGGCGGGAGCACAAAAGGGATACGTCTGTGTTAATTCTCACTTTTCGAATTCTTGTAACAGATGATACAGGTATGACGTAAACAAATTTGTTTCACTATATAATATTGAAAATTTCCGCCTTGCTTCTCCGTCACATGATGTTCAAATATTACGCCCTATTTCACTACACTAAGGAAGAATTATCGGTCCCTTGCGATCTGAAGACATTGTAGAACAGAAAAAATTATCCAGTGGCTAATGGCTCACCAGTTATTGAACTGTGTACTGTTTTTGACTACAGAAAAGCAATAGCCATGCAAAACATCAAAAAATTGAGAGTTTAAACGGCAAAAAGTGGAACACTACTCAGTGACAAAGTTCAGCAGTAGGGCAACATTTTTCGGAGGGCCAACACTACCACTGCCCATAGGCACGGTGCCGGAAGACAAAAAAGGAACTAATTTTTTTCCAGCGTAAATCGGTTCCGCTGCCGTACGATAACTACACCCCACACTGGACCTCTGTGAACACCTGCGCTTTAATTATAACCGTCCGGTACGAATTACAATACGCACAGTGGAACTGAAGCGTAATACTTGCGGCTCCTTATTGGTGAACGAATCCGGTACCACGCTAAGTATCCTCTCCCACGCACTTCACAGTCGTTCGCAGAGTGTGTATGTACATGTAGATTTAAAAATACGCAGGTAAAATACACTAAAAAACAAAATTTTCGGAAGTCTACGATTCTGTCTGGGAGTTAGAATGTAGACTGCTTCCGTGCTTTCCTTCGGCACACGTACTTCATTTACTGGCTTTATTACACACACGTGTTCTCGCTTGCAATGAGATGTCCATATGCTGGTGTTCAAAGTCTTCTTCAAAGTAGATGATAAACTAAGCGCCTGGTTTTAAGTCTTATGTTACTGCACGTGCCAATACTGAAGTACGATGCTCTTTTGCCGGCCGCGGTGGCCGAGCGGTTCTACACGCTTCAGTCCGGGACCGCGCAACTGTTACGGTCGCAGGTTCGAATCCTGTCTCGGGCATGGATATTTGTGATGTCCTTAAGTTAGTTAGGTTTAGGTAGTTCAAAGTTCTAGCGGACTGATGACCTCAGAAGTTAAGTTCCATAGTGTCCAGAGCCATTTTATCCATTTTTGAACGATAATCTTTTACTGTTTCGCAAGAGAATGAGGAAACCACTTCGTCGATTTCAGAGCGTTGTGACGAGTTTCATTGCAATATTTTCTTACAATTTGCTCGCCAGTGACGTCACAGCACGCTAGACACGTCCAGCTTGCGGCAGGCCTCGTCCTAGAGAAATCGGGGCAAAACAGCTTGATTAGAAGTCGCTTGTAAGGAACAATGTCAAAAGCTTTCCGGAAATCTAGAATTACGGAATCAACTTGAGATACCCTGTCGATAGTGGCCATTACTTCGTGCGAATAAAGAGCTAGCTGCGTTGCACAAAAGAAATAAGGAAAGTCCATCTTGAAAATAAAGGTATGACTTTTTTGACAAAAAGATCTTGGAAAAGCAACACAAGTAAATCTCTCCTTGAGACTATCTTCTGTAAAGCACTCTTGCAAACGAAATAGACAATATTCTTAGACATCAATTGTTGTTGTTGTTGTTGTGTTCAATCCTGAGACTGATTTGATGCAGCTCTCCATGTTACTCTATCCTGTGCAAGCTTCTTCATCTCCCAGTACCTACTGCAGCCTACATCATGAATCTGCTTAGTGTATTCATCTCTTGGTCTCCCTCTACGACTTTTACCCTCCACACTGCCCTCCAATGCTAAATTTGTGATCCCTTGATGCCTCAGAACATGTCCTATCAATCGGTCCCTTCTTCTTGTCAAGTTGTACCACAAACTCCTCTTCTCCCCAATTCTATTCAATACCTCCTCATTAGTTATGTGATCTACCCATCTAATCTTCAGCATTCTTCTGTAGCACCACATTTCGAAAGCTTCTATTCTCTTCTTGTCCAAACTATTTATCGTCCATGTTTCACTTCCATACATGGCTACACACCATACAAATACTTTCAGAAACGACTTCCTGACACCTAAATCTATACTCGATGTTAACAAATTTCTCTTCTTCAGAAACGCTTTCCTTGCCATTGCCAGTCTACATTTTATATCCTCTCTCCTTCGATCATAATCAGTTATTTTGCTCCCCAAATAGCAAAACTGCTTTACTACTTTAAGTGTCACATTTCCTAATCTAATTCCCTCAGCATCACAAGACTTAATTCGACTACATTCCATGATCCTCGTTTTGCTTTTGTTGATGTTCATCTTATATCCTCCTTTCAAGACACTGTCCATTCCGTTCAACTGCTCTTCCAAGTCCTTTGCTGTCTCTGTGCAGAATTAAAATGTCATCGGCGAACCTCAACGCTTTTATTTCTTCTCCATGGACTTTAATACCTACTCCGAATTTTTCTTTCGTTTCATTTACTGCTTGCTCAATATACAGCAATCGGGGAGAGGCTACAACCCTGTCTCACTCCCTTCCCAACCACTGCTTCCCTTTCATGCCCCTAGATTCTAATAACTGCCATCTGGTTTCTGCACAAATTGTAAACAGCCTTTCGCTCCTTGTATTTTACCCCTGCCACCTTTAGAATTTAAAAGAGAGTATTCCAGTCATCATTGTCAAAAGCTTTCTCTAAGGCTACAAATGCCAGAAACGTAGGTTTGCCTTTTCTTAATCTTTCTTCTAAGATAAGTCGTAAGGTCAGTATTGCCTCACTTGTTCCAACATTTCTGCGGAATCCAGACTGATCTTCACCAAGGTCGGCTTCTACCAGTTTTTCCATTCGTCTGTAGAGAATTCGCGTTAGTATTTTGCAGCTGTGACTTAATGAACTGATAGTTCGGCATCAATAGTAGGCAGACAAGTTAAGTCCAATATCACCATATCACGAGCAGTACAAGGTGCTCCAGCCTCAGAGGCCGCGGCCGTAGCAGTGGGTCGCGAGGAGCGGTGGCAAGGGCATCGTCGAGAGTGGGCGGTATCGTGGTGTTAGCGAACTGCTGCTTCTGCTGGCGGAGACGGAAATGCCTGCGGCTCGACGATCGAGGGCAGTTACACTGCCTGGCGGATGACAACCAGTAGTTATTGGTTTGGAGATGTGTGGTCTGACGGACTGGGAAAAATGTCGTGGCTGACGCATCTAGAGGGTTGGAGATGTGGCGGCCTCTACTGCTTTTGCACGCGCCCTCTGAACTAGCCTGCAGCGTAGAAGTTCGGCCGACTTCGGTCGGTGCGCCTGTGGAGCTGGAGCGACGACCTGCATAACGGTGCCACGTTGCGGGCTGGTGGCGCTGCAGGAGACACCCGAAACAGATAAAAGTTCAAAGCGATTATGTTGGTTTTCTTCCGTATTCATGGAATTATGTATCATCACTGGTTTAATGAATCTCAAACTGACCGATTATTCGGTAGCATTGTTACGTAATGAAGCCGCAACTCGACAAATCATTTGGCCCTGTTTACACAAACTTAACGGTTGAATACATGCGAAAACAAGAATACAAGTTTGATACTTATGGTACGTCAGATTGCATTTTTCGTGAACTATTTATTATTTTCTTCAAGTAGTTTGCCTTCTTACCATTCTCCGAGAGTACTTTCCATATGTAATAATCAGAAACCGATTCTCTAGCAGTGAGCTGTAGAGAGATCCTGTGCATCTGCCTTATGACTACAAGTCTTAACGTTATTTTGCCTATATTTAAGTATATTAATCTCGGATAAAATTTGTCTCGCAGGTACTGCGTCAGTGACTGAATGAAAGAAATCTATTCTTTTAGGTTTAATCCCTTTAGATATGAGTGTTTCATTATGCTATGCATTCTTTCTAAGTACTTCTTTGTATTCAGACCCACGCACTGATGGTAGTAATTAAGCCCAGCTTAATACAGCTCTCTTATAGATATTTTGGAAATAAATTGCAAAATCGGAACAATTAGTCTCCTTTCATATGTCATCTTCATCATTCAGATTCTGAGAAGTCTCCCGATCTTTCTGGTCCATTAAAGTTTTATTAACTTCATAAATTTCCTCCTGTTTCTCGAGTTCTTCGAACTTGGAGAAACTTTTCCCTCTGAGTGCGGTAAGTATGCTAGGGACAGTGAACCTGTGTTTCGGTAGCTCCAGGAGATTCAACCAGGCGTTGTGAAATTCCTCTGCCTCTCACTCACTGTGCGAGAGAAATTTTAGCTGAGATTAATATACTTAAATACAGGCAAAATAACGTTAAGACTTCTAGTCATAAGGCAGATGCACAGGGTCTCTCTGCAGCTCACTGCTGGAGAACCGGTTTCTGAAAATTATATGTGGAAAGTGCTCTCGGAGAATGGTAAGAAGGCAAACTACTTGAAGAAAATAATAAATAGTTCACGAAAAATGCGATCTGACGTACCATAAGTATCAAACTTGTATTCTTGTTTTCGCATCTATTCAACCGTTAAGTTCATGTGTAAAAACGGCCAATTGATTTGTCGAGTTGCGGCTGTATTACGTAACAATGATGCCGAATAAGCGGACAGAAGTTTAGTTATAGACCAATCAGGCTGCAAAATCCAAGTACGGTGAAAACGTCTACAAATGAGGAACGTAATCGGGAGGAATTTTCGGCATTTGCTTCAGGCCCCTTTGCGCGGCTATGGCGCGATTTCCGCTGGAAACCATTACGATAAAACGGTTGCTTGAGAAACACAATGAAGAAGAGACAAATATGCCACGTTCTCAGTATTCTCTTATCGGAGCACACATAGCGACTTTCCAGCATTAGGAGAAGAGTATTTCTTCATGTTGTAAGTAGACACAGGTCTCCAAATTTGATTATTTAAACAAATTACTGGTGCCGAGTAACAACGCTATAAGATATAGTTCTTCACTGTGTTCGTGACTGATGGTGCAAGCCGATGTCGACCAAGACGAAGCAACTGATCGCATGCGGTACGTCACTCTCTTTTGTAGTGTGATTACTCTTTATTACTCCTGTAAAATGATTACCTTTTAGCAGGTCGTTTCTCTAACCAGCAGTGATGGATTTCTAGAATTCTCAGTGAACTGATCATGTTGTACGAAAGAAATTTGTAGTAATTATTAATTGTCTTGTAACGCAGTTGATGGTACAGTGGAATAAGTTATGTGCTGACGATGTAAATCTAAATATTTGAAACAATAGGAGACTTATGATGGTGACGGATTTTTATACTAAATTATGAGCTGATCTGGAATGTGTTAGAATTCACAAATTCATTGTTGGTATAACAAAAGTTTTTGGTAAAATGAAACACACTTACAGATTACTTGTGATTTGATTTATTTACTAGTACATGAAGATGTTTATCAGTTTACTGGCTCCTCCTCGTTAGGGCAATATTTTAAATTGATTTTACTGAGACAAAGGCATCTGAGATTCAGATACTAGAGAAGAACAGGCTACGCAACGAACTAACAAAGTTAAAACTGTGGTATTTTCCGTTGTGTACCGTCTTACGGGTATCATTCACTAAATATATAAATGCGTTCTCTTTCACTCATACGAATCTATCATTAAATCGCCTTATTGTCACTAAAGTTGTTAAACAACCGCTCCCAGTTTTGAGACAAGGCACCTATACTTATCTAACTGTACAAACAGTCACAGGTTTGTTAAGTGATTAGGAAATGATTAGTTAATGTGGATTTGATATGAGAGTCATTTGTATGCCTTGGCAGCTCGACGATTATCTCAGTATCGTCTTATTTAAACAGCAACATTCAGCCAACACAAAGTATCCTCTTTTTACACTCTTAGTTCCTGTCGCTGGAACAAGTCACTTAAGAGTTTAAAAGAGCGGTGAAACGTATTCTAAAAGTGTTCCAGGTAGTATGATGACAAACATGAAGTGCGGCCTGCGACAGAAGAATTTCCAAGTACGAAATATCTCCTACTTTGCCCGTCCCACAATGTTCATTTCGTTTATTTAAACATTAATCATTCACAGAGTAATAACCCTCAGATTAAAAAAAGAAAAACCGAAAAGAAAAGAAATCACAACACGTGATATCATTTACAGTGTAACAAAGTTTAGTCATTTAGGTGAGCTGTTCATGCATCAATAATCTGTTACATGTTCCCCACTTTTTTTATTGTATTCTCATATCTATTAAAGATTCATACGAACCAATTTTCAGGACTATCTGTATGGGATTAGGACTCTGTATGGTGCTAGGGGAAATTTTGTAATCTCTAGCCCGTTTTAAATTATACCCAACGTTAAGAGACACATAACCTTCTTAAGGCTTGAAGAAATGTAATTAGTCATTCTCATACTAAAAAAAAATTAAGACTTTTTCGGTCGCTGAGGAAGATTTGCGTATATCATACAGTTTTTCAAAGCTCACATAAAATCATATTGCCATGCTCATAGTTTTCTCAGATGGAAGATGCGGCGCTGGAGGGAACGAATCTATCATGTTATGTTTATTTTTGTTTTGGATCTCATGACCCCATCCCTTCAATCATCAATTTAAATGTGATGGACACTTATTTAGCTAAAGTTATAACACGACAGCTACTAGTTCACAATTGCCATAGTTCTAATTCTGTTGATAAGCTGAGATGATGGATTCTCTCTACTTCGTTATCTTAACTGCATCTCAGTGTGGAGAGTTTGTGCTGATAAGCTAAACTCATGAACTTACTTCATTGTTTGATTGCATCCACACGTTTTGCATCCATCCGTAGGAAGTGTTGGGATATCTCTCTACTCTCTGAAATATGCTAAGTTTTAGTTTTCAATGAGGTGCGTTTAAAATAAAGCTACGCACCCTTCAAAAATTATAATTGTCAATTTCGGCTAATGAGTGAATTTCAGGGAATGTCAATGCATTACCTGCTGCTGTTGTGCCGCATGTCGACGTTTATATAACGTAATAAGTCTATACGGCTTGCGGTTATGAAAATGTTTCCACTAAAACGTTAGCACCACATACATTTACTTGAAGAATTTTATTAAATAAATTAAATTTTGGAATAATCATGCTACTGAACACCACGGTTATTTCGTATTTTTCTTGTGGTAAGTGTGAATTCTAAAGTGAACAGGAATTTTTGGGGTGCTGCCATCACACGGTCTTATACGTAACTGACGCTGTTACTATCGTCGCCCACAGATGGCAGCAGGATACAGATGTAGACCTTGATAATAAATTGTATTCAACGTGGAATTGCTACCTAATGTTAGAGAATCAAAAAAGTAATATGTAAAATGTCTTCATTGCAAATCAGACACGCATTTTCATAACACCACACCCACTCGGCGAATACAGCGCTTCCAAGTGGAGATCTGTTCAACTTGACAGTGCAAGCCATAGGAGTGTGCACGTCGCTGGGAAATCGATAACGCCGCTACGTCTGTAGCAATGGCGTAGCGGGGTGGTTGCCGGGGCGGAGGATGGGCGTGGTCCTGGAGGCATAAATGGGAGGGCGGCAGATTGCAGCCAAGCTTGATAATCCTGCCTGCATTGTCGTTAAATCAGTTAATGCTTTATCATTGGGACTATACATAATTTCAAGGCACTTAGACAAATGGACGGGGTTCAAAATTGTGATATGAGATTCGAAGCAGTTCTACTGCGAACTAGGGGTTACTTGAGCTCTCGGCTTCATCGTCAGCGCAAAGACGAAGAAAAAGTTTGGATCTTTTGTCAGAGACAACAGTTACTATTATCAGTGTTAGAACTATGATTTTCTGATAGGCAGCAGCAGTGACTTTAGTACTGGCAGATTTGCTAGCTCATATGCTGACCACCAGAGGTTTCGTTCTGGTTTGCTCACCAGAGAAAAATTACTGTTTTGTTTACTCCTCAAGGCTTATTCTTTAAGTATTGATTGCAGCGATGTTATCTTGCAAGTTCTTTCTCAGAAAAGCTCACGGCGCCTGGAACTGGCTATGAACGTCTTCGTCCGTTGTACCTGTGATGTTCAATTCTTTGATCAGTTATTTTCACTATGATATGTACAGCTATCCATCCTGCGTGCAGACATGCGCAGTGACTTCCATACACTCTCTCTTCTTTACTGTCTTGTCAACGAACACTGCCCTCTTATCACTCTTCGACTTTAACGTTCTTATTTGAACAACATGTCAGAAATACCCGTTCTCATTATAGCTGAATCTTTTCTTTCTCACTCCATCGTTCAGTCACTTCTCGGCAGCAGGAGCCCGTCTCTGGAATAATGTCCTGTATAGAGATCTGAAGAATATCTCCAGCT
This sequence comes from Schistocerca gregaria, assembly GCF_023897955.1. NCBI lineage: Eukaryota > Metazoa > Arthropoda > Insecta > Orthoptera > Acrididae > Schistocerca > Schistocerca gregaria. The sequence goes on along the minus strand of NC_064927.1, from coordinate 167,144,166 downwards.
TCAGAAAACAGTTTATGAAATATCTAATAAAACAGTGAGTACCACTGTCGCTGTAGCCACTGGGTATTTATTAGTTCATAGTCAATATTATTTACTCACATTGCCACTTAAGTCACGCAAATCATTTTAAGATTATTTGTCATATTAAAATTGTTATTCTTCACCTAATTATAACGTAAAAAGGAACTCCATGTGAAACGCCGCTCCTATGTAATACAGGGTGTAATGATCCTGATCAGGTAAAGCTAAAGAAATAAATAAAATAAAAACTTTCGTCTCTACAAGCACCATCAAAGGATGCAGATTGTTGGTCAGAGATGTTACTCTCATAATTCGTATCTTTCACAACTTTATCTGCACTCACCTTAATGTTTTTATAGCGTAAACCATATAAATTCATTGATTTAAAAATATGTCAACATTACATGCGGAAGTGGGCTACTTTAGCTCATTGTTTTAGTCATATGACCCAGGCTTCAGTGATCCTGAAACATAACTATCATATGCGAATTACTGGGAGCTCAAGTGGCCCATAAAATACATTAATTTTTAAAATTTGACTGTTGTTTGTCAAATGTTGTTTACTCGAGGGTTGTCGAATAATTACCTAATTCACTATAATCTAAAGCATGAATCCTACCAACAAGGTCTGTAAATGCCCAAGGTCAAAGGATTTTTGCTGTGCTAATGGGAAGACACAGCTGGAAAAATAAAATCTCAAAATCTTCTACAGAAAATTCTTTTTACACTCTCTCTGAAGCACAACATGGTCTCTCCCTGCAAATAAAATTCCAAATGACTCTTAAAATATTATTTGCTTTGTTAAATGCTGTTCAGTACAAAAAGCCCCTGCATAATGAAAAATCTATGATGTGCTTTACATGTCAAAAAGAATGTAGTTAACACACAATTGAAGTTCATTTTCTCGGAAATATTACAGTAAATACGTAAAATAACAATATGACCGAGTCGATCTTGCAACACTGTTGATCTTACATAAGTTTTGAATGAATTTAAAAACGAAAAACTTCGTTCATTAGAACAGGATGATAAATGAATTTTAATAATCAAGAGAACTAAGTACACTGGAAGTCTATGAGTAGCAGCACTTTAATTATAACCAGCTGGTACTCTTACAGCCTGGCAGACAATATTATTAGTAACCTCCGACTATCTGCAGATGATGTACTTATCTATAATGAAGCACTGTCTGAAGAAACATATACCCAGTCAGGTATGGTTTCAAAGTGATACAAAGATTGGCAATTCGCTTTAAACGTTCTAGAATGCAGAACAGTGTACTTCACAAAAATCAAAAACATAGTGTCATGGTGAAACCTTCCCGTCTCCTCTATATCTCTTTTGTGTTACGCAATAACCGTCTCCTCTATATCTCTTTTGTTACTCTACCTTCCCTTCTACAATAACCTATGAAACATTCCCTTAGGATTTCTATATCTTGCTTAATAATAACAAATGAAATCTTCCCTTTGAAATTAATTCTCTTTCTCAATCTTCGCATACAAATTTAAATTCTGCTTATTAAAAGCAATTTGCTGATTATTTCGACGAAACATAGAATGTGTCATCGTCGTGGCCCTCAGTCGTTACCTGCAATAACCCAACACAGTTCCTTACCTTTGTTACTGTTACTTGATCGCCATCTGACTGCTACATCGAACTGCGACATGAATGTACTTTCTCTGTTTTACTATATTAGGTGCTGGTGAGCTGTCATAACACATGGCTGTATTTGTTACCAAAGCTTGGCAAAAAATTAATTCAATAATATTAGTTCCTCTTATGATAATAGTTAGCTGATGTCTCTGTACATCCGTTTATAACCTCTTGTAAATCATATTTAGTGGCTGGCAGGCACACCGCTCCTCTCAACCACTCACCTCAGACCTGCTACCAACTCGCTTCACACTCGCTTACTACTGACTTCCTACGAACGCTAAAGTGTGGTCTCTGCTGCCAACAATGCTTTCTGGTGCACACAATCCCTGCTACCAATACAAAATGTATCAATGTGTGGTCTTTCTCGCTCTTTTCTTAAAATGTATCCATACGCGGTCTCTCCCGCCCTTTTCAAACCTATATCAACTTGCGGTCTCTCTTGCCAACAATACTTTGGTGCAGACATTCCCTCCTACCACAATTATTTCGAACATGACAAATATTAATTATTCCTACTTAATCCTGTTAATTAAATATAAACATCTTTCATAAATTGTGGTCTGACAATAGAAATATACACGTCTTACATAACCCTCCACTGGGTTTCCTTAAAATTTTCCTACATCGTTGAGTCATTTGCACTTGACGTAAGGAGAAAATTTGATTATAGAAATATGTGTAGTAATAGGTAAGTAAATGATAAAACACATACATATACTGTCATAAAAATTTGTTTTCTTAAATCTAACAAAGAGAATATTCAAAAGAGTATACATCAAAATATATAATAATATGAGTCAATAAGTTGGAAGTGTACATCAGGTAGTAAAAGTTATTTATATTTCTAATAGTAATGGATGGCAAAGTTAGTACATAGTTTATGTTTCATTATCAATTGGCATCTATTAGTACCAGATTCAAGGAAGGGAAAACAAGGAATTGGATAGCATGGTCAAAGCACTGGCAACTGTCTGTGAATGCACTCAAAAGTACGTTACTTTCCCTCGCATAGCATAACACCAGGTTTCACCATGTGGTTCCGTCATCTCTTTGATCCATACTTTTAGTGTAACCAAACACTAAGTTAACCGTCAAATTGTCTGAGTTGCCGAAGCTACATCAGGTACAAGTTCCAGCTCAAATTGTCCATTAGTTGTGATAGTGTGCATCTTGGTATGCAAGCACCTATTGACATACATCATGATTGTGGTGTACAGCTTGGTATGCAGACACCTCATAGAAAACATCGTAGATTGAAGTAACGTGGGTCGCTATTCACTTTGTTTGTGCTCCATAACCATGTGGATGCACAGGAATTAGTGTACAGATATAATCATTTTGTCAAAAGGAGCATGGACATGGTTGATACCGTTATTACCAAAATTTACATTATCTCTTTTCTCTGTGCTCATAAAAATGATCTTTACCGTATTCTTATTTTACATTTAAAAGGTCAAAATATGTCACCTTGTGTGACTGTAGAAAAATTTTATAGTTTTAAACAATTACATAAAAACACATTTTCCATCTGTAGTGAATTCAGCCTACAATACGTATTACATTACGTGAGAGTCAATAACATAAACAAGTATTCCTGTAAGTGGAATTTAGTATTACATTTAGGCATTAACATTTTAAACAAAATAGACGAGTACCATTATACAAACTATGTCACTTTCTGTGACTTTAAATAAATCATAATTTGGTGCTCATGTAAATAATTACATAAAGCCTGTGTTATATTACTTCACAGGTTGTGAATTCACAGTTTTTGAAATATGAAAGTACATTTTGACAAACTACATCACTTTCTGTGACTTCAGTATGTGGTCGTCAGTTACAAGTCACATTGTCAGTCGACTACATATTATGTTTGAGTTGTGTAGCGCACATCATCATTGTTATTTAAGAGAAAATATTTGTATTTCACGTAGAGTGCGAATCGGTATGGCGACATTTTGAGAGGTCTGTTTTCCTATGTATGTATCTGACATAAAAGATATAATGTTCAATACAGAAAAAAAGACATTGGAATAGCGAAGTACGTATACCAAGCAATTTAATGTGATTTCTCCATCCATAGTGCTGCGCTGCACTGTGTCACCTGTTATCAAAATAAACCATTACTAAATTATATTCCTAACATACTAACATCTTCATTCTCCTCTCTCCTTTGTACCTCGTGTCATCTCTCTGCATAGCCTATAATAAAATATTCATTGTTAATAATCATCAGCGCACGGCATGACTTCAATATCTCTCTGTATTACCTACAATAAAATATTCATGGTTAATAACCGTCAGCGCAAGGCATGACTTCAACATCTCTCTGGATCTGGAAAATCGTGTAAGCTCTCGGCATGACCTGTAAAGCATTTATCCACATTTCTCCATATTCAATACTTATATTATAATTAAAACTACGTTTATTTTGGTGAACTATGATAACAATGCTGCATGCACGGGTTAAAGAATACATCTAATTGCTACTACTGTATGAAAATGGTTTGTACGTGTTATACGCTTACATTTAAAGTAGTCCTGTTAATTGCTTCACTTACCTTACATAATTTTAAATAAATGTCCTGCGAGAACGCTTCTAAGACTGCTATTAATGTTCAGTGTATTTATCTGCGGTCGAATCGAGGTGACCTGTTGTGCACGTAAATAACCCCATTAGTAGCTAACTGTGTTCGGGCTTGCTGGAATGTGTCAAAAAGCTCATTGTTATACTCTGTCTATATGCATCCCTGTTAGAGGGTTTTTCTACTTTAAGAATTTCTTTATGTTTGAAATATGATGGTTTCCTCTCGATTTTTTTGTTCTGAGTGTCTCAATGTGTACTACATTAGCGTGCGGAATATTTCGAATTCTGAACGGTCGTGCATATAGAAGTACAAATTTATTATTATTATTTTGAGCTTTTCCTCATTACAGAGGCTTATTTCCAACATAATAATTTACTTGGAAATTACAATACAAACAATAAACGTTCTTAAACTATATTCTCAAAATATTCCTCCAGGTGCTTCGATCTTGTGTGTCTTCTTCCTGTGCGCCCATTCTCTTCATTGTGTACTGTACATTTTGGAGCCAGGTGGTCATAGGTCGTCTTCTTCTTCTTCTCCCCTCTGTTTCCCATTCCAGTATCAATTTTGGTATTCTGGTTTACTCCATTCGTCGTACATGCCCGTACCACTGTAATTTCTTCCTATCCATTACGTCATATATTCTTCCTTTTATTTCCATTATCCTTATTTTTCGGTGTTCCTTATCTTTTCTTTCCTGGAGATTCTTGCCGATCTTCTCCAAAAGTCCATCTCTAGAGCCTGTTAATTGTCAAGGTCTCCGTTCCATACAGAACCACACTCTCTAATATGGATTTGTATATTAATTTTTTAGTTCAGCTCATTACATTCCTGCTCCATAAGGCTGAGTTAAGCATCCCAATGACCATCCGTCCGCTACTAATTCTTTTATTCATTTCTGACTCTGATTTTCCCTCGATTTCTAAAATGGATCCAAAATAACATCAAGTGCTTATCTTTTTTATTTTCTTTCCTTCAATGTGTAGCTCATCTGAATCATTAGTCAAGTATTCTGTATTTTTGGTAATTAATCTTCAAACCCCAAGATTTGTATGCTACTGCTGGTTGATTGCACATATAGTTAGCATCCTCCCCATCTTGTGCTATGACTACTTGATCATCAGCAATTAATAAATGATGTAGGTAAACTCCATCTCTTATATCTAATCCCATACTATTACATTTACGAGACCATGTTCTAAGGCTAATATCTATATAGATTTTAAATAATGATGGTGACTTTGGACAGCCCTAGAAAAGGCTTTTGCTTGTTCTAAATTTCTGTGAAAGTTTATTACCAACTTGTTATCTTTCTACATCTGTTGTATTATTTTAAACAAAGAAGGGTTTATGTTCGCATATGTAGTGCTCTCCAAAGTAATTTTCTTGGAACAGTATCATACGCTTTTTCTAGATCTATGAAAATCAATCCTTTATTTTTTGTTTTTTCCCTATGTGTCTTCAAAATATGTTGTAACGTGAAAATATGGTCTACACATGATCTCCCAGCCTTGAATCCACATTCTTCTTTTTGGGTTCTAAATTTTTTTCCCGTTTGTTTTTAATTACTTTCGCAAAAATTCTCATTAATGTTTGTGTAACACAAATTCCTCAATAGTTTGAACAAATTTTGCGATCCCCTTTCTTAAATATTGTATTAATGTAACCTAGCTTCATCTCGTTGGGTATTGAATCTCCATGTACATTTTGTTGAAGAGCTGTGTTATCTGTTTCACAATTTTGTCACCACCATATTTCAGACACTCCAGATTGATATTGCCTGGTCCTGGTGATTTACCATTATTTCCTGTTCTCAACACCCTAAGTACTTCACTTTCTAAAATCATCTTCATGTCCTTTATCTTCCCCTGTTCCTTCTTCTAGATGTTCTTCTCTGTCCTCATTTAATAATTTTGGGAAACACTCTTCCCATTCCTTTTGTGTTATCAGTTGGAGATTAGTTTTGCTTTTTGTATCCTGTTGAAGCCCTTTCAATACTGACCATGCTTCTTTTGCTCTCCCAAATCGTCATTTGCTATTCATCTTGGCACATGTTCTTTCCCATGCTTCATTTCTTGCCATCCTTATTTTCTTCATCACTTCTTTCTTCTTTTCCTTGTACATTGATCTTGTTTCTTCTGATTTATCATTCAACCACTGAAGGAACCCATTTCGTTTCAAATTGCTGCATCGGTTCTTCCCTTTATGTGACAGATAATGGGTACCGACTAGTACCTTATCGCCAATCTCGTGTAATCTACTTACCTGCCTCTGCTGTCTCTTCTTCTTTGGAAAAGTAATCATTTCAGTACGCTTATAAGATGGGTCTTTATTCGTCAGTATTATAGTTGGTGAGAGCGTCGTTGACTCATTAGGTATTGCATTCATTACTTCCTGAAACTGTGAAATGTATTCGTCCCATGTTGTATGCTTTCTGTGGCAATAAATTCTACGTAGTTTCCCCATCTCTCTCATTATTCTTTCTGAAGGGTCAGAATAACTGTGATATCTTGATATGTAAATTGGTGTTAGGTTCTTACTCTCTAACATTTGTTTCCATGTGTCTGACCTAAACTGTCGTACATTATCTGAAATAACCTTCTGTACATGTCCTACTATTGATAGAAAATCTCTTACAAATGCTCTTGATACTGATCTAGCTGTTGCTTTCCTTAGTGGAGAAAATGTTACAAATTTGGATGTCAGTTCTACGGCTACTAGAATATAACTATAACCTTTACTTGTACTGTGGATTTGACCGAAAAGATCTACTGCTGCCATGTGTCTTAAATTAACCGTTATGATGGGATACAGTGGTGGAATATGTGATATTGTTGATGATTTAGCTTTCTGACATATCTTGCAGGATGCTATAACTTTTGCAAATGTGTTTTTCCCATATTGTTGAAGTGACAATTTTGTCAAAGAATTAGAAAGCATTTCCTAGCTCTGTAATGTGCATAGCCTAGGTGCGTATACCATATCAATTTGTTTCTGATCCCTTCTGGAATGCATAAAAGCCAATTGTTGCCGTCGGATTATGAGCGAATAAACAGAACATTTTGATGTAAAGTGTAATTATGTCTGATTTTTGCGTTGCTCTTGTCTCGCCAAAGCATTACAATCTACTTTAGTGTTTCATCTTTCTGCTGCTCTCTCTCTATGTTCTGTAATGCTGATGATATAAAGTTTTCGAAAGCCACTTGTTTGATATACATAATACTATGGTTGTTGTGGCAGAAGGTATTTTCTTTCTCTGGTCATTTATGGTGAATAGATCTCCATAGTGCGTCGGCAACAATATTTTGCGTGCCTAGAATGTGTACAATAGTAAAGTCGAACTATTGTAGCTTTAATTTCCAATGGCTTAATCTATCATGCATAAGTTTTGCTGACAATAAAAACTGTATTGCTCGGTGATCGGTATATACTATGGCGTGTCTTCCATATAGATAATGACGTAATCTCTTCAATGCTCATACTACGCATAGTGTCTCTAATTCTATTACAGAATAATTGCGCTTTGCTGGAGAAAGTATCCTGCTTGCAAACGCAATATGTCTAACGATAGTCTTACCTTCCTCCTCTACTTCCTGGAAAATGTGTACTCATAGTGCTGTAGTTGAACTATCTGTTGCAATGGAAAAGTTTTGTGTTGCATCAGGATGTGATAACAAAGGTGCCCTTAGTAACGCTTCTTTCAAATTCTCGAATTCTCAGCGTCTTCATTCCATGACCAAATTGTGTTTTTACTTGTGAGCTGGTATAGCAAGGGTGTGTCTAATGCTTCATAATTAATGAATTTTCTAAAATAATTAATAAGGCCTAAAAAGCTCCGAATTTCCTTCTTATTTGTTGGCACGTCGATATCTTTCAATGCTTGCAATTTGTCGGAGTCTGGTACAATACCTGTTTGTGAAATGATATGACCTTGAAATTTTATTGACACTTTTCCAAATTCAAATTTACGGCGGTTTATAGTTACCCCGTTCTGCTCGAATGTATTCAGTAACTGTTGAAGGGTGTGGTTGTGCTGTTCCCAGTTTTCTGCTGCGATTAGAATTTCATCTACATATGTAGTAATTTTGTTTTTAATATCCTGTGGGAGAACTGTATTCATGCCTCGTATAAAGGCTGCAGACGAAATCGTTAGTCCAAACGGAAGTTTACGAAATTGGTATCATTCACCAAAGCAAAGGAATGCCGTATACTTTCGGCAATTTGGATGTAACTGGATTTGCCAAAATCCTGATTTGAGATCGAGGGTGGTATAAACAGAGGTGCCATGAAACTTTTGCATTAACTCTTCTAGTCTGTGGTCGGTCAGTTTCTGTAATGATTATTTTATTTACCTGACGTGAATCTAAAACTAAACGGAGTGATCCATCCTTCTTTTCAACGATGTGTAATGGATTTATATATTGGCTTGCTGGTGGTTCAATTATACCCTGATCAATCACTTGTCGTAAACACTTTCTTAACTGCTTCTGTGTGTATATGCAGGATTGGATAGTGTTTTGCTTTGAATGTCTAATGTAGTTTCACCTGAAATTCGTACATAAATCCTGTCATCGTTCCTGGAACATTGTTAAAAACTGTTTTATGTCGCACAAGAATATTTTCTAATTCTGTGCGTTCTGTGTCGTCTTCTGCTATACTGTCCCCAGCCTTGCATGTAATTGTCTCTAATACATTACAATCCTGTTCCTCTGCCATGTTGAATTATGTGTGTTCGTGTATAGTGTCAGATAACAATCGTTATCTTTAGAATCTGCAATAATTCGATCCTGTGCATATTTTGTTCTTCTGAGGATACTGTGTTTTGAAATCTCACTACCACTTCACTGTCTTCCTTTTGTAATGTTAGGTAGGACGATTTAAAGTCAATCTTTTTGCGCCGTACTGTACGAGAAAATTCATTCATAATATTGTATCAGTTGTTAAATGTGAAACTATCTAACAACTGCTGTGGAAAGTTTGCCTTCCAAAAACAAACGTTAATAGTGTGTCTTTAGACTTCAATGCTTTTTCCTGGGAATGCTCTCTTAACTTTAGTTTTGTGCAACAGGAATACTGGGTAATCATTATTGCTACTGCAAATGTTAAATGTGTCTTCGTTAATTACGGCTATTGGTGAGCCTGAATCAATTATTGGTAAAATATTTTGTGACTTTAAATTTATCTGTATTATTGGGTGGCATATAGTATTCTGCATGATTGGTTTTTCGTGCAACAATGTGTCTCGCACGTCGTCGAATGTAATGGCATACTCTATCGTTATCTTTTCTCTGTCCTTATCCATAGTGTCGTCATTTAGAGATTCATCACAGGCTATCTCTAGTCATAAATGTTGTGACATTTCATTTTCTGTCAGGGAGTGTTTTGTGGTTTCTATGAGCTGTACTGTTCTACCATTTTGATTATTAGCGGTAGGTGGCGGATGAAATCTTGTGTTTGGTACATCCAAGCGATGACTTGGTTGTTGTGCACTGTTTGAATTTCTATGAAAATTATCACTGTAGAATGTCCTTTGTGGTCTGTGTTCGTTTTCTCTCCTTCTGTCGTTATAACCGTGGTTATACGGTGAGGCTCGTGTGTTTCTCTGAAAAGGCTGTCTTTGTTCGTTTTGTGTATTTTGCGTCTGACCCGTGTAATTGCTTGCACCTGACGCATTTTCTAGGCGATGAGTCATGTGAATGTTTGACCGGTTCGGCATTTCCTGTCGTGTATGTGTCGTGTTATTTGGATGGCTTTGTTGCTGTCTTGAATTGTAATGTACATTGTTATTATACTGCTGTTCATTAAATCCCTGTGTGTGTTCTCGATTAAAATTTTCATTTGCACTGTGAAAGCGTTTATTACGATTGTTATTGTCAAACCGTGTTTACTCAAAATTAGCATTGTTTGTCTGGTTTGCGTTATGTCGTGAAAAGTTCTTATTAATAAACGCATAATATGCCTAGTGTACCTCTAGCAATTGCAGTATGTCTCTAAATGCGGACACGTTGTCCTTTTGCTGGCCTGTTAATAATGACACTTTTAATGCTCTGGGGAGTTTTGAAATACACAGCTGTATTGATAGATCATTGAGGTATTGGTTTTGTTCAATCATATACTCGAAAAATTGTGTGATTGTTGGGAAAGTAGAATTCTCGAAATTTGGCAGACTAATTAGCAGATCTTTAATGCTACTCTGTGTGGTATCTGATCAATAAGCTGCTAGAAGTGCTTCCTATAATGCTTCTACTGAAAAACACTGGTGGCATTCTTCTCGCTGGTTCCCCTTCAAGAAAACTAATAATAAATTCTAGCTTATGTTGAACTGGCCATGATGGTGGGAGTGCCACATTGAATTGTTGGATCCAGTCCAGTGGATGTATTTGTGTCCTGTTGCTTTTAAATGTTTTAAACTTCCTCACTGAAAGGAAATGCTTGTGGTCGAAACTGTCATGTCTTTGTGTGTAATTATTTTCGTAATGTTGTGAATATGAATTTATGTGTCTTTCTGCCTGGTTAAGATCTCTTACTCTGTGAAGTCTACCAACCTCATATGTATTGTGCATCTGAGGCATGTCGTAATGGTGTGTGTTCTGCTGGAATTGATTATTTGCAGTTGTTTCTTGTGTGTCAGCTATCCCTTGCTGTAAAGAATTAATTTTCTGATGTAACAAATTATTACGTGATTCTGGATCTGCGATTGTTTGTTGCACATTTGTAATTTGTGTATCTTTAGTATTAGAAATCCGTTGAACTGAGACTAGTGTAGTGTCATCTGATTTACTGTCATTGTTAGTATCTAACAGGTCTATTCATGTAGTGAGTTCGTTGATCTTTTCTGTCAGTTCGTTTCGTAATTTACGATTACTTTTGGTTACATTCTTAAAATCTGCTTTCAAATTTTCTGGGTCTTGATAGATTTCTATGTGTTCTATTTTGTCAGTTAGTGTCTGGACTTTTTCTGTTAATGTATCCATAATATTATGGATTTTAGTGTCTGCAGAAATTTTCGCCTCAATTGTGTGTGATTGGATTTCCGTGAGCCTCTCTTGTATTTGAATATTTGTCTCCTTAACCGTTTCGATTTCTTCCGAAAATGAGTGTATGTGATTGTCTACATAAGTCGCTATTTAGTAATTGTTTCTAATAGTTCTTTTCGTTCTTTATCCTGCGATCGCACCAGTTTTGGGTGACGTATCAAACAGTTTTCCTTGTGATTGTTAAAACGTTAATTAATGTGAGCGTTATGTTTAGAAAAGTTCTCTGTCAGTGTTTCTCGTTTGGTAACCGCGAATGCTTCTTGTTTATCTGTTATTTCTTGAATCTTGGCGTGTAATTCTTGGTTTGATTGTGAACATTTTTCAGCGACTACCTTGATTTCGTTTTTTAGGTCTGCTGATTCTTGTGCCCTTCTGTTAAAGTTTTGATTCATGTCATGTCTCATTTGTAGCAAAAACGCCATTATTGGATCCGTTTTGGATTGACTTCTGTGTGTATTTGTATTCAATTAGCTGAAGAGAATATCTGAAGGCAGAAATTGAGTCCATGCTAGAACAGGGAATCACAGAACCCGCACTCAGTTCATATAACGGCACATTACAAAATGTGAAGAAGAAAGAGATACTCATTAAGTTACCACACGATTCTACATCTTTATCTCCGTTACTTGTACTCAGAAATCCAGGAGTAATACCATTTCCAACTCCGAGAAAAACGACAATGTTGTGGAAATAAACGAATCGGACACACGAGAGCAAGAGACGTCATATTTCGCATATCAAACAATATACAGCATAATCCTGTTTACTAAAGTTGTGCCCAGATGATAGAACTACATGTCACCTATTCGAAAATATTTTTTGAGTGACAGCACACAAGTTAGAGATAGACAAGACTATTGCAACACATGCCAGAGCAACTCACATGGCGCGATAGTCAACTCCTGACAAGGATCGGGCGATATGGGCGACAAAGACTTCATTCGTCGCCGAAGAACTAACACGATTTGCTGCCCTACGCCAAACTAACTGCTACGGACTTCGAAATTTCATCTAGAACCGAATAAGAATAATTAAAGCAGTTCTGAGAGGATACACAGGTTATTAGCAATGTGTTGTTCATTTGAAAAATATTTTTGGCTACACACAGTGATGATAATACAGAGACATGTAAATTTTTCTACCACTTTTGATGAGATTTGCAGGCTGTTATAATGGTAAGTGTGTTGTCTGCAAAGAAGATCGACGGGTATTTTGATGGAAGATGTTTTCCAGGCTGTATTGTGAGGCAGTGATATTGCGTTTTTTGAGCTATAATATTTACGATTATAGCTCTGTTGTGTTGTTGATGTGGAAGTAAGTGGACGAAAAAAGAGCAAGGAATTATTACTTGAAGTGTATATTGAAACTTAAGATACGAATATGAGTAATTTTCTAAGAGAATAATAAGATTTATGTTGGCGAGGTGCATGAGATAATTATATTTATGATGCACACTGTAATAGACTCAAGCAATGATTATGATGATTAATGGAGAGAGGGAGAGGGAGAGAGTAATGGTTAGGGCATCAGGACACTGTTTCTCGTTATAGTCGATTTTCATGCTATTTAGATGTGTTTCGCGTTTATAAGTGTAAAAACAAAGTTTTAGAAAAAATGTGACTGTATGACTATAGTGAATGAAGGTAGCGTGACTTAAAACAACGCAGTTATTTCCTTAATGTGGAGTTAATAGTCATCTGAGGAAAATTATATAACCATTTTGCTAAACATACACTGTCATTTTCTTTCATTGGAGCAACACACCATGTAACAGCTTTACTGTACAATAATTCGAGAAGTGTATATTTTTGTCTCCAATTATGGATGGAAAATGTTTTGCAGAGACGTGGCTCAGCATTGATGGCTGCTCTGTACTGTGGCACACTCTTTTAGCATATGATACCTCACTGAACCTGTTATATATTGTCTTTTTGTTAGTGTCTATTTTCGTATTTATACTGATGTATGAGATGGTTCTTTTCTGATCTGTATATAGCTACACACACTCAAAATTTAACTTCTACTGAATGCTATAAGAAAATCTGCTTTTCTTTGTCTAAGAGATAAGCTTTACATATGTATGAAACGATGTCAAAACATTCTAGATATTTGGAAGAGAAGATGAAATTCATCACTCGTGAGGTGTGACATGTACAGACAACATGCAAGAAGTATAAGGAATAATGACTTCCTTTCCACTTTTCAGGTTTATTCTTTTTGCCATGGCATATGATAAGATTCTTTTGTATACAAATTTTTCTACCAACATGTGTGACATTGCAGATTGTCTTCATGTATTTTCATATGATGTAACATAACAACATGCATTGCCTTAGCTTAAGGAATTTGCACATTGTATTTGACTTTCACACTTCATGTTATGTATTGAGTTTCTTCATCATGCATACTCTCTGTATAAATTGTTAATATAGGGAGTGTCACAATTAGTATAATAATTAAGTGTAGTATTGTAGGGAGCACTCAGAAGTTAGGAAAGATGTGTAAGAAGTTATGAAAGATATGTAAGGAGGAAGCAAAGAGTAAAAGGGGAGAAAGAAAGTTGTTACACAGATGAATGAGAGATGAAATGATTACGTAGGGCAAGTATAAGAAATGATTAGGTAGGGCAAATATGAGAAATCCCTAGGTAGGGCAAAGATGGCAAATGGGCAATGGGGCTAAATAACATGTGCTTATGAGAATGTAAGAAGCATGACAGAAAAAAGCAAATAGTACAGTAAACAGTGGCATTTGTTCAAAGTTTGATAAAATTATGGGCAAAAGGATTAAAAGGTGCATAACTAAAGGATGAAATATAACTAGATAGCATGCTAACTACTGACCATATTTAGTACAATAATAGACTGACGTTTGACCAACTGCAGACAGTATTCTTTGATGTGAATCTTGGTTACTCCCTAATCCATTTTTTCCTAATTATATATTTTTGTTCTCCTTATTGTTACCACATACATTGTGTGTTTATTTCTTGTGTATGATCACTATCCTTGTGTGTGTCTTTCTACCTTACTCCCTATAATTTTATATATTTTTACAGATTTTATGCATACAAATTGATTCCAACAGATTTAGAATTTTCTGTAGGTAATTTTGTACAGAAAGAACATGATTTACTTCTCTGAAGTTTCTGTAATTCATTATTCTAAAACCGTATCATTTTTCCTTAATTTTTTTATAGACATAGAAATTTTTTGTTTCCATTACAGTACATGTGTATTCCATATATACAACTATGTAAAATCTTATTACTCCTGTCTTAATGTAAGGAATTGTGCACTTTAAATGCAACAAACTGTAACTGAGTGACCATTCACCACAAATGATTGAGACTTGAGAGGACAGAAGAAATATGTCTACTAATTATATACTGAAACATACTGGGTCTGCTTCCACATAGCTTCCCAGAACAGTGACATTATTGCAATGGGCTAATGAAAGTTCGATCGTTTGTCACAAGGATACTCGTCCACCTACGTTCATCATGCAAATTACTACTGTCATATATGACCTTCGTCCTGTGTACTAAAAAAAAGTGTTATTTACCAGTACTATTTCAATACAACATGTGGCATATAAACTTTCAAAATGGCCCTGTGCAGAATGTTCTCATAGACATCATAAAAAAATTGATAACATGCCAGTGGTGAATTCCATCGATGAAACATTCACATATTCTTGAATTTTGTAAACACTTTTACTTATAGTTATTTAACACATATTCTTGATAAGCCATTTTGCTCTTTGTATTTGTTACATGTCTTAAACGTTCCTGTCCAAAATGTTTACAATTTTGTCATCGTCCCATTCCTATCTGAAATGACCTTCGTATAAAATTCTACTTGGGGAAGGTGGAGGATATATAAGGTGATCATGTCAATTTTATTTGTGTATGTGTTAGATGTGCATGTCATAGAGAGAATTATTTACGTTACCATTGAAGAATCTCTGGTCTTGTAGTGGCGCAGGTAACATTCATCTCATGCTATGTGAGGAGTTGCCTACATCAGACTGATGTAACGCTTGGTCACCATGACGTAGTGTGAGATGAATATCACTCTTGTGGCGCAGTCTTTGGCTCTGTGCCATCTGATAGTCATAACTGAAATGTGATAGGTCATGGGCGAATTCAGTAGGCCGTTGCTGACTTGTGATGGTATCTGATGGATGAAGAAAGATTCACTGTAAAGGACAGCAAGGTTGAATATGATGTCTATGTTGGAAAGCAAAACGAATATAGATTTTGAAGGATGTTGTTATTTTTGAAGAGAAGTTTTATACAAACGGGACGACATAGTCCCAAAAAGGGCACACTACACTAGCTTTTTACGGAAGAATGAAGAATCGGAATGAAAGCGGCCAGTGCTTTACTTATATCAACTATGGATTCACACTAATTGCAGCACTATGCAGCTAGGAATGATTACTGTCAGCTGGTTAACTTGCTCAGAGCTGAGAGAAAGACCACCCTACTTCCCTGAGTCATGCATTAACAAATTACTTGGTTAAGCTGTTTAACTTTTATAGAAAGTCTCTGTTAATGTTGCACGGTCTTTATATAATTGTTCACTTTGTTAAGCAAGGGCACTGTTCGGACCAATGTTGTGTGTGAAGATCACGCAAAGTTTTACTCTATATTTCTCGAATGCATACTTCATTCTAAAATTTTTGTTTTGGAATATTCATAGGAATGGTTACTTCCCCACCCCACTGTCCATCATTATTCATTATCACATGCAACAGATTGAATATGTATTCAGAAGTAGGAATCTATCTTAGCCACTGTCTGCTTGATGTTTGCTGTTGTGCTTTCGAGAAATCTGCAACAGCGTTGTCAGAACGTGAGGTAGGTGCAAATTTTAATTAGGGCCAGGTAAGTAACTTCAGTTGCTCATATAATATCAAGAAAAGTTGCATTCTGATTAGTTAAGGTTCAGTTCAAATTAGGTTCTATGGAGTCAAAGGTTAGCATACGAGTCTGATAACAGTTTGTGGGTACACAGTTTTGGCAATACCTAAAATCGGAGGTAAAGTTGGGCTAAATTCCATTCGGAAACTAACATAGTGGGAAGGTTACAAAGTCGATGGAACGGGCAGTCAAAATGTTACAGTTGAGCAACAGGATGGTTTGTAAATTAAGGAAGGAGGTATTCGAAGCTGAGCAGAGAGGAATTCAAGTTTAGACCGAAGAAGGACGAGTGAGGTGCACGCGATAAGCATTTCGTTGACGACATGGATAAATGTGTTATCAGGCAGCAATTTCTATTGGAAACGAACAATATAAAGAAATACCAATTTGAGAAAACTGCACCGCTCTTGTCGCACAGAACTGAAATTCAATGCTGCGAAGGAGGGACTTTTAGAAAAATTGTTCTTTCTATGGAATTTAGTTTTAAAAGGTAAATAAAACTATGTTAACGAGACGACATAATCGCCAAAAGGGCATACTACACTAGGTTTTTACGGAAGAATGAAGAATCAGAATCAAAGCGGCCATTGCTTTACTTAGATCATCTATGGATTCACACACATTACACCATAAATAAACATTGGCAAAGTGACAGTGTGCGAGGAGTATTGACGACTTAAATTGCTGACCAGCGTTTAATTGTTGTGCATGTAGACGGTAACATAGGTTTCATTCCAGGTGCACCTCTTGTGTATGACTCAAAAACTAAACCATCGGAGTATCGCCTAGAAATGGGCAGTAATAATTTTCTAAAATAAGTACAGTCCCAGCTTATTCAAGGCATGCATCGAACAACTAAGGTCGTTTTTGCCAGTGCCCCGTACCACAACAAGCAGGAGAATAGAGCACAGTCCGCTAGTTCCCTAAAAAGGTAAACATAATCCTGGACAATGACAACGTACATTATGAGCCAGATATACGAAAAGCGTGGTCAAAATATTGGAAGGAAATTAATTTGTATCCTCCGACTTCCGCCATACCATCCAGACGCAAATACCGTAGGACTGATCTGCAATATTGCACAAAACGAAGTCCGCAGTCGAAATACGTCAAGCGTCTCGCTCTCGGAGCTGAAAAAAATAAAATAAGTGAACGATTGATGCTTTTGCAGTTGTGGCATTAGATACCTGCAGATGGCGGTATTTCATTTAAGAAAGCAGTGATGAATATTAGGGGAGAACTGCATTGTTGGTAGAAGAGGTAGCAAATATAATTACATCAATTCATAGTGTTTTGGTCTTGCTGCGTTATATATGTCTTTTAAGGACATTATGTAATTACGATTCCAAAATAGCAAGTAGGTAAGATCGTTTTACTCACTATAACAGGCCTATTTCAGAAAACAATCATCAGGTTATCTGGAAGTAAATGGTACATAATATTTATTACAATAATTCTAACATTATAGGTCAATATTAATGAGAAAACATTATTATAAAATTTTGTTACATACTTCAGATGAGTTTGACATTCATACATTGTCATGATTGTTGCTGTCTGTTTTAACTACACTTCATTAGTGTTATCGGAATAATAATGGATAGTTATAAGAGGTATGACTTCTTATCTGATATAATTTTCAGATAGTGATATTCTTCTTTAGTACTGTAATTAGGTGGTAGCTGATATTGAATAACCAACCGTTATTACTTCAACGAGTATAGTTAAAACAAAGCGACCGTGACAAAATATCAATAACGTATGGATGTCAAACCAATGTGACATAAACGTAACAAATTTTAAAACAGTGTTTCCTCATCAATATTTACCTATGTTAGAAATATTGTACGGAACTTATGTACCATTTACTTACAGATAACCTGACGGTAGCTATTTGCTTGAATGGACTATTGTAATGAATAAATCGACCTGACTTAAAAGCTTTGTTGGGACCACCATTACGTAATTAATTCAATTGGCGTAGTTTCAGGGGAAGAATCGTCATCATCAGTGACCGAATAGGAAAGCTACGAATCGACGAAGACGGCTGAGGAAGACGATGAGACCAGCGTGGAAAGTAGTTCTGCTGATAATCCATGAGCAGCTAACATAAGACAAAGACACTTTCGTGCAGTTACTGTGCCTAACATGCAATTAGTTCAGTGGTGTGTACAGCATGGTCATGCATTGTCGGCCTGTTGCGGTATGACCCTGCATATAATACACGAAAAATTGACTGTTGTGCTGATCATGAAGTGTTTTCTTTATCTATCTGAGGAGAACCCCCTTTTATCTTCCTTTGACGAATCGAGTAAGATACACAAATGCTGAAATGTTCTCTGAATTAAGAAAACACAACGAATATTATATTATCCTTCCTAGCAGGATAGTTTGTAAACTATTACACCCACTACCTCTTACTGTTAAACGCTCCCGTCCGCAATCGCAAGGTGACAAAACGTTAGATAACTCACAAGGAGAGGGGAGGGGAGAGCTGGGATCGTCTTTTGAAACCAACTACAAAGTGATGGGCAACTAAAAGTCAATAGGACGATTAAAATGAGACAACATTCGATTAGAAAATAATAAAATAAATTCAATTCATTGAATAAAAAAATTAATGAAGTCAGTCTGACAAAGATATGAAAACAAACGTTTCAAAGTCCCTAATGCTATTCGAGCCCACAACCTTCCGCTTGTCACATACATTGTTTGCACATCTACACTATGCATCTGCTCTGGACAAGTGTCAGAAAGTTAATGCGATACACTCTAGAGTCTAGGGCATCACATGAGATAATTTTTTTGATTAATTCCAATGTCCTCATCCCTCTGGAAATTATCTAACCATTGCCAAGTGTCCAGATTATATGTTCAACGACAGTACTGTTTATCTATTAATCACTTCTTAGTTCTCATACGCACGTGATGTGGCAGAAATAGTAAAGTCTCGCAAGTAGAAGATTCTGAAATATGTCTTTCTCAACAACGTTCTCTCTCATATATACCACAAAGGAGCAGAGAACTTCACAGAGTTCACTAAATCGTAAAGAGAAGTGACACTCGGAAATCAATATTTGATCGGCTTAACAAAATAGGTTCAGGCCTAACACGTAAAACTACAGATGTTTCGAAACAAAATATTTGTCTACCGCAAACTGCGTCGCTTGTAAACGTGGTAATCGAAGGGTGGCCTATGACACAGTTCCACTTTGCGAACAATGTATGCCAGAACTGCTCGTTTCCCTCCATGCCTCTCTGGCCCAAAAACGACGGTGCTACCACCGTGGCGAGACTACCAATTCACTTTGCCGAGTAAGTTAATATCATTTTTAATGAAGACATTTTAGGTCTTATTGTTTGGATCCTCTAGCATTAGATAGGAAATTCACGTTGAATACGGTTTATTATCAAGGTACATGTAAAGTTGTACTTGTTATCACATACAGATGAAGATAGCGTCGGTTACAGATAAAACCGTATGATGGCAGCACCACCAAAATTCTCTTTCACTTCAGAATTCACTATTCTCACAGGAAACATGCGAAACAACCGTAGGGTTCAGCCTCACTATTATTTTAAACTCTAATTTGTTTGATTGAATGCTGCAAGGAAATGTAGTTGACGTTGATTTTCTACTACGACGATTTTCATAACCACGTGCACTATTGACTTATTATGTTATATAAATGTTGACATGTGACTACATTTATGTGCAAAATTGCGTTACCGTATTAATTAATATTTGTGGGACCGGATTCAGAGTAATCCATGCCTGTGATATCAAGTCAATGGGTATACAGGGTTAGAGAGAGACCCATCGGTTGCGTTGTAGTTTTATCATAAGCAGTCGTTAGCAGTTACTATCGTCTCTCTCATAATATTCCTATTAGTGATGGGCTAAACTGCGATTTTCCGATATCAGTGATTTCTGTGAATGCTACTTTTCAGTATCTGCTATTCTTAACTGCGATTTGTCGCAGTTAAGAGTCGCAGTTAAGGAACGTAGGTCGCGTATCCCACCGCCGCTGCGACTTCTGCGGCTTCTGCGACTTCTCTGACTTCTGCGACTTCTCTGACTTCTGCGACTTCTCTGACTTCTGCGACTTCTCTGACTTCTGCGACTTCTCTGACTTCTGCGACTTCTGTGACTTCTGCGATTTCTGTAACTTCTGCGATTTCTGTGACTTCTGCGATTTCTGTGACTTCTGTGACTTCTGCAATTTCTGTGACTTCTGTGACTTCTCTGACTTCTGCGACTTCTCTGACTTCTGCGACTTCTCTGACTTCTGCGACTTCTCTGACTTCTGCGACTTCTCTGACTTCTGCGACTTCTGTGACTTCTGCGATTTCTGTAACTTCTGCGATTTCTGTAACTTCTGCGATTTCTGTGGCTTCTGTGACTTATGCGATTTCTGTGACTTCTGTGACTTCTGCGATTTCTGTGACTTCTGCGATTTCTGCGATTTACCACTGTATGAAAAAGTTACATCTGCCCACACAGAAAATTGCATCTCAACAAATCTGTCATTGGTAAGTAAGTTTTACGTTTGTTTTTCCTTTGGCTTTAATTATGTATTAAAGAAACAACTGTGAAAACATTAATACTGTAATTAATATGTAAGTAGCCATACAGTAGCGTAATAGTTCGTGTTTAGAAAATGAATTCTAACATATTGTCATGTTCACAGGTACCCGAACTACATTTCAGTCACTCAGTAAATTGATAACTCAAAATATCATTGTCAACAGATCTGGAGAAATTGCCACTGCGTCTTTAGACCGTTTTCGTCAGACGAGAGGTTAGTTTCTAAGTGTTTCGATGGACTTCATTACTTCAGTGAGATCGTTCTTGCAAATGTGAAATATACCCCACTGAGTGGCTTTCATTATAGCAAATATTAGCAATCTACTCTGTCAATTATATCGCTTGTAATTAGTGACAGCAAAAATTGTTTAATAATCCTTGTGGTTTTGCAGACACAGTTCTGACTCTTGATTACTGGTTTCTGTACGTATCTATCCACATCAAGGCTATTGAGAGAGACTCGTGAAGATTCAAGACAGCTCTTAGAGGATTTGCAGTTTAAAAGTGACATAATTGTGAAATAAGTGTGCAGATGAGTGATTAAACTGTGTTTTATTGAAGTTGTTATGCGATTTTAAAGGAATAATAAATGTTAAATACAGTGACTGAATAATGAAAGTCTCATTTTCACATGTTTAAGCCGTCCTATACCCGTAATTTTCCGCCACATATTTAATGGTAAACACTAGTTGAAGAGTGACATGCCACCGCCGCCCCCCCCCCTCCCCTCCTCCACAATCTTGGTGTGACACTGACCTGTAACATAGCCCGAGGTATAGAATATGCATTTTGGGGCTGTTGATATGAAAGTGGGAAGTACAGATCTTCCAGTTAAATCAGGAATAGCTTAAGTGCAGTACTTGAAAGTAACACAGGAAAAGCTTACGTATGTATGTGGTTGTAGTGTCGGCCAAAAGTTCGTGTGTGTGAAGTTGACATGTAGAACACCAGGGGCAAAACTTTTATCCCGAGTCTTGAACTGTGCCGGAATAAAAGTGAGGCATTCATATGACTCAATAATGCTGTTTTCATTTCACTACACTTATACAGATGTCTGAGTTCTGCTGTGTTAACATTGTTAAGTCCTGTAGACATGTGAAGTATTAACCAAAATTGTCATATTGGAAGCAGAATCACATTTGTTAGGTTACTTGATATTTTAAGGAGAAAAACACAATGTTGCTTCTTATTAATATAATACATTCAGAGTCACAGCTATGTTTGACCAATCATAACTGATGCTGAATGTGCATGTCGTCATATAATGTGAAGGGCTTATTTCAATACTGGTACAAGTCCATTACCTCCACTTTTCTGTCTATAATGCTTCTGAAATTAATGCTCCAAACAAACATTAATAAAGGTTCATTTCTAGCAAGAAGCCATATGCTTGAATATTTCTGGTATCTCAACTGAAGATTTTTCAGCACTGATTTAACTTTACGACTCCGTATCTCAAAATGAACAAAAATTGACTTGTACCACTAACGAAATAAGTCCTTCATACGTACACACAGCACACCGATCTCGTGAGGCACAAGGCTCTTATAACGAAGTACGTACGTCGTTCAACAGATGGCACTAGGAAAAGAATGTTAACTGCGCTCTTTAGTTGCTACTTGTGACTCTCAGTTGCGATTTGTCACGGAAATCGCAGTTTGACTCGGTAGCAAATAGCATAGTATGAGCTTTGCTCAATAGATGGCACTGCTAACTGCTCTTTTTAGTTGCTACTTGCGACTCTTAGTTGCGACTTGCCACAGAAGTCGCAGTTAGACTCGATAGCGTGTCGCACAGATGAGCGTAGTACGAACTTTGGCTAACAGATGGCACTGTTAACTGCGCTTTTTAGTTGCTACTTGCGACTCTTAGTTGCGATTTGTCACTGAAATTACAGAAAGCAGTATGGAATTCGGCCAACAGATGGCTCACGGCGTTTATTGTGAAATGCTAGTTGCGACTGCTAACTGTGACTGAAATCGCAGTTAGATTTTGTAAAGTTGTTACTGTGATATCTGTGACTTCTCAATCACTGTGATTTCTAACAGATACGCGATTTCCTGCCCACCACTAATTCCTATCAAATTCGCTACATATGGGTGCAGTTAAATAAGAAGGTCGAATCCATCAGTTCAGTTTACGAATATAGTTAACATTGCAGATATTGTGGGCTGACAGGAAAGTCAGCTGAATAGTGCTATAACCTTAGTTAATTAACTGTCCATTACATTTTAGTTGACGTATTAAGGATTAGGGCCATGAAACTCACCGCAAAAATACACATAACATGATAGCCGTTCACAACATATTCCATTTTAGAAAACTGGGAGTATGATGACAAAATTTTATGTGAGATTTGAAAAACTGCTCGATTTCTGTAGTTTCTTCTACTGCCGACATGCTCTTAATTTTTTAGTGCCAAAATGACTAATTACACTTCTCTAAGCCTTTATAGTATTGTGTATCTTATAATCAGTACTGTTTATAATATGTTTTTAAAACGGGCTAGGAAGTATAAAATCATTTCTCCTAACCCCATACAGAGTCCTAATCCCATACACATAGTCTTCAAAATTTGTTCCCGTGAGTTTTTCATAGGTATGACAATACTTGTAAAAAATAGAAAGAAAACCATGGAGCACGTATAATAAATATTTGAATGGTTCACCTGTAGCACGCGTCAAGTAGGACGACGCTTCCGCGCATAGAAGCAGAGCGGTGAAGAAGCGTAGAGAGATGAGAACTACGCATCCGCGGCAGCAGAGAGCTTGCAAAGAGACACCACGTTGCGAAACTTCGTTGCTGCGAACAACAGTCACGCTCATTTGCCACGATATAGCGTATTATAGGTTCAAATCTATTAGTGGAACAGTAAATATTAAAACCAATTTCGATCAATCGTCATGAGAGAAATCTTATTCACGTCTTGAAAACGTTGCGTCCACTGCTCCACAAATTTACTCTGTGTGACGTCGCAATAATTATCATTCATTGCGATTTGAACTGTATTATATGTAAAAAATTAATACACAACAAAATTAACTTCAAGCACAAACCGAAATCGTATTTGCTTGACAACTCCTTCTGCTCAACAGAATTATTTTAAAAATTTGTGTAAGGTATGTGTGTGTGTGTTTAACAGTAGTTAAGTGTAATCACTGAGGGTAAAAAAGAATTAGTGGCAGAAAAACTAATGTAAAGGACTATTAAAGAAGTGGTCAGTAAGATTTCATATTTTTCGTTGTTAAAGGGCGTTATGAGTGGGAACGAACTCATTCGACATTACGGTGAGAGACTGAATTACGATGAGAGACTGCATTTATAATCCACTGAACAAGCAAACAGATAACTACCATCTGCAAATAACTCCACGGAATTCTGACCGATGACATCGGAAACCACAGATATTTCGACCATTAACAGTTCCTGTCGTTTTTGGCCGTACCCAGTTTGTGCCTTGAAAATGTTTACATGCGGAAATATCGGACTTGGGACGAATTTATCCAGCTGCATGGTGGTTGGAGATTAACTTCTCCTTGGGCAATATGTTGAACATTATAGTCTGCATAATGCAAAGGATGAACCATGAACCTTGCCGTCGGTGGGGAGGCTTGCATGTCTCAGCGATGCAGATAGCCGTAACATAGGTGCAACCACAACGGAGGGGTATCTTCAGAGGCAGGACGAACGTGTGGTTCCTGAACAAGGTCAGCAGCCTTTTCAGTAGTTGCAGGGGTAACAGTCTGTATGATTGACTAATCTGGCCTTGTAACATTAACCAAAACGGCCTTGCTGTGTTGGTACTACGAACGGCTGAAAGCAAGGGGAAACTACAGCCATAATTCTTCCCGATGACATGCAGCTTTACTGTATGGTTAAATGATGATGGCATCCTCTTGGGTAAAATATTCCGGACGTAAAATAGTTCCCCATTCGGATCTCCAGGCGGGGACTACTCAGGAGGACGTCATTACCAGGAGAAAGAAAACTGGCCTTCTACAGATAGGAGCATGGAATATCAGATCCCTTAATCGGGCAAATAGGTTAGAAAATTTAAAAAGGGAAATAGATAGGTTAAATTTAGATATAGTGGGAACAAGACCTTGGGTCAGGTGAATACAGGGTTATAAATACAAAATAAAGTGGGGGTAATGCAGGAGTAGGTTTAATGATGAATAAAGAAATTGGATCGCACATAAGCTACTACGAACAGCGTAGTATTATTGTTCCCAAGGTAGTCACAAAGCCCACGTCTACCACAGTAGTACAAGTTTATATTCCAACTAGCTCCGCAGATGACCAAGAGTTTGATGAAATGTATGATGAGATAAAAGAAATTATTCAGATAGTGAAGGGAGACAAAAATTACATAGTCACTGGGGATGGGAATTCGATAGTAGGAAAAGGAAGAGAAGGAAAAGTAGTAGGTGAATATGGAATGACAGTAAGGAATGAAAGAGGAAGTCACCTGATAGAATTTTGCACAGAGCATAACTTAATCATAGCTAACATTTTGTTCAAGAATAATGAAAGAAGGTTGTATACGTGGAAGAGGCCAGGAGACACTGGAAGGCTCTAAATATATTATATAATGGTAAGAAAGAGTTAGGAACCAGGTTTTAAATTGTAAGACATTTTCTGGGGCAGATGTGGACTCTGACCACGATCTATGGTTATGAATTGCAGATTACAACTGAAGAAACTGCAAATAGGTAGGAATTTAAAGAGATGGGACCTAGATAAACTGACTAAACCAGAGGTTGCATAGAGTGTCGGAGGGCATTAGGGAACGATTGACAAGAAGGGAGGAAAGAGATATAGTAGAAGAATGGGTAGCTTTGAGAGATGAAATAGCGAAGGCAGCAGAGGCTCAAGTAGGTAAAGAGACGGGGGCTAGAATAAATCCTTGGGTAACAGAAGAAATACGGTTGAATTTAATTGATGAAAGGAGAAAATATAAAAATGCAGTAAATGAAGCAGGCAAAAAGGAAAACAAACGACTCAAAAATGAGATCGACAGGAAGTGCAAAATGGCTAAGCAGAGATGTTTAGGGGGCAGCTGTAGGGATGTAGAGGCACATATCACTAGGGGTAAGATAGATACTGCCTACAGGAAAATTAAGGAGACCTTTGGAGAAAAGAGAACCACTCTTATGAATAGCAAGAGCCCAGATGGAAATCACAGCTCTAAGCAAAGAAGGGAAAGAAGAAAGGTGAAAGAAGTATATAGAGGGGTCTATACAAGGGTGATGTACTTGAGGGTAATATTATGGAAATGGAAGAGGATGAAGATGAAATGGGGGATATGATACTGCATGAAGAGTTTGACAGTGCACTGAAAAACCAAGTCGAAACAAAGGACCAGGACTAGATAGCATTCCATTAGAACTACTGATAACAGGCGAAATATACTCAGACTTTAAGAATAATGTAATAATTACACTCCCAAAGAGAGCAGATCTCGACAGGTGTGAAAATAACCGAATTACAGCTCTTTACAGACGGATGGAAAAACTCGGGGAAGATCAGTTTGGATTCGGCAGAAATACTGAACATGAGGCAATACTGACCCTACGACTTACCTTAAAAGATGGATTAAAGAAAGGCAAACCTACGTTTCTAGCATTTGTAGACTTAGGGGATCAAAAATGGTTCAAATGGCTCTGACCACTATGGGACTTAACTTTTCAGGTCATCAGTTCCCTAGAACTTAGTACTTAAACATAACTACCCTAAGGACATCACAAACATCCATGCCAGAGGCAGGATTCGAACCTGCGACCGTAGCTGTCGCGCGGTTCCAGACTGTAACGCCTAGAACCGCTCGACCACCCTGGCCGGCAGACTTAGGGGAAGCTTTTGACAATGTTGACTGGAATACTATATTTCAAATATAGGGAGTGAAAGGCTATTTACAGTTTGTACAGAAACCAAATGACAGTTATAAAAGTCGAGTGGCATGAAATGGAAGCAGTGGTTGGGAAGGGAGTGAGATAGGGTTGCAGCCTATTAACGATGTTATTCAATCTGAATATTGAACAAGCAGTAAAGAAAACAAAAGAAGAATTCGGAGTAGAATTAAAATCCACGGAGAAGAAATAATAACCTTGAGATTTGCCGATGACATTGAAATTGTTTCAGAGACGGAAAAGGACCTGGAAGAGCAATTGAACGGAGTAGACAGTGTTTTGAAAGGAGGATATAAGATGAACATCAACAAAAGCAAAACGAGGATAGTGGAATGTAGTCTGATGTGTGATGCTGAGAGAATAATATTAGGAAATAGACTCTTAAAGTAGTAGATAAGTTTTGCTATTTGGGGAGCAAAATAAGTCATGATGGTCGAAGTAGAGAGGATATAAAACGTAGACTGGCAATGGCAAGGAAAGTGTATCTAAAGAAGAGAAATTTGTCAATATCGAGTATAGATTTTAAGTGTCAGGAAGTCGTTTCTGAAATATTTGTATGGAGTGTAGCCATGTATGGAAGTGAAACATGGACGATAAATATTTTGGACAAGAAGAGAAACTTTCCAAATGTTGTGTTACAGAAGAATGATGACCATTGGATAGGTATATCACGTAACTAATGAGAGGTACTGAACAGAATTGGAGAGAAGAGAAATTTGTGGCACAGCTTGACTAAAACTGTTCTGTTGGTAGGACATGTTGTGAGGCATCAAGGGATCACCAATTTAGTATTGGAGGGCAGCCCGGAGGGTGAAAATAGAAGAGGGAGACCAAGAGATAAATACACAAAGCAGATTCAGAAGGTTGCAATAGGCACCCGGAGATGAAGAAGCTTTCGCAGGATAGAGTAGCACGGAGAGCTGCATCAAACCAGTCTCTGGTCTGAAGACCACAACAAGAACAATGAAAAGGATACAAAGTCCTAATCAAAAAGGATTCGAAGTTCTCATTGTTATGTATGCAACTAATATATTAACAAACACATTTTTTAACCCACGAGTCTTTAAAACTAAGAAATATTATTACTTCGTTCCAAAGTCTACATCCTAATACCATCGTTACTTCTATTCAAATCTGTTTGGGAACAATCTCATTGTAAATTTACGATGATAGTTTCAAGGCTTATATCCATCACACACCTGCCAAATTCTTCTTTCTAAAGCTTTTCAGTATACCGGTGCCCACGTTACAAGTGGTATGTTGCCTATTGTCTCATGCATAAGCGATTCAGTGTATGTTATCTTCAATGTTTTGCTTTTTCTTCCACATAGCCTTAACCCTTTGCCCAAATTAAATCCAAGGTGCTACACTGACAGTGACACGTGATTAAACGCAAAACTGCGTGGCCCTATTCACGTGCAAGGACGTCAGGTTTGTACGTTCTGTCATGTTACTTGTATAAATTAACGAGCTGTAGGAGATCGTCACGAGGCTGATTTATACTGTGATAAATATTTTTAATTTTAAGCCAGGGAAAAATATCCGTTTTTCTGGTGTCTCTACTTGGTGTTGGATTAACTGGCAATGACCCATTTTCGAAGCAAGGTATGACAAGAACTGTGAATCAACTAAACTGACAGAGTCCGTTTCCTAATGGTAGTCACTTCTGGTTTTCTTACACTTAAACACAAGTTTATTCTCAGAAATAAAACCAGAAGAACAGTCAGCACGCAGAATAATTATCTGAGAACCTATTCCAGCTCGTAACATCACTCATTTTCTAGCAGATCTTCCTCGATTGATTCTAATTGATCCATGTTTCGTCAAACTACCCTCTCTTGTACCGTGAATCTTAGTAAGGGATCGTGCTGTATCTGTCACTTCTTAGAGTTAAAAACTGTCTTCTTAACGTGTTTGAAACCAACGTCTATTAAATTTTTTTACGTTGACAAAGCGCTTACCATTGACGCCAATTTTCTTCTGCATAACTGTTAGACGTTTTTGTGATGTCGGGCATTCATCATTCACATGGAGTACTATAAAACATCCTAGTTAAAACCATTCATTTGTGTTAAAAGTTCCTTGCTATTTCGATGCTATTCAGACGACACGAAACCAACTTTTTCCACGGTTTCTACAGCTCTGACACTTCCGTTTACAACTCTCTCTACAGTTCTCCTGCCAACACCACATGGTCCCGGAGTCCGTTCTTGTGTTTTCAAGTGTCAACATTGGATTCGCTGGGAAAACTTTAAGAGTCACAGTGTAGGAGACCTGCTTTCAAACTCACGTCTGAAAAAGTTAAAAAGTGCGGTAAATAATTCCCTTCGCCTGCTTGTGAAGGACTTAACATTTATTGTCGCCACTTGACTCTTTTTAAATCACACTTAAAAGATTTACATACATGTTCACAGATATACTGCTACAAGAACAAAAAAAAAAAAAAGCAAAAAACTGACAGTTGAATGAAAATTCAGTAGTCGGGAAGTACGGCAATAGTGCAGCATGTAGGCGCAAGATTCTCGCTGTCTAGCTGCAATCGCGAAAAGATCATGGAGATGAAAATTAGAGAAATTCGAGGTCATACTGAGGCTTACCACCAGTCGTTCTTACCGCGAAAATTCACGACCGGAACAGGAAAAGGGAGAAATAGCAAAGGTACGCAAACTACCCTCCGCTACACACAAGAGAAAACTAGTAAATATAGCAGTGTCATCCGCTTCTCAGCTACGTTGAAAGTTTCAAGTCTTTAGCTCATTGGGAAGTTTTAATTTAAAATCAAATTGTACCAAACATCGGACATAGAGAAAAACGCAGTGCCGCCTGCCACGCGCGAGAAAGGAAAGCGAGTTAATCTCGCATTTTCGCCACCTTCTGAGCCATTTCGGATGTTTTGTCTCTGCCTCATCAAGAAGTTAGTGTATCAAACAGCAGGCAGCCAAGTTAATTTGAAATCTAATCATTACAGTGTACCATAACATAAATTAAACAACAAAATTTCATCTTTCAAGAAACCATTATATTTGAAATGAAAATTTCAGGTCAGTACTTTGCAAGAAAATGTAACAGTTAAAAAGGTATACAGAAAATGAATAAATGGATAAGAAGCGAATAAGAAATCATTAGCTACAATGAATAATTTACACAATTTTTCGTAAGTATCATCACCATTAACAGATTGCATTTCTCTTGTTGAGTTCAAGTAAGTGTCCTGATGAAACTTAAATGCAATAAACATAAATACTGTGTGCAACAAACACAAATATCATAAGCATTAACAGATTGCGTTTCTTATGGTTGCCTTCCCTTTCTATAGTGATGATTAGGAGGAAGGATGATGGGTCACTGGGACATGCAGTCTACAGGAAACGTACTCAACCGACTTGTACTTACAGGCTAATAGTTGTCACCATCCGGCTCAGCGTGAAGGGGTACTTCGTACCTTGGTACACAGGGCACATGTTTCTGACGCTGAGACTTTGCCAGCTGAGCTGTCCCATCTTGAAGTTACATTTCGTCAAAATGGTTATAGTGATAGATTGAACGTGCGTTGCGCTATCGACCAACTGTACATCGGGTGATTGATGGTAATTCTGAGTCAACACCTAAGTCTACTGCCTTTTTGCCTTACGCAGGAAACACGTCCAACAAGATCGGTCGTATTTTACGGAAATACGGTGTGAAATGTGTTTTCCGACCTCCATCTAAAATTATAGCACTTTTGAGTTCCGTTAAGGATGATCTTGGACTGCGTAAGGCGGATGTATATCGTATTCCTTGTAGCTGCGGCATGGCATATATTGGTCAAACTATCAGGACCGTGGAGGACCGATGTACTGCGCATATACGGCACACACGATTACAGCAGCCAAATAGATCTGCTATTGCCGAACATTGATTGGATACTGGTCACCCCACGTTATTATATCACACCGAGATATTGGCATGCACGTCCAGCTATTGGGACAGTATTATTAGGGAGGCAGTTGAGATTAAATTAGCGAGCAAACTCGTTAACAGGGATGGAGGTTTCTGTTTAAACTGTTTGGAAATCGGCTCTCTCCCTTGTCAAAAAATAGAGGGACAGAGTCAATGCTACCTCACCCGCGAATTAATAGTCTCACTATCGATAGCTCTGACTTTGGTCATCTTTGGTGGCACTAGTGTTCAGTGTGTGTGTTATCTTTCCTGCTTCAGTCCGAGAACCGAGATTTTAAATTTGCATATACGCTGCCTGTCCACCGCAGTTTGCCTTGAAAATGGCGGGGTGTTCTCCCGTCGAAATATCGGCGGTCGCAGAAAGTGTTACCTGGCTGAATTCCCGGAAGTTATCTGAAAGTTGTATACGCCAGGAGAAACTCAGGTCTCACACAGAAGGAATTGTTCAACAGGTTCAACATTCTCGTTCACATATTTTAATGTGAAAGATACTTGATCAATATGTAAAAGGTCCTCAGTAGAATCTAATATTATAGAGAAATATTTGACCTTTTTTATTTCACTGATGATAATTCTTTTTATTCGTTCAGAAAGAATCTGTATTACTTTATCACAGATTGTTGACAAAAGATAACTTGTATGTCCCTGCCCTGGATTTCCATATTGTTCAATGTGCTCTGGGAGGAAAGGATCAAACTCAGCTATAAGTTCAAGAGACATGACTATGTAAGGAATGGAAGCCCACGACATGATAGCTTCTTCACTAGTGAAAACACGCTTTTCAACACACTACGCCAGTACATTTTTTCTGTGTGAACATATGACTCGAAATGGTTGTCTATTGTTCCAAGTGGTCGTTTTCTTGTTAAGAGTGATAACTCAGAATTCTAATGCTGAGATAAAATATTAAAAATGTTTTTCCAATCTGCAATACCATTCGTAGCAATCGCAGCCTTACCTCCGAACAATTTACATGGTGCAAATAAAACAGCAACGGTGCTACAGGAGTATACTAGAAAATCACCATTTAAAAGGTTACGGTAAAATACGTTTTTGTTCAAATATGTGCTTTTTCGCCTATTGATCTTCTTGAATTAGAAAAATCACTATTACAATTTTGATGAATGCCACATTGTAAGAAAACGTCAATTGTTAGTTCACTGACACACCACTCTGTAGGTTTATAACTAACGAGAGTTCTAAACATTTATGGTGGTGTCTGTTTGTTCTATATCGTGTCTCCCTACCTGTTGCTGGTAAGGAGACGCCAGACCACACATGACATGTAGAATTCAGAAGAGTTCAGTGAGACTAGCGATGATATAACCAAATACTAAATGATCTCAGCGTCAGCTCCACTGCACTCCCTGTAAAAGAATCATAATACTAACTAAATTTAGTGGAAGGTGCTCAAGGCTTTCCTATTTTTAGTTAGCTGGTAAAATAGCGTCGAAAATGCAGTTAAGTTTACCATTGGAAATTTTATTCTACTCACAAAACATTGTTTATAGATTGCACATTGATAAAAGGAAGTGTTTTAATACAGGATGGTAAAAACCAACTGCGTTCAACAAAAATGTGAACGAATATTCCCTGAATGGGTTTTAACGTTCTACAATGGATCGAAGATTGACCTATGCCATATCACATCTATAATCTAGGTTTAAATTAAGTTCCACAAAAGAGAAAAAACTATCAAAATGGTCTACAGTGACCCTCAATTATCTTTAATAACTTATTTAACTTGTCGTAAATTACAGTGGCTGATATGGCTTCTCAATAACTATATAACAGAAAAATCATCGCGTTTCAGCTTTTTACTTCAAGTGGCAAATGTGAACACCATGAGCTTTAATTGACGATCGACACTAGTATTACGCAAAAAGGAGGTGTAACATATGAGACTTATGCAGTTCTGAGTGAAGCTTTAATCGCTGTTATGCGGCATCGCGTGCGTTCATTACCTTGTCGGTGTTCGGCGGGGGGGGGGGGGGGGGGGGGGGGGGGCGGCGGCGGCCGGCGCAGCAGCCATCCAGCTCGCCGTCTCGGAACTAACTTCTCCTCACTTCTCCTTACTACAGTTTACCGAAGTTGGTTTAAAAAAAACTATTTGGCTGTGGTTTCATCTGACCAATCAGGGTCTCAATGTTAACCTTAAGCTCCGCCTACAAAAATTCTGTCTATCCAATGAGAAACGTTATACTTTTCGTGATGGGGTAATGTTTTTAAAGTTTGCAACGTAACAGAGACGCGAAAAAGTCTCACGCTGAAACCTGCAGCTGGTGTGGTCCTTTTAGCGTTATAGTAAGATCTATACTGTTCTTCTGGAGGGCTCTATCTTTTAACATGGGCTGGGGGGTGGTCCTAATGTAACAGAGACGCGAAAAAGTCTCACGCTAAAACTTGCGGGTGGTGTGGCCCTTTTTGTGTTATCGTAAGATCTATACTGTTTTTCTGGAGGGCTGTAGCTTTTAACATCGGCTGGCGGGTGGTCCTTGACGCAACAAAGACGCGAAAAAGTCTCACACTAAAACTTGCAGGTTGGGGTCGTCCTAATGGTTAGCTGGCGACTTGGGTGTCCAGTCCATTCCTTATCGTAGCGCCTAGAACCGCTAGACCACCGAGGTCGGCTGTTAAATTTCCATTCAGTCACCAAGTAAACTACGTATATTTCAAAGCTTCTATTGTCGAATTTAGTTCTTAATGCTTATATAAACTAGCAAGTAGTTTAATAATATTAATTTTTTTGTTGTTATTTATTTAAAACGTAGAAGGTTAAAACGAGTACAGGTGCCGCCTCTAGTGGGACTATATGTAAATCCGCCAATGACTTTGTTATTGTGGTGTGATTTATTATCACTATGGTGGTGGTTACCATTGTTATTATAGTTGTTGTCGTTGTTGTTGCTATTACCACGACTCTTACAATTTTCGATTATTCCGGCAATTATTTCGATCTTTTCTAAGAACGGAGTAATTATTCTATAACCGCTGCCTTTGTACCTCTTGAAATCATCTGGAAGCTTCTTCCACAACTCCCAAACAATCTCCGATTCAGTCCGTCGATCACGCCAAATATTCTAATTTGCGGATCCAATTTTCACAAAATTCTTTCATCAAGGAGCGAGAGTTCGCACCATTCGCTCTCCATCTTCTGCTCTGACCAATATTCTTTCAAGAACGCATTCTTAAATTCCGGAATGCTCATGTTCACAATATCGAGGTTTCAGCCTCATCGCTTAGCCTTGCCCACTATCACATCGATCACAGCTCTAATTTTTCTCTTATCCGTCCATTATACAGGCAATACTCTTTGGCAATTTTTAATGAAGTCCAATCCACCCTGTTTTTTGATAAGATTTCAGTGTTATTTGCATGGCATGATACGTAGTGCTGCTTTTCATCTAATCTCTTTTCTAGTTCGGTTACTTTTGTAACTACTTGGCAAGTGATCGTCGTTAACGTTTCCACTTCCTTCTTTTCCGCATCACACGTAGTCAGCTGTTTCTTTATGTCTGATACTAAAGTTAGCAAATTCGTAACCTTTTCCCTATCTTCTTTTTCGCGTTAATTCTGTCTTTTCAATTACTTTATTTTCAATAACGGGATCAACAGTCTGTTTTAGTTTCTATTCAATGTTCTGTACTCCGTCTCAAAACGACTATTTATGCTTCCTATGTTTGACTGTACCTCTGTCAGGTACCGATTTCGGTGTTCATTGCAATTATTTCTTACTTCATTTCATCTACTTTCGTGTTAATAACTCCAATATTATTGTTCGCAATATTGATTGCTTTGAATTGAGCATTAATTGATTCGGATTGAGCTTTCATTGATTCTGTACAGTTGATTTGGTCTGGGCATTGTTTGTACTGAACAACATGCTCAACAAATCGTTTGTATTTCCAGCTATTACTGGTTTTGACTCACTCTGGTTCTTTCTTAATGGTTTCTTCGTATCCACCATCACTGGATTCGATTTTGATTTTTATTCCGAATTCCGTATCATCTGTCAATACCAGGAATTCAATTTTCCTCTGTTCCTGTGTTTCAGCGGTAGCGTTTGTGATGCTAACCGCCGGTTCCTCAACAATGGATTCCGCTGCCAGCGTTCCCCTTGGTTCTACCGATTGTTCCCATTAAGTACAATCAAATTATCAGTTTCCTTTGTGTCCATCATGTCGCTGGTTTTACTGATTAATGCATTTTGGAAATTTGTGGCTTATTTCCACTACTTACTACGATCATGGGTGAGCGACTTCATTCTTAGCGGAAGGCTTTAATTCACTACGAATCTGTACAATGCAAATTTAGTGCCCAGAACAATACCATATTGATAGTGCCCTGTCGCCAATATCGCCCCGTGTAACACCCACCCTTCCTAAACAGCCTACTGGATAGCGATATAACTGGCCGTGATCGCATATGCCTAATGAAATTTTACGGTGAATAAGGTTTTCGTTACCGAAGGAAAAACACCGGTTAGTTGGAGGAAAGTGTACAACAGACTCATCTGATGGAAGGATCTATTCTAAACTTAACCTGAATACCGATGATAATGTTGGAATGCATGGAATATAGTGCTATCGCTCACGAACCTCACAGGGGGGAAAACGAGTACTACGTAATATATACTACAACAATTATTGATAATACAAAGAAAACACTGATTACCTCTAAAGGGTATAATTAAACGGTCACAAGCCCGCTAGGGAAATGAGTCTCCAGAATCTTAAGAAAGGCAATAGCAAAAAATTTAGGCAATCGTCTCTGGCGCAGCAACAGAAGGTTACGACGCTTTTCCACAGCACAACAGTTCATGAGAAAATAAATGAATCAATAATCAATGAGTTTGCAGCTTCTTATTCTGAAATACTCATCTTTGAAAGTAAAATTAATGAATTTACTGGTTAAATAAGCGACTGGCTTAACTAAAACTTTGTTGTGTACTCAAATGACTTTCAGTAACTGAGCGTAATGTAATGCAAAATTTAGTAAAGGGCAAGCAATTGCTAGATTGGATTGCATTAACTTCAAGTAAATGAGCAAGCGATTTTATTTTTAATATAACAACAATAATATACATTCCAAGTCAGCAGAAATCTCTTCAGTTATTAGTTTTGCCACTGAAATTTTGCGTCTGCAATACATGAACGAACAATTACTGAGGCAGAAAACGTAAACTGAAAATGGTCGTTAGCAAACACACAAAAGTGGCAGTAAACAGTTTTCCTATTCTTACGACACTCGGTGATTGCATGGAAAGGAAAGGGACCGTGCCTGGTAATAATGTCTGAGGGAAATACGGAGGCGTCCGATCCCGCCCGTCTGCTTTGACGCAGGACGTCACAAATATGGCTGAAACGACCATAAACCACGATTCCAATATGGCGCATATAAAGTCGGTATGTTCACATTATGAGTACGAAAATACTTCGACAAACAAACACCATTTTCCACAAAAAGCCTAATGACACTAACGGGACAAGCGCGGAAAATGAGGTGTTTTAGGGTGGGGGCAAACTAAATATAAACAAATTTAGACACCCATCCCCATACAAAACCACACAAAACGACGAAAAAAACCATCACCACAAAGCTCCCCAAATACCACTAAACACAATATCGTGTGGAATCTGACCCCTTGACCTATATAGCTCAACAGCAGCTCCCGATCCCATAGATTAGGGTCAAACACTTCCCTTGGGCTATATAGCTCAAAAACATCTCCCGGTACTAATATCAATATACACAGCCACACATTGGGATCGAACACTTCCCTTGACCTGCGCACTGTTAATTTTATCCGTCATATCCATTCCTGAACAAAAACAGCAACTGATTAATTTTACTGAACAACACTAAATTAACCTTCACACAAAATCGTTAACTCACTGAAACGAATTCCACTGCAAAAGACAGCTCAATTCTGGATAATGAGCGAAAGAAAACTCAGCCCATTAAGCCACACAAACGAAAACCCTGAACATACCACCAGAGAGCACAACAAACCACAACACGACGACATCTACAAACACTCCACACTCACAAACCAAACTCCGCGCCGTAATGACGTCACACACGACAACACCCTTACGTCACAAGTCAAAGCCGACGCGTCGGATCGGACGCTTCTGTCGACCCGTGCAGTGCTGCAGTCTTACCTCAAAGTCCTTCTCTTCAAAAATGGCGTGGACGTCGATAACATACACAAATCAAAATGACATGGTCACCTTACAACTTCTCCTCCGGAACGATAAGTCCTCTCTCTTTTCATCGTCAACAAATTTTATCACGTTAGTCGCAAGCTGTCGCTCCTGCCCGCGAAGTCATTTTCCGCGCTCACCTTGTAGCACTGATAAATCAACAAACTACAGGGACGGATTCCTGAACTGAAATGGAGGAATACAGGTCCCATGATCATGTGTCTGGAAATGGACGATGTGCGTGCTACGACAGCAAAATCATCGCATCCAAGTCACAAAAAAAAATATGCAAAGTGGCCCCCATGGGAAGCAGTGTCATGTAAGATACACATATTCGTACTCTGGCTTACACAATGTTAGCAGGAAACTTTTCTGGAGCTTGCTTGTCTCCAGATCTGGTGTATGACCAATCCGTCGCCTTCCTGCACATTTGTCTGAATGAAAGGACGCACCACCACATAGACGTCCAAAAAGGGCTTGAAATGTTGTGTGTGATGTTTGCGAGGATACTTGCTTCGGTATTGCCGTTCTGCCTACAGACCGTTTCAATCTGATTGGCAGTACACAAACACTATCTCTGCTGCTTACAATACGCTGCGTCAATCACACAGCCTGCAACACACAAGGAACATACAGCACTTGGTCAGAGGAACTGTCATTCGTCAGTTCCATCTACCGTGGCAACGATGCATTTCTGGACACACGTTCATAGGCCCTGTTTTCCTCTATATCCAGTCAGGAATTCGTTCTTGCAGTTTGTTGGTTTTATTAATGTTCACCATCCATTGTTGTACCTAGCCACAGAACACGTGGAGGCAATTTAGCAGCTAGTTAAGCCCTTTGACAAAGGGAGAGTGCCCTAAAAAAATTTAATCAGTACCTTTGATAACACGTATGGAACGTTATTTCTTTGTGAACTGCAAATTCCTTAACCTTTACTATAAAGGAAGTGGAAGGACTTGACCCATACAGTGACCATTTCATTTCAACATATTTATTTGCATCATAGATAAATCATTAAGAGAACTACAATCATAAATCAGACAATAATTTCTTTAAGAAACGCCATTCAGGCAAACTACAAACTGCTTCTTATATAAAACCACAAATGAATTATTGTTGCTGTTGTTGTCTTCAGTCCCGAGACTGGATTGCTGCAGCTCTCCATGCTACTCTATCCTGTGCAAGCTTCTTCATCTCCCAGTGCCTACCGCAACCTACATCCTTCTGAATCT
Source organism: Schistocerca gregaria (assembly GCF_023897955.1). Lineage (NCBI taxonomy): Eukaryota > Metazoa > Arthropoda > Insecta > Orthoptera > Acrididae > Schistocerca > Schistocerca gregaria. The sequence goes on along the minus strand of NC_064927.1, from coordinate 167,106,057 downwards.
GCTTAGTGTATTCATCTCTTGGTCTCCCTCTACGATTTTTACCCTCCACGCTGCCCTCCAATACTAAATTGGTGATTCCTTGATGCCTCAGAACATGGCCTACCAACCGATCCCATCTTCTGGTCAAGTTGTGCCACAAACTTCTCTTCTCCCCAATCCCATTCAATACTTCCTCATTAGTTATGTGATCTACCCATTTGATCTTCAGCATTCTTCTGTAGCACCACATTTCGAAAGCTTCTATTCTCTTCTTGTCCAAACTATTTATCGTCCATGTTCCATACATGGCTGCACTCCATACAAATACTTTCAGAAATGACTTCCTGACACTTAAATCTATACGCGATGTTAACAAATTTCTCTTCTTCAGAAACGCTTTCCTTGCCATTGCCAGTCTACATTTTATATCCTCTCTACTTCGACCATTATGAGTTATTTTGCTCCCCAAATAGCAAAACTCCTTTACTACTTTAAGTGTCTCATTTCCTAATCTAATTCCCTCAGCATCACCCGACTTAAGTCGACTACATTCCAGTATCCTCGTTTTGCTTTTGTTGATGTTCATCTTGTATACTCCTCTCAAGACACTGTCCATTCCATTCAACTGCTCTTCCAAGTCACTTGCTGTCTCTGACAGAATTACAATGTCATCGGCGAACCTCAAAGTTTTTATTTCTTCTCCATGGATTTTAATACCTACTCCGAATTTTTCTTTTGTTTCCTTTACTGCTTGCTCAATATACAGATTGAATAACATCGTGGATAGGCTACAACCCAGTCTCACTCCATTCCCAACCACTGCTTCCCTTTCATGCCCCTCGACTCTTGTAATTGCCATCTGGTTTCTGTACAAATTGTAAATAGCCTTTCGCTCCCTGTATTTTAACCCTGCCACCTTTAGAATTTGAAAGAGAGTGTTCCAGTCAACATTGTCAAAAGCTTTCTCTAAGTCTACAAATGCTAGAAACATAGGTTTGCCTTTTCTTAATCTTTCTTCTAAGATACGTCGTAAGGTCAGTATTGCCTCACGTGTTCCAGTATTTCTACGGAATCCAAACTGATCTTCTCCGAGGTCGGCTTCTACTAGTTTTTCCATTCGTCTGTAAAGAATTCGTGTTAGTATTTTGCAGCTATGGCTTATTAAACTGATTGTTCGGTAATTTTCACATCTGTCAATACCTGATTTTTTTGGGATTGGAATTATTATATTCTTCTTTAAGTCTGAGGGTATTTCGCCTGTTACATACATCTTGTTCACCAGATGGTACAGTTTTGTCAGGACTGGCTCTCCCAAGGCCGTCAGTAGTTCCAATGGAATGTTGTCCACTCCGGGGGCCTTGTTTCGACTCAGGTCTTTCAGTGCTCTGTCAAACTCTTCACGCAGTATCGTATCTCCCATTTCATCTTCATCTACATCCTCTTCCATTTCCATACTATTGCCCTCAAGTACATCGCCCTTGTATAGACCCTCTATATACTCCTTCCACCTTTGTGCTTTCCTTTCTTTGCTTAGAACTGGGTTACCATCTGAGCTCTTGATATTCATACAAGTGGTTCTCTTCTCTCCAAAGGTCTCTTTAATTTTCTTGTAGGCAGTATCTATCTTACCCCTAGTGAGATAAACATCTACATCCTTACATTTGTCCTCTAGCCATCCCTGCTTATCCATTTTGCACTTCCTGTCGATCTCATTTTTGAGACGTTTGTATTCCTTTTTGCCAGCTTCATTTACTGCATTTTTATGTTTTCTCCTTTCATCAATTAAATTCAATATTTCTACTAGCCCTCGTCGTTTTACCTACTTGATCCTCTGCTGCCTTCACTACTACATCCCTCAGAGCTACCCATTCTTCTTCTATTGTATTTCTTTCCCCCATTCCTGTCATTTGTTCCCTTACGCTCTCCCTGAAACTCTGTACAACCTCTGATTTAGTCAGTTTATCCAGGTCCCATCTCCTTAAATTCCCACCTTTTTGCAGTTTCTTCAGTTTTAATCTACAGATCATAACCAATAGATTGTGGTCAGAGTCCACATCTGCCCCTGCAAATGTCTTACAATTTAAAACCTGGTTCCTAAATCTCTGTCTTACCATTATATAATCTACCTGATACCTTTTAGTATCTCCAGGGTTCTTCCATGTATACAACCTACTTTCATGAACTAATCAATTCAAAGACATTTAAAAACCCTTTACTCATGTCAATTTTACAAACTGTTTGTTATATGAAACCACAAGCGAATTAATCTCTTTGCAAACATATAAAAAACCGCCACTCGGCCAAGTAAATCATTTAAAATAAACTTTTTATCAAATAACCAGGAAATTAGTTATTATTTCCACATCGAATGAAAAACCGCCCCTCCCGGGCGAGATATTAGCAGTCAACTTTACATGGCTATAGACAGTTTGATCAATAATAGCTCTGTTATTTCCCCATCAAAATTGACATACGCCACTAAGGCTGAACTGCACCGCAATTTTAGAAAACGGTTTCAATTAAGATACATTCTTCTAGAAATCCCTCAAAATTCTTAAGACAAATATTTATAACGTTTAACCCGGGCAACCTTGGAGACCCACCATAATTTTTTGAGACCTGCAGGTTGTACAATAACTGAGGCCCGAGATTGAGAGGCCGCGACTTGGACACGAACTGTTGGGGTTGTTTTGGGGAAGGAGACCAGACAGCGAAGTCATCGGCCTCATCGGATTAGCGAATGATCGGGAAGGAAGTCGGCCGTGCCCTTTGAAAGGAACCATCCCGGTATTTGCCTGGAGCGATTTAGGGAAATCACGGAATAACTAAATCGGGATGGCCGGACGCGGGATTGAACCGTCGTCCTCCCGAATGCCACGAACGGTGGAGGCGACTGAGTACTTATGTTGGAATTAAGATGTGGACTCCGTTTGTACTTCCACCCCGTTCAGAACCCCCTGTTCGGAACCAAACAGCACACGCGAGCTCAGGCGAAGTCCACTGCCCATACGCCCGCTAGTAATTTAAAAGGGGAGGCTCTGCACTTCAGTGGCCCACTGCTTCCGATCTCTGAAACATAAATCATAAGCGACAACAGGGAACCAAACAACCCTTCCTCCACATTAATACTGAAACTTATACAGAAAACTACTCTGACAAAATTGACAATAATACAACTGATTTCATTCCTTTAAGCAGAACCACGTACACGAATGATGGAAACGGAACTGGCTCGTTAAAACCCAAGCATCACTTGGAGCACCTTATGTGGGCCTGTAAGGTACCACACGGCAATCTTTAGACATGGAATACAGATCGTTCGGCAAGGCTGCGCACACGTATGTTTTAGACACTTGAACTAAGAACAATACTATTAAGGAGCGAAGCACACAATAAGAGGCATGAAACATCACATCACAGTCCTTGCAACGCTTTGCTGCCTCAAGAGCAATCTTTATATTTCACTAATCGTTGGTAGCTTCACGAAGTTGCCAAGAAGCCACAGCGCCGGCCTGCTGTTACTGACCCCAGTAAGATCGAGAGCCAACTTCCGCCCGTACTCAGGCACACCGTGCTCGCTGTCGTCTCAAACGTCTCGCTGATACGCGCACTTCCGCGTTCCGTGTCCAAGGTTGTTGTCCCTTTCCACCCAGTACTGCCCCACTATATCCTCAGCCGGCCCAGGCTCCAAAGACAAACTTCTGCCAGAGGGAATCGATAGTTCCTAACCAAAGATAGCCCTAGCACCAGTCCCGCCACGGCTCAACGTGTACCTTCATTTTTAGATTAAGAGTCTATTGATGTAGTCATGGGCTGATAAGCACGGTAGTTTACAAGTCGAGTTCATTAATTTCTGATTAAATAATATAAAATTAATTTTCCCCGGCATTTAGGGACCTGTAGGTTTGCCTAAGAATATGAGTACTGGCTCGTGAAGCGATTATAATTTTCCGACGACTTGTATAATTAATTTGGAATTGGTACAATATGGAGTATTACTAAAACTCTTAAGTAACCGTTACTTCGAATTTCAGTTCTTTGCCGCCGGCGGAGGGACATATGCCCTGCCCGCCGTTTTGCCCTATTCCAGGCGTCCCAGATGTGAGGACGCAGGTATTGTTACGGGTCGAAATGAATGCGCCAGAGGTGCAGCCGTTACGCTGGTCACGGAGTTCTTTTTGCCGCGGAGGGTAGACAGTGTCGTTGAACCTTGGGACACAAAAACGACGGAAGACGCTTGGGCTTAGTAGGTGCAAGTCCGTGACCATCGTCCGCGAGTGAGTTGCCATCATTACGCACAGATCGTCATGTTTGTTACCTCGGAAGCGACCACTGATGGCGTGACACAATACAGCATGGACGATAATCAGTTTCCGCGTGCTGATTGGCAGTAATTACGATGCGACGCGACAACTCTGACACTCCACTCCTTTTCACATTCGTCAGACATCAGCAAAGACACCCTGTGAGTTCCTTAACACCACTAGAATAAATTACTGCGGGTAGGAGTTGACCCTTATTATACGACAGACTACATCGGTGTTTAGCTGTAAAAAATTCGTTTATTTGCTGTTTCATTGTCAATGACACACTTGTTTTTATAGATTGTGACATGACAATTTCATAACAATTGTCAGGATAACCTATTATGTTCTGATCAGCAGAAATGACACTGTACAACAATATCAAATTTAAATAGAAGGTTCCCTACAAGTATTTTCTTGCATGTAAACAGTGAAGCACTAAAGAGACAGCTTACACTACACTCGTTCGTTCTCTGTTAGAATATTGCTGCGCGGTGTGGGATCCTTACCAGGTGGTATTGATGGAGGACATCGAAAGGATGCAAAAAAGGGCAGCTTGTTTTGTATTATCACGTAATAGGGGAGAGAGTGTGGCAGATATGATACACGAGTTGGGATGGAAGTCATTACAGCAAAGACGTTTTTCGTCGCGGCGAGACCTTTTTACGAAATTTCAGTCACCAACTTTCTCTTCCGAATGCGAAAATATTTTGTTGAGCCCAACGTACATAGGTAGGAACTATCATCAAAATAAAATAAGAGAAATCAGAGCTCGAACAGAAAGGTTTAGGTGTTCGTTTTTCCCGCGCGCTGTTCGGGAGTGGAGTAGTACAGAGGTAGTATGATTGTGGTTCGATGAACCCTCTGCCAAGCACTTAAATGTGATTTGCAGAGTAGTCATGTAGATGTAGATGTAGATCTGAGTTGGCCAATATTACGTCAAGTCATCCGATTCCAAGTTCGGTACTATTTAGGATGACAATCAAGTCTAAGGACGGTG